>NW_008246063.1:3930409-4026400 GCF_000691975.1 Corvus brachyrhynchos
GCGCCTGGCATCGGCAGCAAAGCGGAGAGCAGAGGAGGCGACGCACGGAGAACTGAGCGGCGCGGCCCGGCCCGGCCTGGCCCGCGCAGCCCCGAACGCGACCCCGGGAAGGGCGCGCAGGCATGAGAAGCCCCGACAATTCCAACACGGGAGCGACCAAAGGAGAGAGCAAAGACGCAGCGAGACAGAAAACAGCAGCCACTCGGAAAAAGGAAAAGATCATAGTAACTAAGATCTTAGGGATAGTAAAATGGTATAATGTTAAGCAAAATTATGGTTTTATAACAAGGTGTGACAACCAGCAAGACATATTCGTGCATAGAACTGCTATTAAAAAGAATAACCCTGAAAAATGCATCCCAAGCTTGGCAGATGGAGAAGTCGTGGAATTCAAAATTATACGAGGTAGAAAAGGGTTACAAGCGTCGCAGGTCACTGGGCCTGATGGTGTTCCTGTAAAAGGCAGTATATATGCAAAAAATCGTAGTCATGTTAGACAATATCTCCATTGTAAGTCCCCCCTACAGTCTCCCTTTCCTAATCCCACCTTTCCCTTTTACCCTATGTCCTATTACCCCCAGTGTATTCCCAATCCGTTTTTTCATCCATGGTTTCCCTCACAAAACCATGCTTTTGCCAATTGTTTCCCCAAAAATCCCTTTCCAATGCCGAGTGGGGGATGAAAAGGGGGAGGGAAGAAGTTAAACCCTCTCCTGCCTCAGTTTCCCCACAAAGCATGCTCAGAGAGTCCTGTCTCCCTTCTGTCAGCCCTAAGATGTTCCACAGAATCTGACTGGACATTTATAGACTCAGGAGGGCGGCTTGTTTTGTTTTGAAACTGTTCTTGTTATGTTTATCCAGTTGTTTTCATTCTCCTTTTATTAAAATAAAACGGGTGAGGTGTTGGGGTCCCTCCCCTGCCGTGTAGCCCTGGGAGAGGGGCCCTGAGGGCACAGACACGGGGTTTCCCTGCCCCTGCTCAGCCTCGTTCCCATTGGTTGGTTTGTGTTCCCTGCGCGGGCAGAAGGACCCTTGGTCCCGTGACTGGAACAGTTCCTGAGCACAGCCCCGGCCATGCGGCTGGAGAAATAAACATCTCTGAAACAGCTATCAAGAATCTGTCTGTCCATATATATTTCCTTTCCACGGGACTCCTGGTTTGATATATGCGTGTTGCAGTATCCCCACTGCAACAGACCAGTATGATTGTAAATTTTGAGGAAATGCATCAAATCTGATGATATACTTCTAGACGTAAAAGATCGGAAAAAACCCCAGGTTTAAAAAATTACACAGTATGAGTAGACAATGCAAATACCATAGTTATTCTGGATGATATGGAATTAGTCTGTCTATGGGCTTTTTGTGCACATGGTTACAACCAAGTCAACATAGTTGGCAATTGCCAAAAAACCCACCTATGTGATAGTTACAAGGAAAGGTGGGATGTTCCCAGGTGGGCTGTTCCCAGGTGTCTCATTCCATGTTTTTCTCATAGCAACACTGTGGTGAAGAGTAAAGAAGCCAAATGAGGAGCACCTGAGGTCACTTGGTCTGTTCAGCCTGGAAAACAAAAGACTGAGGGGAGACCTCACTGCAGGTACAGCTTCCTCACAAGGGAAGCAGAGGGGCAGCACTGACCTCTTCTCTCTGGTGACAGCAACAGGACCTCAAGGAATGCCATGAAGCATCAATGAAGGTTTAGGTTGGTTATTAGGAAGCGATTTTTCACCCAGAGGGTGGGTGGGCACTGGAACAGGCTCCCCAGGGAAGTGGTCACCGCAGCAAGCCTGAACTATTTGGACAGTGCTCTCAGGCACATGCTGGGATTCTTGGGAATGGTCCTGTGCAGGGTAAGGAGTTGGACTCGATTCATCTTGTGGGTGCCTTCTAACTCAGGAAATAAGCCCCCAATAAACCTAAGAAAAACCCCAAATGACCAACAAAATAAAATCCCCACAGATTTGAGACTTCAGAGGGAATTATACTGGAACTCTGTTACTGTCTTTTGGTAATTTTTTTCTTGGTTAATCTTCATCTAGTTGTTCCATGATGCCTTTGGGCCCACTCCCAAAGCAATGAAAAATGAAATTGAACATTTTTATGAATTCAACAGATTTTAAGTCATACCTTCAATGTCATGAAAAAGGGATTTGGGATCAACTTTACTGTTTGTTCATGGGACGAGGCTGAGGGAATGGCTGATTTCTTATTGTGTTCCCAAGGTCAGACTACAAGACACTTGCTCAAACTGAGCCCAAAACTTCAGAGCCAGTACTTTGGTTTCCATTCTTTTTTGTTTGTTGGTTGATTTTTCTCTCTGGATTAGAAGGATCTGCAGGAAACTTAGGACAAGTCACTAAAAAATGAAATGACTCATCCAATACGGCAGTAAGAGATTTAATTAGATTCCAAAATGAGTAAATCTGGTTGGTTCATGGCAGTATGAAGCAGGTGCCAAGCATGACAATCATCTTTGTGGGGGTGGAAAGCCCTTTCTGTTGGTACAGAACAAGGAGGTTGGGGGATGGAGGGTGCCAAATATCTGTCGATAACTCTGTAGAGGGAACACATAAGGGGAGGCAGACACACGCCATCAATAACTACAGCTCACTGTGTCTGCCATGATCCCTGGTGCATGCAGTGTACCGTGGGATCCTCCTCCAGGGCTAGTAATTTATCTTTCTCTGTGGCAACCAGGCGAAAAAGAAATGAAAACTTAAACAGTGACAAGTGGAAAATTCAAGAAACTGGAATGTTTGACAAATATCAGTTCAAAGACATTTAATGAACTGTGGTTAAATATTTAATGTTCCAATTAGGGCCTAAATGAAACAGAATCCAGGTCCACACGAAAGCTACCATTGTCTTCAGTTCTGGTCCCTACCTTAATTTTTAGGTTTAATCTGTATGTTGCATAGGAAAGCTTCAAGCTGCATTCTGACCTGGAGGTTTGCTAACTTTGTTTTGCACATTGATGTCAGAGGAAGTTGAAGAAGGATGGTTTTGTGGTGCCCTTCAGGCACTGCCTCTTGGTGGAAGGAACAGGTTTCCCATGGTTTTCTCAAACCAGGTCATTCCTGATCCCTGAAACAAGTCATGTATGAATAAGGTAGAAACTGCAGGTTGATGTCCTAATAAAAAATAGAGTGATTAAATTCAGGCTGGCACAATGGGGACCCTGAAAAATTCTGTAAACTTAAACGCACTTTTGGTTCACTTAATACTTGCTTTGGTGAGAGGAGTGAATAGCTCCCCATTTCATACAGCTTAGATAAATCTATGTTTACAGCAGGGGCCACTTGAGGCTTGTCTGACTCAGAGGCTTTTGCTTTGTTCTTCTCCCTGCCATGGCACTGAGGTGCATTCCATGACTGTTTTATTTCCATTAGACTTGATCAGCCTTTCACTTCCTGAAACAGCTGCCACCAGTTAAAATTAAATAACTGCACATATCGTGCCTTTTAAAATTTAGTCCTGTTCACTTTGCAATCTCTTCTTTTCTAAAAAGCTGTACTTTCAAAAATCACATATTGGAATGTGTAAGATATAAATTTATTGTAAAAGGAAAGTGATTTAAAGATTTCAGTATAATTTAATGTAATTCCAAACACTATTCTGTATCATTTTACCTATAATAGCTTCTTTTTGATGATGGAAAATTTTCTGTAATTCTGTCCTACTCTCTGGCAATAATTCATATCCTGGTTGAAAGGATTTACATACCTATTACTGTAATATTTTATATTAATAATTTGCACATCACCTACCCAGTAATATTTTATAGAGATATCCTTCTCATTCTACAAAATTCCCTCCTTTCTTTTATAACTATTCAGAAACCAAAAAGCATAAAATGTGCCATTTGGAAAGGAACTTGTTGATACTCCTTACCGACTGGAGAGATTGTCATCTGGAACTTCCCCAAAACTGACAACAACCTTCATTTCGTAACACACCATTAGCCTCAACTACAAAGGCATCGAAATCAGGATGCAGTTAATTTTTTCATGGAGTTAAAGATTTCAAAAAATAGACTCTGGAATGGTTACTTGTTCACAAATATTTTGAAAACAGCCAGAAGCTGTTTGGGGCACCTATGCTTACAAGGACAAAAGGCCAAGAAGAGGTCACTTGTTCTGCTTTTGTTGTCACTAATGAGGTTTTTTTTCCCTCATTGTAAATGACTTTGCACTTGCTGAAAAGCAGAGTTAAAGAGGACTAATAGGTGAGCTTCTAATGAGTCACTGTCTCCACATGACTTCAAAAACTGTCAGGCACAGTGCACAATGTGTCTAGGTGTTGTTTGGTGTTCATCTTGTTTCACTGTTGGAAAGGAGAGCAGTGTACACTGCTTAGGCATGTTCCATCCACGGTGGTTTCAAAGCAATTGTTAGAGGAACCATTTATTTCTCCTTCCTGAAGGGATTTCTGATTGTGGACCTTGACATTGATGTAATAGAATTATTTTTATTTGGAGAGACTGAGTACCCTGGGGTGAAGGTGAAGCTACCTTCAATTTGAAGTTTTGTGTCCTTTATGGGACCATGTTGGTAAGTACTGCCTAGAAATGCTTGGAGAATAGCACAAATGAGCAGTTCCTCCACACATGGTACATCAGAGTTATTAATTGTATGAGTCTGTGTCCTACAAATTCCTCTTCCAAGAGATTAATCAGACTGGATGAAAAAAAGGAATTTTACACTTCAAAGGGTTGTTGTCAAAGTAATAACATCATTGTCTAACCAATTAAAATCACTTGTATTTTAAATAAAGTAACATCCTTCCTATAAATGGCAGCTCATTTTTTCAGTCTCTCATACTCAGTGGAAGAGAAATTCATGCCACTCTTGTAGCAATTCTGTAAACAGTAATTCAGATTGGCTTTATCCTTCAGGATAGAAAGGGATTTCAAATACACAAGTGCAAAATGGAGTCAGACCCATTTACCAAGGCAGGGGAACAGGACAACATGATAATTTCCAGAGGAGTCCTAACTTAATTTTTCCCCATTCACATTTGTGTTCTTGGAAAGTGATTCAAGTTATCTAGTAATCAATGAAGGATTCAGAGTAAATTCCAATTATTGATTTTCCTGGTACTTGAGAACATCTCTTCTTTCTTTTACCATGCTTCTAATCTCAAGCTGAGTTTTCTTACCTTCCAGCACCACAGCTGCATGGAGCATAACTGGTATTTCTGATTTAATCATGCACTGTAGTGCACATGGAGCTAACCTTATGGATTTATACCTTATTATAAGGAACAGGATCAACTGCAGGCTCACAGATTCCAGGATAAAAGCATTCAAGGGAACCACTGTATTCAGGTGGCTGACCTGTGGTGTAGTACACACCTATGGACCTCCCTGAATTTATCTGTGTTAGAAGAAGATAATATAGTTTCCAGGTCACTGTGATTTTGCTGTAAGTGCTGTAGAATCCTTTGCAGTTGGTCTTCCAATCTTTCTGTATTTAAATTGTGGGTCTCAGCCTAGCTTGGTTGTCCAACTACAGACTTTAGTCTATAACATTTGTCTGCATGATCAAAGATCTCATTATCCACGAATATGTTCAGTTCCTACCCATTCCTACAGGTGAGAAAGAATAGTACTCAGATGGAGAAGAGGAATATTTGAAATATTAAGCACAATATTTGTTCCAATATTGCAATGAAAGTATTGTGACTCCCAAAAGCAGCCACAACTGAATTTTACCAGTTGTTCACAAACTTCTTCATTCTCATTTTTTCAGTCTAGAAAGGACAGTTATGCTTTTGGAATTTGCCTATTTCCCTAAATACTGGAAATTGCAATCAAGTGAATTGTATATACAAGACCTTGTCTGTTGAATATATCCCCTCTTGAGCCACAGGTATGCTGGAAAATGGGAAAAGTAAAGCAGAAGTCCTATGTCCTGTGGCCTAAGGGTCTGGAAGTGGGCATGTGAGAGGGTAAAAAACCCAGGAAGTTCTTTAAAATGCTCCAAATATATCACTTTCAAGACTGCGGTCGTTGTCAGCAATATAAGCCATGCTATTGCAATCCAGAAAGCCAACCATGTCCTGGCTGCATCCAAATCCAAAAGGATTCTTCCCCTCTGCTCCACTCCGGTGAGACCCCACCTGAAGGGTGGAGTGGGACTTTTGACAAGGGCATGGAGTGATAGGAGAAAGGGGAATGGGTTTAAATTGAGAGTAGGTTTAGACTGGATATTAGGATTAAATTCTTCCCTGTTAAGATGGTGGGACAAGAGAAGCTGTGGATGCCCCATCCCTGGAAGTGTTCAAGGCCAGGTTGTATGGGGCTCTGAGTAACCTGCTCTAGTGGAAGGTGTCCCATGGCAGGGGTTTGGAGTGAGATGAACTTAAAGGTCACTTTCAACCCAAACCATTCTGTGATTCTATGATTCCCCATAGAAATTCTGTTTAAAATTTACAATATTTCATGTTCTAATGAAAAATAAAAAGATAATTTGTGTATCTGGACTCTGCTTCTCTTTGGTTTTGTGGTATCTTGGTTCTAAGCAGTTTTCTTCTATCACTAGAGCACCGGAGAGTTTCCAAGGGATGAGAGATACAAGACAATTAAAGCAGTAAGTGGGTGTAATACTCTCCTTCTACTTTCATGTACATCAGTCCTTCATTAGGATTTGAAACAGGTGAGAAGGATAGAACAGGAAAAACTGACACCCGTTTATTGCCATTAGGACTATGGTAACTTCATGTGACTGTTCTGGAGACCTGGTGACCACCAGGAACCCAAGGCTGTGCTCCAGTTGCCAGCTTGTGCTTTCTAAACAAGACAAACATGAAATGAGCCACAAACTTATTTTATGTCAGGAAAGAAAAAAGTGTTGGGTCTCTGTACTGCCCAGTTGCACATCAAAACTTGTATTTAATCTTGCCAATAAAAATCAAAAATTTAAAGGGGAATAAAGATTTTTATCATCCAGGAAAAAAAAAGAGAATCTCTGAAGACTCATGCTGGAAAGTGTTTGGCTTTTATCCTGTGCCAGTTAGCAAATAGAGGATGTTATTTTAACTTATATTGAGTTTATAATTTTAAACTGCAATAACATCAGTATCAAATTAAAAATTCAGACAGTACTATTGCGGTGGTGCAGGTGGCTCCAGCTGCTCTGTCTCCTGAGGAGAACTCAGACAATCAGCTCTGGTGGTCAGAAACCCAAGTTTAGTATATAACTTTGCAGTCATAGTGAGAACCCATGATTCCTTTGTTCTGCTGTTTGCATGTTTTCCCCTGATTGGTTAATGTTTTTCCCTCCTTGCTTTATGGATGAGGTTGTGTATATTCATTTCCCAAGTTTAATATGTATCAGTTCTAGAAAGTTCTTTGTTCCTCGATGCCCCATTGGTTCCTTCCCTAAATCCCTCCTTTGTGTTATTTCCATTGGTTCTCTTGTGCTCAACCCTGCCTCCTGTCAAGTATCCCATTTGCTGTATCCCTTATCCCCGCCTTTCCTATCCCCACTATAAAATCCCTGGACCCTTGTCAGATCCTTGGCTCTCCATCTTCCCCCCCCTGTTGCCTCACCTCAGTAAACCTTCTGTGTAGAAATTACACGGAGAGTCCCCTCTCTCTCCCTTCTTTGCCTCTGCCTGTGTGCCCTCACACCCTGTTCAGGGACGGCTCCCTCGGGTGAGGGCGCCCCCCTGGTCTGCCGGCGCTGCTGTGTGTGTCTGTGCCTGCCGCAGTGCAGTCGGGTTGCGGCTACACCTCTGGGCTCTCCTTGAGCTAGCACGCAAAAACCTGACTTACTAGCTTTTGCTTTAAGGACTTGATTGTATCTCGTAATGCTCAAAAGCATGTAACTTGGAAAACCATCATCTTCAAGCTCCGGGGTTTTCATTGTTTCTACAAGGCCATGAAAGTATATATTGAAATTTCCCATAAATCATGTGAGGCCTGAGATGAATCTTTCATGCTTGATGTTAGATGTTCATCTTGTCCCTTGTGAGCTTGTGATACACATTCCTTTTTGGTTTTCACTCCAGAAAAAGCTGATCCACTGCATGCACGATGGTTCTGTGGATCTGCCTTAAAATACTACTGAAACATCATGTCTAGACTTCCTTTAGCTGTACGAATGGTAAATGTATATTATACCTTATAAAAAGTATTATAAAAGGCAGGATACAGAAGTTCCTTTCTGCCTCTGAGGCCGCACATGAGTCTTGGCCTTCACATTTTCAGGTCACTATTAGGATACCACATGGTTATGGTCTTTTTCCAGAAAGCTCTATTATCTCATTTCTGGCAACAGCCAAGTGTATTTATTGAATAAGCATTGATTCCAAGACATTTCAAAGACATACGGGAATAAAACAAAGCCAGCACAAACTGGAAAAAAACCCAGGAAATGCTTATTCCAAACTTCTCACAGTTGAGAAGAATTGTATGGAAGGGAATGTGTTTGTTTAGGAATTGTGCATTGAAGGAAAGTCCTCTCAATAGATTTTTGGGGCATTTCTCTGAAAAATACACAGGGTTGCTGCATGTCAGGGATTTCAGCTGGATTGCTGTCTAAGCAGTTTGTGGTGGAACAGATTCTGTCCACCCAGTTCCTCTCTTGAGACAGCACATGAGCCACTCTGCAGGGGCTGTGGTGTTGCACCAATTAATTTTTGTGTAAATAGGATGAGGATCTACATTCCCTCCATGAGCTTAACGTGATGAAAAAGTAAAATACAAACAAGCAACACTTTTGCAATGGTGTTTTTATTTTCTTTATCCAACCACCTGTGGTAAATCTGGGTGGAACTCTCCTCACTAATTGCCATTCATTCCAAACCAATCTTAACCTCCAGCTGGGAGTGCTGAAGGGGTCAACAAATCTTTAGGCACCTCACTAGAGTGAGTCTGATAGAGCACACACCAGTGTTAGTATTGAGCAGGAAATTGCATAAACAAGGAGTACTTGGGATCAATGAAAAGGTCTTTCAAACTATTAAGTTACACAGCAGCTTTTAGTGAAGAAAGATACATGGATATATTCCCAGGAGGAACTGCTGGGAAGTCTAAGCTAAGCAAGAAAGGTAAGATCTCTGGAAATGCCATGGAACCACTGGGGCTCTGAAATACTTAGGGATGTTTCTACCAGAAAGCAATTCTAACTACACCAAGCAGGGATGGACACGGAGAAAAAGTGGGACAGCATCAGTCATAAGGTTGTTGTGGTTGTTTGATGGATCTGTGAAATACTTAGTAGTGTAATACACAGATAATCTACTTTTGACATGAAAAGGAGTTTTTTGAATGGATGAATGGCAAACCTGCTTATTTCCAATCTCATTAATATAAACCTGAAATTTAGTATTTGTTGTCATATCTGTTCCTGTCTGTTCTCTGAAACCCTTTTGAAACCCATGTGCTGTGATGTGGAAGGGTAGAAGGAAAATGAAGGCCTGGTTGCAAAATAAAACCCACGCTTCACAATGTGTCAAGAATCTCATGGTTTTTCCTCTAGTCTTTTGAAAACCAGTCTTTTATAAATTTCTCTCGAAGGGATGTATGAAAGAGATGCATCTTGAAATATTAGCTTGGCTACAGCAATAAATTGCAGCTTCATACACATTTACAGTGAATTTCCTACCCACCAAGCAATTAGTTATCTGGTGGTATTTCCCCTTTGTCTCACTTGTACCCTGATATGATACCTTTGTGTTTACTCATTGGCTCACAACTGAGATCTGGAAGACATTATTGAAGACTAACTGTACAAAGCAGACCATTAAAAAAATCCTGACCAGTTCTTGCACATTCATTATAAGTGTAAAACACTCCTTTCATCCTGCTCTGTGCTATTTTGTCTAGAAGGTCTCCAAAGATGCCCTCTTTGAAGACTAAAGAGGTAATTTATTTGTTTCTCTTTGGCTTGATAGAAAATAATTCATTATGATAGTGTGCATTAAAATTGGGAGCGGAAATTGCAATACAGGCAGGAATAAATGTAGTAGCAGCAGTATTTTCCATGCAGTTTTTAATTTCAAGGGAGGACTGGTTGTACTTCCAGGTGATATGTGAAATATATTAGACTCAATTATTTGTTTTACAGTTTGTGGCATCTTCTTCTCTGTAAGGTCCGTGTGAAAAGCTACAAACAGGTGTGATAACATTTTAAACCAGATGTAACATTTTATGAATGAGTTCACTATAAGGGAAGGAAAGATGGGCTCCAAAAGCTTTGCTTTCAACTCGTCTTACCATTCTGGTTTGAACCCATTTTTTCATATAGGCCTTACCTCTCCTTGCACCTGCATAAAAGATGGGGTAAAATGAGACCATGTTGCACCAATTTGCATTTTATCCTCCCTCCAGGAGAGGTTACTTGGTTACATGAAGTACCATGCCATTGGCTTCACTGCTCTCAAGAAAACTCGCAATGGATCCAGATTAGAGTTTAGGTTTATAAATATTGTATTTCAAGATAAAAAGTAAAGTATGACCTATGCCTAACAAGGCATTTTTAATTTAGAAAATAAAGCTAAGAAATAGAGTAGATAGAAAAGGTTGGAGAAGAGTTAAAAAGGTATATTTTCCATGAAGACAAATAATTTCTTTGTTCTTAGCATTTAATTCTCCTTCTCCCTTGGGTGCGACCTCTTCCATCCTAGTATCAACAATCCACTGCATTAATATGATGTTTGCTCCCTTTTCTAGATGATTAATGAAAGTACTCAATCTCCAGTTCACTAATTAAAGTTGACCTTGGTAAGGACAGCCTAGATGGACATTAGGGAATGGAAAGCAAGTAGGAGGAAATCCTACTTGGTGAGGATTTCTGGGTAGGAAAAGTTTATGTGATGAAAATTGACTATCTGAAGTAAGAGAAAGTGCTGAAGTGTTGCGGCGGCTCTGGCTGGTAAAGTGCCGCGACCTTCCCAAAAGCGCCTCCAAGGAGGAAGCCGCTCGGTGCAGCCACCACACTCGCACACACACGTACACACACACACACACACACACCGGAGAGCTGGCAAAACAGCTCGACGATGAAGGAGCAGGAAGGGTCTTCACATGGGGTTCTACGGGAGAGATTTAATGCAGCCGCACTCGTGCAAGGTTCCAGAGAAGGAGGGGGAGAACAAGGGGGGGTCCAAGGTTATGTAGGGGAGCGGAGAGAGCATCAGAGACAATGATCTGAGGGCACGGGGGTGGTACAAAGGTGGGACTAGGGAATGGGAGCCAGTGGGGAAGGTCTGGGAGTGTATAAGGTAACAAGGGGTGTGGTGGCCAAAGGAGCCAACCAGGGAAGCAGAGCTGGTGTACATTAACATAACAGAACAGAGCGTTCTGGGGGAAGCTTTTTCAGTCACCCTAAGCTAGAAAGAAACTTAGGACTTGTCCCACCATAGGTATCCCCTCGTTCCTTGTCCAGCAGGCCTACCAGCCCCCACAGTGAAGTTGCAGAAAACCTGGGGATGTGTCACAATCCACCAAAAACCAAACAACTTAGCCTATGTCTAGCAAAGAAGATGTGGACAACATCATGGTCCAGTGTTTACCAGGCAGGAGTATCTGGGATTCCACATTCTGAATATGCCAGCAGAAATGATTGCAAGTTTTTCAGTAAATCTCAGTTTACACAATGCTTGTGAAGAGTAATTAAAAGGGTCTTCATTTAGATGACCATATTCAGTAAAGCAAAATAGGATTTGTGAGTAAAGCAGGGTCTTTGCCCAGAAAGTCAGACAATTGTATTGCATTTGTCATTTGACACTTTTTCATCTGAAATTTTCATTACTTAGACAAGAAAAGGTACAATTTATAATCAGAGTAAAAGTAAACAGAGTAATGCTGAAATAAAATCATTTATTTGAAGCATGCCATGCGAAAAAAAGAATCATATTTATCAAGGAACACACTGGTGAGGAAATACGAGCCCTTTAGCCCACACATTCAAGGAAAAGAGGAAATATCCTCAAGCTGTGCCAGGAGAGGTTTAGGTATTAGAAAAAACTCCTTTCCTGAAAGGTTTATCCAGCACTGGAAACAGCTGCCCCGTCACCATTCCTGGAGGTATTTCAAAGATGTGTAGGTGTGGCACTCAGGGACAGGGTTTAGTGGCGGGATTGGCAGAGCTGGGATAATGCTTTGACTATATGTTTTTAAAGATTTTTCCAACCTAAAGCATTCTGTGATTCTGTGATCCTATAATTGGTATTTTTAGTCTGCTGCCTGTCTCCCACAACTTTGCAAAAGTTGCCTGCTGTTCTCAAAAGAAAAAAAAAAAAGTAAACAAGCTTAACAGCTTGCAGCAAGTTACTAGAAGACTTGAACTGCAAAAGCCGATATATCAGCACCAGATAAGAAAGTGAACAGAGTATGTCTGGATTGAGTGATAAAAATTAAAAAAGAAAATCTTAAAAATTAACCAGATGATTTTGTGGCAATGAAATAGTACAATCTATCTTCAGTAAAACCTCTGCAGTGTGCTGACACAGGTTCTGTAGCTTCAGGTCAGCCTTGGTTTGCTCAGTTGCAGATCCATCTGGCTAGCAAGTTTCCTAGCTCAAATCATAAATCATTAAAAAGTTATTCTGTTATTCCAAGCACTGATATTCCAGTTTGTTGGTGCTCTTCTCATGCAGGGGCGCAGCACATCTAAACAGGTCATTGTTTGACTTATGCAGCAATTCTGTGAGAGGCTGGTAAAATATTCAGAATCACTAATGCCTATTTTGTGTCCACTGGTGATGACCTTTCTGTGAGAGGCCCAGAAAAGCATAGCTTGTGCTGAGATTCACCACTAGGAGCAGCTGAAATCTCTGCTAGGTAGATGTTATGGATGAAGGCAATGTTATCTGTTAGTTAAGCAGAAATGTTCAGCATGACCATATTTCTGATATTTTGTCGTTTCCACCAATCCCAATAGGCACTGCAGATATGTGCTGGAATTTTTCTGGAGACATCCTGCATTCTTGCAGCCGCCCTTTTCTGGTAAGCACTTACTGTGGCTTCCATTGGAGTGGTTCCTGTACACCGACGACATCTCCCTCCTATAAATTCCCAGATACATATGTAGCAATACAAGTGGGGCAAGAGAAACAGGAGCAATGACACTGTCTGTAAGAGCACTGTGAAAAGCAGTCTTGAATGAATGTACTGGACATCTGACCAGTGTTAATTACAGAGAACCTGGCTACCACGTCCTAATGTTGTATTGAAGTTTCATCAAGACAGCTTTAGTTCTGGGGTGGAAGATGAGGGGGACATGAGCATAAAAGCTGTCATGAACCTTCACAGTGTTTTTAACTAATTCACTAGACCTTTACTGCCAATTGTTGATGTTAATTGATGCTGTTTCTACAGATGATTCAATGAGCTGTTGTTCAGGGCCAGCAGGCTGTGTGGGGGGAAGGAAATGGGAAGGAAAGGCTGTACATACGTCAGAGAGTAAGAAAGGTCTCATATCTTAAAAATGGGTCCAAACAAACAAGGCCCTCTACCTTCACTGGCCTGCCTAAGAAATAGGGCCAAGTTGTTTAGTATGACTGAGATGTAGAAGGCAGCAGAAAAACCTTGAACATACGTCAGTAGTGCATAGTTTCCTATACAAGGGTAATGGAGGTACTTTCAGACATGATCTATTTGGAGAAGTCAGTGAGTGACTAATGGATGAGTAACTGCATGCTGGCTTAATTGCAGTGCCTGGATTTGTGCATGTTGAGTCTTTGTGGAGACCTTTAATATGTACCTTCAGCTTTCAACCTACTTCTGAGCCTCCCCTTTGACTGTTCAGATCCTCCCTCTACCTCTAGTCCTCTGAAGTACATGCAAATAGCACACAGGAAATACCCTGGGCCATGAGAGGGACAAGTTTGGCTAAGTCTGTAATATGTCCCTCAATAAAATTCAGAGTAAGTGACTTTATCAAGCTCCCTTCTCCTGCCTTTGTTCCAAACACACCTACACCAGCTGCATTTTGTATTGTGTCTCTGGGGCAAACTGCATCCTTAAGTTATTCCCTGGAGATAAAGAATGAGCAATGCCAGAAAGAGATCTGAGACTGCAGAGGAAATATGAAAGTAAATGGAAAAAGTTAATGGGTGGCTGCAAAGCTGCAGTACCTGCTTCAAGTGTGTGACATCATCCAGCACTGGAAAACACCAGCTCAGAGTGGCACTGCTGTCAGCTCATGCACTTCAGAAGACCACTTTTCTCTTGGATCACATTTTTTAACAGTAAATCACAGTGTATAAAACTGACTCTGCCATTAAATCAAGAGTCAGATAATCCAGCTATTCACTTGGAAGGAAACTTCCTTGATAATTAACATAAGTAAAGCCTTTGAGGCTTGTAGATGTCAGAGCCAAGGCTCAAGGGAGACAGGGATAAAGGAAGGCAACTGTGGATGGCAAAATAGGAGGATCATAAAAAGGGTTGGAAACGGACCTGTCATATTTAGTTTTGTTGGCAATTTGGTTATTAAAGGAATTAAAGTTTGAGGATGTTAGAGAATAAATGGCTTGTTTTACAGTGCTGTGAAGGGAGCTGCAGACTCCAGTATGTCATACTCATCTCTTTTCAGAAATCTGGAGGAAAAGCTGTCCTGTTGGTGACTGCAGTTTGCTCACTAGGCTTCATCTTTGGAAGCAAAAAATTGTTTTATCAATGGCTCAGATTTTTTTGTTCTTCCTCCATCACACTACTTCTGTCATAAAAATAACACCTGGGACTAGTTCAAGAACCAGTGAAATTCCCTGTTGTGGAATATGATCAGTGATGTTTTTCCGGGGAAAAAAATGATAGAGCAGGTTATAGAGACTGATTCCATGGTGGTAGAGGGTAGTGGGGCAGTGCAGGTTTAGTGCACCTGAAGCAGTGAGAGGCAATGGGGCAGCTGTCCCTCACTCAGACCTGTTGGTGTCTCCTCTCCACTTGGAAAGTGATGGTGATGTATACAGACAGGATCTGAGTGAGATACCTGTACTCCAGTTTGGGAACACCAGGTTGGATGACATCAACTTGCAAGAGCAGCTCAGATCAGGATGGATGTTTTTAAATATCTCCTGCAGCTGCAGATTTGCAGCAGCTGTTTCAGTCCCTCTGAGGACTTTTGCTCCTATATAATCCTCCCTGTGTGAATACCTGAGATGACTGTTCTTTTTTAGGGTGCTTGGAGACATCATGGATAGAGAAAGGTGTTACCGTGACCTTCAAAAAACATGTGAGAAACTCAGTCAAAATTGAGTTTGCACAAAATTCTTGTGCTTTTAAATATTGCCTGAAGATTTGTCTCCCTAGATGGGAGACAAGAAGACATTTCCCGCTACTTGAAATTGTAAAGCATCCCCCAAGGGTGCTGGATATAGTCAAGAAACAAACCAGGCAGAGGAGTTAATGCAGCTGAATGTGACCAGCCTTAGTAGCTTCAAAGAAAACCCATGAAGAAGGGCTTCAGCTCACAGGTGTCTGACAGTTTCCAGGCTCTGTCTCATCTGGCTTTGGAATCAATCCAATTCAAGGGCAAAACTGGCACAATGTGCTTGGGAAGGCACCCAGAAGCAAACAGGATGGTGCCAGGACCGTCACCAAGGCATGGCAGGGAGGTATCAGGCTAAACTGAGGCACAAGCGTAAGAGTGAGGATCAGACAAGAGTTTGCCTGGCTTCTCTTTTACTTTTTTTCCCTTTCACTCCTTTGTTTTCAAAGAAATGTTAGGAATCATTAAAAAAAAATCTCTTGACCTAAAATCCTAGAGAGGATTGATTTTTTTTTTTCCCATGCTTTGAGAGATTGCTGGTGTTGGCAAGTGACTCATTAAACAACAGACTTCTCTATGAAGCATTGCTATGCCTGTGAGAGGAGTAAAGGAGGGTTTTCCTAGAAAAAAGTAATTTGATTTTTTCATTCAATGTATTTTAAATTTCCTTTCTTTCATTTTTTTCTTGGTGTACTTCAAACTGTTTACAGGGATTGCTGTACACCAGCTCCTATGAGAGAAATTAGTCTTCTTTTTTTAAGTCATCAGTTAATTATTTGATATTTTAACAGTGGAAAAAACCCTTATCTTTTAGATAGAGAATTATACCCTTTTTTGTAAAGTTGTTTTCTTTTAAGCCTCTGAAAATGGACAGAAGATGGAAAACTTGAAATCAAAATCTTACCTATGAAACAAGTAAAAGTTTTGCAGTGTATTTCTATGTTGAATTGTCTCTATTTTGTCCTCCATGATACACATCATGGTGTAATTTTGCTTGAGACAATTTGGTTAATTCAGAGTGACAGCATCCCAGAGCTTTAATTTCAATTCATTCCTTGGAGGACTCTGGTTGACCTGTCCTTTTATAAACCTGAACTTACCTGGAGTGAAGGTCTGTCAAACTGTCCTTCTTCATCCAGCAAGAGGCCTTCAAAAGGGTTTGTGGCTGCTCTCCACAGTGGAAGAACTGACACCTTCATTACGAGGTGGCCATAACCATTAGGTAACCTTGCCAGAAAAGCCAACTAATAAATGCTCTGATAATGGTGACAAATGTTAATGTTCCACTTCTTCGGATTAAAATGGAACACTGAATGGAGAGATGTCTGAAAATTGTCTTCTGTCTGAGATTTCACTCTGCCCTGGAAGTCTTTTCCAGGACAAGAGAGAATTTTTTGCAATTCTGAAACTATAAGTACAAAAAAAAAAAAGAAGTGTAATATAAGCAGAGTATAAGGGAAGTGTCTCTTGATGGACTAAAGGGGTTATTTAATTGCTGCTTGGAAAATCCCACATCTCTTTGAGTGTGTGTCCTGTTTGAAGAATGACTTATGCTCCAAGTTTTTCAGTTTAGGAAGTTCTTGGG
The DNA here is from genome assembly GCF_000691975.1 of Corvus brachyrhynchos. Lineage (NCBI taxonomy): Eukaryota > Metazoa > Chordata > Aves > Passeriformes > Corvidae > Corvus > Corvus brachyrhynchos. Next base: position 3,947,219 of record NW_008246063.1, read on the forward strand.
GTGTTCCCAGAAGAGGAAAAAACTGAGCATTAATTTCCTCCCCCAGCACTGGCCCAGGAAACAAGAGACATCATCCTCTCAAAATCTGTCTGTAAAGGCACTGGTCTGATTTCGGTGGTCTTGGTCTCACTTAAACTTTTTTGCTTAGTGCTTTCTACCAGCTTGATGTGTATGAAGCCTGGACTCAGCCCATGGGAAGCATAAAGTCCAAACCCATAGGTGGGGCTTGGGCATGAAACTCAAGGCTGGCAGACACCAGGCCTTGTGCAACTATTGGTGGAGAAAGAAACTGGAGGTTCAGTCCCCAAATACCATGGCCCATATGGGACAGGCATGTAAGAACTGCTCTTCTAACTTGATGACAAACTGTCACAGAAGGAATTTCACTGTGGATCCCAAAATCCAATGATGTGGAAAAATAAGACAGTCCTTGCCATACAGGTTCTAGGGATATGTGTATCATCATAAATGCATGGACAAACATGAAACAGCATCTCCAGTTGTAAAATCTGATTGCAGTTTCGTCAATGCAATCTTCTCAGCTTGAAGGATGAAAAATATATCAGCGTAGAGGTGGAGGTGACTGGGCCTCAGGCAGGTGAGGAGACAAGGGAACAGGACCAGGCAGGTCACAGGTGTTGAAGATCAGAAGCTTTCACGCACACAAGAAATGATTGTGGTGTGAAGTGTGCTAATTCAGAGGGAGAGGTTCGGGTACGCGCATAGTGAGAAAATGAAAGACACAATTCCTCATGGATCCTTTTACATCACAAATGAAGATTTATTTTATTGCAGCCGCTCTGTGGGAGCTAAATTGATTTTACTAGAAGGTCTCCAACAGACATTCCACTCACTTTCCTCTAGGCATTGAAGGACAGTGACATGAAAACTTTTGAAGGTAGATGCAGGAAAGAGGTTTCCATCTGAGATGGGATTTTGGTTCAGAGTCATGTTTGAAATGAAAAAAGACTTTTAAAATCTTTTAGTCAGAGAAGGCGGAGTAGAGAAAGCAAATAAATATTGATGAAGAATGAAACTGAGCATATAACGCCGCATTCATTAGGTTGCTCTCTCCTGAGCTTCTGGGATGTTTTATGCATTTTAAATTAACCAGTTTAGCAGAGGCCAGGTTAATTCCTACCACCTGGAAATGTGCACATATGTATCTATCTATTGATTGTGTTTCTGGAAGCAGGAGGTATTCATCAAGTGTATAATTAGCTCTGTAAATTTTCATTTTAAATTGAAAAATGTCTCATAAATAATGATTTGAAGCCTCAAGAACATGAGGCCAACAGTGATATAAAAAAACATGAAGAAAATAAACATACTCACATGCAGAGAGAAACGACCACAATGAGATCTATGGAATGCATTAAGGCAACCTTATGGCAATCTTGTTATACCATTTACATCCCAGTTCTGCAGGGAAACTATCCATTCAAAGTTTCCTGTTGAGTTCTCTGACAATTTTTATGGCAAATTTGTATTGAAAGAAGTTTTAAACATTTTTTCCACAGATGTACTTTTATCCCGGCTTTGACACCGACTCCTTCTCTTGCCTCAGGCAAATTCCATCCATTGATTAAAACTTTGAGCTTTTCCAGAGTTGGTTTGCTGCCTTTGTGAAGGCTGTCATATTTCTGGAATAAAGTGGTTGGATTGTACTCAAACTGCATACAATGGAAAGTTATCCATGAGACTCCTTGTACCCACAACAGTCTTTGTTCCTTGATAAATGAGAGGTGCACCTGCTGTTCATGTGTTAATCTCATGATCAGGGCTCCAAGCTCATATGCATCGATGCTCTCTGGGTCTTGCTGTTCCTTTGTGGGTTTTCTGGAGTTATTGGCCTGGTTTTAAAGCTCAGGCTTTACCTCCCTTGGAGCCCCTACCAAAGTACCGTGTTTAGTTAAGGGGGTTGAGTGCATCCATCTGAGGTCTGCACAACTGATAATACACATTTACAGTCTGTTTTGATATTATCCAAGCCTAATTAAAAATCAGAGGATTTTCTGACCAGCTTTTCCATAGGAAATAATTTGGGCTCTAGATACAAGCTGTGACAATGTTAGAAATCCTTGAATGCTTCACCAGTTTACTGCTGGCATTCCCATTGGCACATCAGTCCCCACATCATTGTGAGACTAAACTGAAGTCAGTTCTGACAGAGCTCAGCTCATTGCTTTCACCTTGAAATGAAAGTCAGCTTGAAAAACTGCTGAAACCAGCTGTTTGTTGTAGCTTTTTCACAGTGCCTGATTGCTTCCTGGATGTCCGCAATGCTAGAGTTGGCACATTGGCCTGATCCTGCCTCCTCAGCATTTGGGTCTGGGGGAGGACACAGCAAAATTTAACATGAAAGAGATACCACCACTCATGTCCTTTAATATCTCAGTGTGTTGTTTGCCTTCATTCATGTTTTTCAACCTTGGTGGTCTGTTTCAAGCAATGGAGCAACCCCTAAAATTAAAGGGGACTTGTGCGTGCCCAGAATTGCTGCCTGTTGCAGCGTTATTGTGGCTGGCTCCTGGCACTGCTTTCAGATTCATGTAGCCTTGTTACTCTCTACAACTCCCTCAGAGGAGGTTGTAGTCAGCTGGGGGTTGGCCACTTCTCCCAGGCAACCAGCAACAGGACAAGAGGAAATGTCCTCAGGCTGTGCCAGGGGAGGTTCAGGTTGGACATCAGGAAGAATTTCCTCACTGAGAAGGTCATCAAGCATCGGAATGAACTGCCCAGGAAGTGGTGGGGTCACCATAGCAGTGACTGGACATGTAACTTAGTGCCATGGTTTGGGCTCGATGATCCTGGAGATCTTTTCCATCCTTAATGGCTCTGGGATTCTATGATTCTAAGGTTCTATGAAAAGCCAGGCTACACAAACCTGTAATGCTGTTGTTCTGATGTGGCTGGCTCCTGGCACTGCTTTCAGATTCATGTAGCCTTGTTACTCTCTACAACTCCCTCAGAGGAGGTTGTAGTCAGCTGGGGGTTGGTCTCTTCTCCCAGGCAACCAGCATCGTGGCTGGCTCCTGGCACTGCTTTCAGATTCAGGCTACACAAACCTGTAATGCTGTTGTTCTGACTTGTTTCCTTCTGTTGGCATTTAGGAAGTCCATGTGCTTTCCATTAGAAAAGGAGGTGTTAGATACCAGAATGTGGGGATATCCTGCATTGTACAATCACTCTCACTTCCCCTATATTATACACAAAAAGAAATTAACCCTTTGGCATGAAATTACAATATTTAGTCACCACAGTGAGCACAGAGATCCAGAAGTGTTTGAGGTACAACCAGTTAAGGATGAGATTCCAGCTGAAAGCTTCACGTGTTTAAATCCCACTTTAATTCAGGAATGTTTCCTGACTTTCACGAATATCTGTGTTATTTATACGCTTTTGCTAAATACCGTTGACGAAAACTTTTCAATCTGTGCACTGTTTTCAAACTATTCCTTTCAAATCATCACTATTCATCATATGTGTGAGCTCACGTGGTCTGGTCCTTTGCAACCTGCTTGGATGCCTGAGATACATTCATAGGAAAATAATGAGCAGTATTTCTTCAGTGCAATCTGTTTGACATTCAGAAACGTTTTCAGATTGGGAAACAGTTCTCCAATTCACAGCTAAGCAGGAGAAGAGTGAGACCTGTTGAATAGAAGAGCTCTAAGTTAGAATCTAAATTAGATTTGATTATTCTGAAATACATCCATGAATATTTTACTTAGCCAAAAGTATGCAGTAAAATATTTAAAAAGGTAGGCCTGACCCAAGATAGAAATAACTTCAATGTTCAGTATGAATAATGGCAGAGACTTGATGTGGTTGGTATTCTCTCTGCATTTATATTATGCCCTTGGACAATACAAGCATTTTTCATTATTGCAATACCTGATATCACAGAGATGCATAATCTTTACAAGTGAATGTATTTGAAGACCCAAGGTCCAACAGGAATAAAACATGGGTTTCTTTCCTCAGTTGTGTTAGGTTTAACATAAAGATTAGCCTGACCACATCCAAATTTTCCCCAACTACTCTTTCACAGAATACCAGAACTAGAACCAGATTCCTCAATTCCCAACACCATGTTTTGAATTTAAAAGGTACCTTCTCAAAGTTCTTAATTCCAATCAAACTTAATCTAAAATATGGGGGGTTTAATGTCTGAAATTATAAATTTTTTAAGACTTATAATGAAACAGTTGAATTTTGTTAATTTTCATTATCTTTTATTCATTTAATTTCATTTATAAATTGCAAAAATGTTTTTGACATAATTTTGTAAGGGCAATAATGTGAAACATCAAACATATATTTGTTTGAAGAAATTGAAATTTACTCAATTATCAAAAGAACTGCATTTATGCAAGTGCTTTTGCAATTTTTTTTACCAAAAGCAGTTTGTGTAGAAATTCTGTAACAAAAAAAAGGGAAAAAGATTTCAGAAGGGAAGAATTATGTTTTGACAGTTGCTTGAAAAGAAGAAAGAGATTATAGTGCCAGAAAATGAGAGTTGTGAAGTGCTGAGCTTTCAAAAATTATGTGTAGATTGTATTGAAGAGGATGATAGAGTACAGAAGACACATAGCTGAAGAGTGGAAACTGGACAGAAAGTGTGCTTTGGTATGTTAATCTGTTGAAATCCTCAAGAAGTGAATCAGAGCTCTATTTTCATAGAATATGAATGATTTATACATATCTCACAACCTACTCTCAAAAAACATAAGCAAAAAACCCCAAAACGTTCTTAACCTTTTGACACATTCAACTCCACATCACATCTCTGCTGTGAAACTTTAATGTTCCTTCAGGCTTATCTCCATCTGCAAAATGATTATGGCAAGTACCTGAACCTCTTCAGCAAGTCTTACAACAGCTCTTTTTATTTGTTCCGCTTTGTGGTTTCTGCAAGTAAAGTACACAGTCAGCACCATTTAAGGCAGCCGTTTGAAGTCAGATGCCTTGTACTTTTTTTTTGGTGGCAATAACTATATATACTCCAGTAAATAGAAGGTATAAAAGCACAAGTGTAAGTGGAAAACCTTGATCTATGCAGGCTTCTGAGAAGCATTTAGGCATTAACTCAGGAAGGAATAGTGTGGAAATCTTGCATGTTCTTTCACTCTTCATTTCCTCGGTACCTAAAAATATTCCTTAGCTTCACCATTAAGCCAGGCATGATGAGGGGAAGGTAAGCCAGCATGAAAGAAGAGGTTGCTCTTCTTTTTCAGAATGAAAATATCCAAATAAATCAGTACGTACTGACATACATAACCAAGGATCTGGGTTGTGTTCAAGGAAGCTGTAAGCTGGGGGTGGTTTCTTGGAAGTGGAAGAGGATTTTGTATAACATTGGGGAAGAAGCACTATTTTGGGAAGTGTCTCTTTCAACTGCAAGGAACACAGAATTTGGAGACTCTCATTGCTCTGATAAACCTCAGTATCCAACAATTAGCAAATCCTTGTTAGGAGCTTTTTTCTCTGAATGTATTCTGCACGTTTGTGTCTTCTGTTTTATTCACGTACAAATGAAGACTACAAAGATTATTCTTTTTTCTATTCCTTTCTCTTTCAGGGAAACAAGTTAATCAAAACTATTTTTAAATTTTATTTTCTCCCCTTCACTGCTCCCTCTCAGCTTCAGTTGATAGGTTTCCAAGCCTGCTTTCTCATGTCCTGTAAATAAAACCAAGGGATGAGAGTTGGAATATTTCTGATACACTTATATAAGATGCATATAAGAGAACAAATTCCAAAGGAGACAATCACAGATGTCCTCAGTATGGAAGACTACATTTGGCTTAAGTTCCAGAATTAATGACTGTGCAGTTAGTTATTGTTAAAATTGGATTTACTGCCAATTTTGTTAAAAAGCACCAGTAATTAATATTGAAAATATTTTCTTCCCATATAAACTAATGCAGTCATATCTTGGGAGTCAACTTGCATCGTGATTTGATTGCTACAGCCCAGATTTATTGGCATCTTTGTTTATTCTTTTCAAATAATTGTCTTAGTGTTTTCATTTGATCAGTTAAATTTTTAGTTACTAAAAAAATAGGCATTCTGATGCCAAGTAGAAGGAGCTCATGTATAACAGAAGCTGATAATTTAGTGGAATGACTGTTCTGGAGGATGAGCAGAGCTTCGAGAGAAAAGCTAAGGACCACAAAAGTCAAAGCTGCTCTTTGGAGTACAAATGAGGTTCCTTCACCACAGCATAATGAAAGAAATGGGACTCAAAGTTACTCAAAGAAACCTTTCCGATTAAGAGAGGAATTTATTACACTTAAATCAGATGCTAACAAAGGAAAAAAAAAAAGTCTAATTTTCAAACTAATTTCTTGGGAAATTATAGAATCAGAGAATCATAGAATATTCTGAGTTGGAAAGGACCCACAAGGATTATCCAAGACCAGCTTCTGGCCCTGCACAGGACAGTCCCCAAGAGTCATACCATATGCCTGAAAGCATTGTCCAAATGCTTCTTGAGCTCTGTCAGGCTTGGTGCTGTGACCACTTCCCTGGGAAGCTGTTCCAGTGCCCCACCACCCTCTGGGTAAAGAGCCTTTCCCTAATATCCAACCTAAACCTTCATTGCCAGGACTGGACTCCTTGGATTCTTATCCATGGTCACCAGAGAGGAGAGATTGGTGCTGGCCCTCCTCTTCTTGTTAGAGAGCTCTTGACTGCAATGAGGACTCCCCTCAGTCTCTCCTCCAGGCTGAGCAGACCAGCTGACATCAGCTGCTCCTCTGCAGCTTCCTCTCAAGGTCCTTCACCATATTCACAGCCCTTCTTTGGATGCTAAAAGAGACAAATGTGGTCTGCAAGGCTGTTAACAAATACTCATGTTAGGGTATGCAGAGAAAGCCACAGAAGGCTTTTTTAGCCACAGGAGGACTCCACTCAACCTCAGTCAAGATTATAATGATGGCAGGAACTGCAGACCCCCTTCTCCATTCTCTCTGCTCTCTTGAGGAAGACACTTGCTTAAAAGACACCCTTGCTACATCCTGAGCAGGAGTACATGAGATCATCAGCTTTAAACTGACAGATTTTCTAGCTGGGTTTGTGTGTCTTGTTGGTTGTTTTTTTTTTTTTTTTTCATTGTTGCTGTTGTTGCAAAACTGGGGGATTTTATGACTGTTGGATGTAATGGTAAGATTCAAGTCCCAAGTCCATCACTCAGAGACTCTGTGGTCTAATAACTCCCAAGAGTCAGCCAAAACTCTTTATTGAACCTCATTTTCTGATTTGAATTGTATAGATACGTTTCTCTTCCTGCTAAAACTTTTATGAACTTCCCCTCAACAGCTGCATAGAAGAAATAGTTGATGTAAGGCTCGATTTCAAACTGATGTAATAGACTCCAAACTATCTTTCCAGAACCCAGGTCTTGCTAATTGCCCTATAGCTTCTTCTTAATGTCTGCAAATAAAACATTTAAACAGGTTTCAAATTTCTTCTCTTGAGAGCTGGATATTAATTAAGTTTGTTCCTATGAAAGCACCTTATGCATCTTTGCCCACTCACTTTCCTATTTGTTTATGCACTTGCACTATAAAAATAATTCATTAAAAGAAAAATGGAAATCATGTTCAGATGCAGAATAAAGTCTCCTCAGTTACTGAGCTTGAAATGCTGCCATAAAAAGCAGTGCTTTCTGATGAGACACATTTTGTAATGTTTAATGAAAGGTAAAATGAAGACTTAAAAAAATGATAGATCATAAAAAATCCCATACTTAATGCAGCACAAGGGAGAGAGATTCATGGTTCTGGTGCATGCACATTTAGGAAGGGTTTTCTGTGGCATATCTTCTTTGACTCAATTGACTTTGCAAAATCTGTTTTAGGTGCAGAGTAGCAGTGATTCCATTTTTTTTTATCCTCCATATTACCACTCAATTATCCACCTTTTGTTATTTTTATATACATATATACATGATGTGTGTGATATGTACATATGTATTTGTCATATTCAAGTAGACTAGACTGACCCTTCTCTGTTCTAGCATCCTCTAAATTTCTAAAAAATGTGGTTTATTCCTTGTATTTTGCTTTTTATTTTGATTCTTTGTTTATTTAGCTAGTGACTATGCTTTTGTTTGAGATCCTCTGAATAGGGCATCTTGTAGATCCCATGGCCATGATAGGTAGAGGATGCTTGAAGACATTCAAAACTTGATGTGAACAACCTGGTCTAGTCTAACCATCTTTGAGTAGGAGTTTGGATTAGGGACCTCCAGAGGTCCTTTCCAAACCAAATTACCCTGTGATTCTGTGATACTTTATTTTCTTTAGGCCAGGTGGGACAATGCTGGTATAAAGCTGGTAACAAAAGTAGATTACCTGTATGATTTAGTTTGGAAGGGAAGAACTCAGCAGCCTTTGCCCCAAATGCAAAGGAAGGCAAATCAGCTCTTCTGTAGAAAAGACATGAATTGATTGTTTCAATCCTTATAATTTAAAATTAATAAGAGAATGATGATATTTAAATTGTGCAAGAGATTAAAAATGAGTGGACTTCAGAGACAACTGACTGATGATAAAAGGAGGCAATAATAAGATTATGAATAGTGAAGTAGTTCTTTTTGCTCAGAAAGTCTTTTGCTGAAACTGAGTGAAGTGTGAGGGCAAGATTTTGGATCTAGGTTAGCAGACTTACTATTTGGCTGCAAAAGATATATATCCAATCTTGTTTTGGATGACTAGTGACAAATTTATTCATTCTCTCTTATTCCAGTCACCAGAACAGAAAAACATTTCAACAAAAACATCTGCTCAACTAAATGAATTGAGTTGTGTCATACACTGGAAATGCTGGAGTTCCTATGTTGTATATATGAACTTTTTCCTCTAGTATAGCATGTAAAAATTCCAGGTACTTTTTCTAAGTGGCTATAGGCTCCACATTAAAATTTGTCTCCAAACAATTCAGTGTATAATTAATTTAAAATATTGCCAAAACATTTCTGTGAATTTATCTATTAAGTAAACATGGTCTGGCAGTCTCAAAGGCCAGATTATTTCCAGAAGAGAACCTCTTCAGCCCTCAGGGGGACATTTGAGAAGTTTGGGTACAAAACTATAAAGAGGATGTAAAGATTTTTAAAGGAACTAATAGGTCTAAGAAATTAATGCAATGGAATTTGAGAACTTTATAATTTATAATTAAAAGTTACAGCTTAAACTTTATAATTAAAAGAGACTCATCAGATTAAGAACATTATTTCTGTAGCTATTCAAAGCTAGTTCTTGCAGCTATTGCATCTGTTGTTGTCACCAAAGATAAAAAAAATAAGATCATATCAGCAGAAGTAAGTGATGAAAAAAGAAATGAGGTTCATTATCAAGGTAGAGGAGTATTAGATTAAAATACAAAAAGATTTTCTTCTCATGAAGACTAGAAAAACTGCCATAGGATGCAATTTGGAGGAAGGTTTAGCAGTTTTAAAGGTCTGTTGTAAAACCAAGTATTCTCAGCAGAAAACAAAAGAGAGGGAAGATGCACACCTTTAATTGGCTCACAATGACTGTGACCCACCAGAACCAGGCTGCCAGGAGAAAATATACTGGGGTGTTTTAGGTGGGATTTCTCCATATCCAGAGGGAAATTTTAGTGCCATTGTAACTGACCTGGAATACAATTTATATCTCTCACAAGCATTATTCAAGAGGGCTATTAAATTTAGAATATGGTTATTAGAATGGAAGAATAGAAATACTATTTTAAAAAAAAAAAAAAAAATATATATATATATGCATATATGCATCCTTTCTTCTGACCAGCAGAATGAAAGCTAAAAGGGGATGTAATTATTGTTTATAAATATCTCCAAGCAGGTAAATTCCAGGAAGAGATAGAAGCCAAAGGACAAATTGAGTATAAATTGATCATAAATATGGTTAGGCAGGGAATTAGAAGCAGCCTTGGAGGAAGGATATTAATGCAGATCAGCCGTTCTCTTGGAGCAGTAGGTACAGATCGCATAACTAATTTTAAGAGAGAGTTTGATAAATGCATGACTAGTGTGATATGACATGACTTCCTGTGATGATTGAGGGCTGGAACTGATTACCCAGGAGATCAGTTCCTAAGTGGATAGATAATTGGTGGAGAGAAGAGGGAACAAGCCAAGCAGCACATAGAATTGGGACCTGGATAGAGAGAAAGCCAGGGACTGGAATGCATGTACCCATTTAGAAGGTAGATATATGGTTTAAGAAGAGTCTTCTATGTTCACCGTGTAGACAACACACAGGAATCAGCACTTTCAAGGGGCAATTCATCCCACCACAACAGCAGCACATAAAATCAGGGTATTTATCCTGTGCAACCTGCTCTAGGTGAACCTGCTTAGCAAGGTTGGTCTAGGTGATCTCTGAGGTCTTTTTCAAACTCAGCCATTCTGTGATTCTGTGATTCTTTGATTCTGTAACTTATCTGGTGAAGAGAATTATCTTTTTCCAAGTCCTTCTTTGTTGAAAATAGCAAGAACATAAAAGGCAATCTTACAAGCCTAGATTTTCAATGGCTGTAGTTCATTGAAATGAATCTTGCCATATCTAAAGGAAAACGTGTGAATAAATGGGGAGATATAGAGGGAGATGTGAGAAATTCTTCTGCAGAAAGGAAAATGAGGGCAGTGATTTAACCTAATTTCTGTAGTTTTATAATAACCTTGATATTTATTCAACATATAAATTACATTTGCAAGTGATTTCCTTGGCAATAGAAATGAATTGATAATGACAGTGTGTTCCTCAGAGAAGTCCTGTTAAATATGTGTGTTGGAAGAGTTGAAAGGTGAGCACTTCATCTAAGTTTAGGAAAATCATTCTTTTCTAATTTTCTGTCAATGTTTCTTAAAGTTACAAAGCTGTTCCTACCTAATTTTCAATGCATTTGTTCTGAGCAGAAATGGAAGCTTATACATATATTTTAAGAAATTAAGTTTTGAACCAACTAACTGTCCTCTACCACATTTACTATAAACCCACACTTGTTTCTTCGGTTAATCTGGGTGCTGAGTTCTGCAAAATTCTGCGATTTGTCCTCTGGTGTATCCATAGAATTATGGGTTGTATTGGAAAGGACCTTAAGGATCAGCTAGTTCCAGCTTCTCTGGGATACTTGAAGAGGGTCTACAAGAGGCATAGAAAGGGACTTTTGATCTGGGTATACAGGGGTAGAACAAGAGGTGATGGCTTTAAACTGAAAGATAACAGGTTTAGATTGGACATAAGGAAAAAATTCCTACTGTGAGCATGGTGAGACACAGGAAAAGTTTGCCCAGATACGCTGAGGATGCCTTATTCCTGGAAGTGCTCAAGGCCAAGCTGGATGGGGCTTGGAGCAACCTGGTCTAGTGGAAGGTGTCCCTGCCCATGGCAGGATGGTTGGAACTGGATGGTTTTTAAAGTCCTTTCCAATCCAAACCATTCTACAATGATTCTGTTATTCTTACTGCCCTTAACATCTCTGGCCAGAATTATTTTTATATGGGCATTACTGTTTCTAACCTAATCCCTGTTTGCTTAGAGAATTTCTCTGTATTCTTTCCAGACTACCTGTACTCACTTCAACCCTCTGCAGGCTCCTTGTTTGTGTTAAAGTTTGTCCGGGATTACCTTGTTCATCCATGCAGGTGTCCTGGCATTTTTGCCCAACTTCACTGGGATGTATTGCTCCCAGGTTTGGACCAGGTGATCCTTAAATGCTCACAAGCTTTGTTGGGCCCCTCTTCCGTCCAGGGCTTTATCCCATGGTACTCTACTAAGCATATTCCTGAAGAGGCCCAAGTCTGCTCCCCAGAGGTCCATGGCAGTGAGCTTGTGCACCCTCCACACTGTTCTAAGGATGTTGAACTCCACTATTTCATGGTCACTGCAGCCAAGGCTGCCCTTGAGCTTCACATTCTCCATCAGCCCCTCCAAGGTATTCCAGGAACCTCCTGTATTGCTTATATCCTGCTGTTTTCTTCCTCCAACAGAGATCAGAGTGTTTGAAGTCCCCCATGAGGACCAGGGTTTGTGAACATGAGGCTGCTGCTACATCTGTTTGATCTTTCTGGTTGGGTGTCCTGGAGCAGACCCCACTATAATGCCACCTGTTCTTGCCCTTCCTTTAATCCTGACCTGTAGGCACTTGGTTGACTCCTCATCCATCCCCAGGTGAGGTCCATGCACTCCAGCAGGTCATTGGCACAGAGGCCTCCTCATCTCCCCTGCCTGTTCCTCCTCAAGAGCCTGTATCCTTCCATCCTAACACTCCATTGTCATAGGAGCCATCCCACCACGTCCCTGTGGTGCCAGTAAGATCACAGCCCTACAGGCTTGTGCACTGCTCTAACACCTCTTGTTTACTCCCTGTGCCAACTCACTGGCTAGAGGGGCTGAAATTCCTTTGTGGGGCTCTTCAGGGGCTCTTCTGTTGACCTCTCCAGTCTCTTGGCATCTCCTGCTGACACTGGCATCCAGCTGGTGGGATGGATTGAGGTCCTTTTCCCCTGCCCTATTAGAGGCAATTACTACAATACAGAAAGTGCACTTACAAGAGCGATTTGCAATTTCCTCCAAACCACACAGACATCAAAGCTTGTGAGACATGAATGAACAATTTCAAATGCATGCCAAATTGGGCAAAAAGACAAGGGGCAAGATCAATAGCAAATACTAAACAAAAGGAAAATGTTTCTTTCTTATGTAAAGGAACAGTGACTCTTAGCAAAGTTCATTAAATGTCGCATTGTTCCTGCCATGCCATGCAAATGAAAGAATTCTATTTAATTTCTGCAGGGAGTTGTTTGTCTGAGAATATTATTTTCTTAGCTGTGACCAAAAGCCAGTTCAAAGTTACTTTGAAAATACCTGTCACACAAGCACACACATGCATGCCCTTTGTCTTTTCGCTTTAGAAGTCGCACACTTCACCTGCATCTTCCTACCTCCCACACTACCTTACGCAAACCATTAAAGTGGAAGAACTACTGATACCTCCAGACTGAAATACTGGTATCAGCTGTTACCCTCTCCCAAGGCAGGTGCTCACAGCAGTGCTGGTCCCTTGTGTCAGAAGCCAACAAATAAAACTTCTACCACTGCCTTCCACAGTTGCCCTCACCTTGTCACAAACTCTGTGTAGTCACAGCTGAAGTGACACAATCCCTCACAGTAGAAGTGGGCTCTTCTCACCAAGAAGGTTAAAAATCATAAACTTCATGTTCTGACAATCACAAGTGATGTCTCAACTATATCACACTTCCCTCCAAAGAAGAAAATTTGGGGATTTTGTCATTTTAGAGATGAAGGAATTGAATAGAAGTGTATGAGGTACTGTTGCTGCCTCCACTTATGCCACTATTTCCATTTCACATGCAAGCAATAATTGAGGGACAGAATCAATATGAAACTCCTTCTTAAGCCCCACGTTTCAAGCACTCTAACTAGAGCAGGTAACACACAGGGCTATCTCAGCTAGAGTTATTTATCGTTAAAGAAGTGGATGTCCAGCTGGCTTCCTAGCAATTGGCCATTACAATGGAATATTCACTGCATTGATTTTACTAAGCCTGGGCAAAGTTGGCTTGGTTGGGTTAGTTTGTTGGCACATTTGCATTCTGCAGCAGACAGAGGTTTGTTTTAATTACTTAGAAGTGTTGCATGCACACAAATCATTACAACCATTTGCTTGTAATGCAGACACACTAGGCGAAGAGCTTCTGCCAAGCTAGTATGACTGGGCCAGTATTTTACTGTGATTGATAACTTGCAACTGAAAAATCAGAGGGTTTTATTACTTTTTTTGATTGTTTTTGGCCTCTCAACTGCCCCTAGCATTCTGGCATATATATTTGACCTGAACATCTGCAACAGAATGAGAAAATGAGAGGACTCCCTTCACACAAGCCACCCTTCCTCCAGCACTGGAGCTGCAATGTATTTTAAATGTTTAGAGCAAAGGAAGACATTAGGTAGAGTTACTATAAAAAAAAAAATACAGCTGGTGTTTAAAGTACTTCTAAAGCTTTGTCCAATATTCATTAATACCTAGTTGGAGTCACAGAATATCTTAGGTTGGAAAAGACCTTTAAGAACATCAAGTCCAGCTGCTAACCCAAAATTGCCAAACCTGCCACTAAACCACGTCTGTAAGTGCCACATGTACATGCTTTCTAAATAGCTCTGGGGATGGTCACTCAACCACCTCCCTGGGCAGCCTCTTCCACTGCTTGACAACACTTTCAGAGATTAAATTCTTCCTGATAACCAATCTATAGCTCCCCTTCAAGTCACAACTTGATCTCAATTCCTCTTGCCCTATCACTTGTTACTTGGGAGAAGAGGCCAACACTCACCTGGCTACAACCTCATGTCAGGGAGTTCTGGAGAGCTGTAACATCCCCCCTGAACATCATTTTCTCCAGGCTAAACACTCCCAGAGTTCTCTCAGCGTCTCTCTAGATCCTTCCCCAGCTCTGCTGCCCTTCTTTAGATATGCTCCACCACCTCAAAGTCTTTCTTGAACTGAGGGGCACAGAAGTGAACTCAGGATTTAAGATGTGGCCTCACCAGTTCCAAGTCCAGGGGGGTGATCACTAGTCCTGCTGGTTCCAACTGTTGCTGATACAATCCAGGATGCCATTGTCCTTCCTGGCCACCTGGGAACACTGCTGGTTGGAGATACCTGTGGCTGGACAGTGCCTGGGGCAACCACCAGTAATAACTGATGTATAAAGAGAGCCTGTGTTCTGACATCTATCTGCAGTCATGCCAGTTGTACAAACCCAAAGTAAATGGTTGTGCCTACTCAGAGCCATGTAAGTGGTTTTGACTTCTTTCTCGATGGATGAGACATAGAAGTTGGCTGACACAAACAGGAGGACTGCATGGAAGGGGAAAGAAAAAGCTTTTGGCTGTCACAAGCTGCAATAATACACCCCAGCTGTGTGCTCAGTTTTCAGTCCGTTGGTAGCAGAAAGCAACACCAGCTCCAGTTTACTGCACAGACAATCTCTGATGTGATAGCCATGAATTTCACAGCCCCGTACAGTTTTTTCTCACAGCCTGCCTTTTTGTAGGATTTGTGCCACTTTGGAGGGTGGCTGAGGCCAGACTTGGTGTAGAGGCTGAGGAGATGGAGTCATTTGGGCTGGACCACTGCATTGTTTTAAGGGGGACGGAAATGGTCAAACATAGCACTGCATAATGGATTATAGCAAGTCCTTGGAACTGTGGTAGCTGACTGTGTGTATCCTCTTAATCCATTGCATTTTGTCTTTGCTAGAATCCAGGTTTGGTTAAATCACTGCGGGGTAAGAGAATGAACAGACTTGCTGAAGGCAGAAAATGTGTTGTACCAAATCTGACTGGCAGAGGAGCTGCTCTGTTCTGGAGCAGCAGCAGGATGATCCACAGCACCCAAAGTGACTCAGAAGGTTGTGTTTGGGCAAATGAATTTTATTCTCAAAGTAACTGAGTCACAGGAAAATTCCTTGGCTTGCTTGAAGCACCCCACAGCACATAAGACATCAGGATTGACAAGAGACTTTTGATTGCCCAGTGGTGGTTAGAGAGCAGCCAGAACATGGAGTGGCACGAGAATCTGGAGATGTCCTGTGTGTTATGATGTTTAATGTGATGTACAACATGTTTCAAAATGTAAACCCTCAAATGAAACCCTGATGTTTCTGGCTTTTTCAGATCTTAAATCTTTAGAAGACTCATCTTTGTCCTCTCACCATACTTTAGCACTTTAAGCTTACTTTTCCTCATAGTCCCAGCAACTTTCAATGATGTGACAGGTATGAAAACTCCCAATTAATTTTATGCAAGTCCTTCCACTAATTCCAATAAAAATGCAAATCACCATTAGCAATTTCTTTGCATGGGTATATATGAAAAAGGAGCAGAATGGCACTGCTGTTTTAATAACCTAGAATTAAAATAAGGACGTACTATGCTGATCAGAGGTTTAAAATAAATGTACCTGCTCTAAAATCTAGGCAGAAGTTCACTGTACAAGTATGCTATTTAATCACAGCAGGGTGGTCAGGTTTCTGGGGATGTTATAGCTGTGTTAAGACTAAAAATAGAGATGAGTTAGTACCAAAGTACCAACCTGCTTTTTCAATGATGTGTACTCAAATGTTAAGCACCTTAACCTAGTACCATAGAGACATGTGGCTTGAATATTTATTATATGCAAAGTGATAATAACATTTCATGTAGTGAATGCCTCTGATAGAGCATTAGCCGGTGGTAGAGCTCTTGTTCACCTGGGGAAACAAACTCTTTAGATCAGTTTGGGTTTTTTACTCATGCAATCTGCCTGTCCTTGGGTGGCCTCCAAGCTGTGTGCAGAGCTTGAAGGGAGTTTGAACACTGAGCCAAGGTCAGGAGAATGGATGGGAAGCTTGGAAGAGGGAGGGCTGAGGTTGGCTGAGCTTGTTCCTCAACTTGCTTTCCATGAAGCAGGGACAGGATAGCCACAATGTGCTCCTGCACAGGGAAAACCATGCCTTTAGGCTCTCTGATCTGCCTCCTGCAGCCATTACCTCTGTGTGCAGCTTTTGGCAGGACCACAGGCTTCCAGGAAGTGCAGGAAAGATATACTTAAGGGCTGGAGCTGTTTGCAATAAAAATCCTCCTCCAGGGAAGACTGAAGTACATTTACCCCCTCTTCTCTGAGGCAATCCTTAAACCTCTGTGTGCTCTTCTCCCCACCGTGGCAGCAGAACGTTTGGGCTGCCTGACTGTAATTAGCACTTCGCTGCCAGTACAAAGTGAGGAGCAGCACTTTGTTGATGGCTCATGAAATTATGTGGGATAGAGCAGAGCCATGTAGGTGGTTCTGACTGGAGCTGCCAGGACCAACTAGCAAAATGACTCTTTCTGCAGGAAATGAGGAAAGGGGGGTTTATTCCATGTTAAAAAGCAAACTACAAAACCTAAATTGCTCTTTTTTGGAGCCTTCATCTGGTATGTTCTGGAGAAAACAGAATTATTCGTGTTCTGTCTGGCAAGGAATAATTTCATCTTACCACTTTATTTTTTATGAGAGCTGGAGATAGGACCTGATTTGGGAATATCTTGAGGAAACTTCCAGGCCTTGGACATATAGGATGAGTCTCCATGTTTATGCAATGGAAAGCCCAAGGACCATGCTTTAGTAGCAGTTTCTTACATCCTTCCAGAGGCACTACTGGAGCTTCAGAAGGATTAATAAGACTAACAACGTGTGGGACCTGAGTTCAACACCTTTATTGGGGAAAGAAAGTGCTGAATTCACTTCTGCCGTGATCATCTCCTTTTGTGTTTGCTTAAGCAGACCTTTTAGGGAATAAGCACATCACCACATTGTTACATGATGACATTTCTTTCCTAAGTTTCTTTTAACTCAGCGTTGACACTTTAGAGGCACTTTAGCACTTGCAAAGAACCACAAAGGTATTTAACTTGGGCCTGATTGTCAGTTTTTCTACCTGGTCTTTAAGTGGATCTGGGTTTGTTTGTTGCTTACTACCTAAATTTTTAAAATTTCTATGATATGTCTTGTTGAGGAAAGTGAGGTTTTGTGTCTTCAATTGCATTTCAAAGTGAAGGTTCATTATTGCTATCTCGAGCTCTGCAGCTTCTGTGCCAGAGCGCAAGGTGTAGCGATCTCTAAAAAGCATCTCCAAAGCGAAGCTGCTCAGCAGGACCAGCCACACACTCACA
Organism: Corvus brachyrhynchos; assembly: GCF_000691975.1. Taxonomy (NCBI): domain Eukaryota; kingdom Metazoa; phylum Chordata; class Aves; order Passeriformes; family Corvidae; genus Corvus; species Corvus brachyrhynchos. The sequence continues at coordinate 3,964,951 of NW_008246063.1, forward strand.
CACGCGTGCACGCACAAACGCACGCACAGCTTCAGTGATATGGCTCGGCGGCAAAGAGGCAGGAAGGGTCTTTGCACAGATTTCCACAGGAGCAGTTTATTGCTCCCACACTGCGAACGGTTCTAGAGGCAAAGACAGAGAACAATGCAGGGTTTAGGTTTAAGTACGGGAGTGCGGCTGAGGGCATGGGCGCGGTACAAAGGCGGGACTAGGGAATGGCAACCAATGGGGGAGCTCTGGGGGAGTGGTGCGGGGCAAAGGCCAATGGGGAGAATAGGGAGGAGAAAAACTTCTAAGGTATGAAACATATAAGGTAACAAGGGGGTGGAGTGGCCACAAGCCAACCAAGGGTGCAGAACTGGGGTATATTAACATAACAAGGCAAAGCATTCTGGGGGAAGCCTTTCTGGTCACCCTAACCTGGGAGGATTCTCTGGTACCAGGGACTGTCTCACCAGCAGACTCTCTTTGTCCCTTGTACCATAGGTTCACCAGCCTCCACAGTTCATTATTTCTGCACCTTTTTTTTTTTTTTTTGTTGCTCTTGCTTTGTCCCATTTCTTGATAAGGATTACCTGCAGACTGATTCTGTTTTGGTGTTGGACTTGCTCCATTCTGTCCAGAATTTCCTACACATCCTAGTAAATCCTTACCCTTTTTCTCACAGCTTCTTTCAGCTTGGCATTGGGACTTTGCTCCTAGTCGTGTGTGGCTGACCCTGGGAATGGTTCAGAGGATGTTCCTGTGGAGTCCTGCTCTATAATTCTTACCAGCTTCTTAAGAGTTTGCTTTCAAAACCACATTTTCTCCCTTCCCATAATTTGTGAGCCTTCGCAGACTAAAATAGAATAGAATGGACTGTTTCACTCATAAGTGAGAAACCACATTGATCATCTACGTCATCTGCAAATATTATCCCTGAGCCAGCCTGCCTGCTAATGTAGCGAAATATACAGGAATGCATGCAGGAAAATTGTGGTGGTTGGCGAGCCTATGGAACAAGGGACAAAGAGAGTCCACTGGTGAGATAGTCCCTAGTATCAGAGACCCTCCCTAGGTTAGGGTGAACAGAAGGAGGCTTCTCCCAGGATGCTCTGTTCTGCTACGTTAATGTACCCCAGTTCTGCTTTCCTGGTTGGCTTGTTAGCCCCTCTGCCCTTTGTTACCTTATATGTCCCATGCCCTAGAAGGATCTCGACTCCAAGCTCCTCCCATTGGCCCTTGCCCCATTGCCACTCCCTCAGAGTTTCTCTGTTGGTTCCCATTCCCTAGTTCCACCTTTGTATCACCCTCACGCCCTCAGATCATTGGTCTCTGATGCTTGATCTGCTGCCGTACTTAAACCTGGACCCTCCATTGTTCTTCATCCCTGGAACCCTTCATGGTGTGGCTGCAATAAACCTTGTCCATGGAACCCCATACGAGGACCCTTCTCAACTCTTTGCTGTCGACCCAGTTTACTAGAGCTACCTGTGCGTGTGTGTGCGTACACGTGTGTGAGTGTGTGGTGGTCCTGCCGAGCGGCTTCGCTTTGGAGACGCTTTTAGGAAGGTCGTGGCACCTTGCACTCTGGCACTGACAAGCCGTGCAGTCTGCGACAGAAAATGAACCCTCCTATTGGATTTCCACCTTTATTCTGGTTCATTGTGAGGTTTTCTGTGATGTTTTTTCAGTTTACTTGTTTCTCCCACCTCACTCCTCTTACTTATGTGGATTGGGACAGAGGGAAAGGGAGAGGAGTATTTTTCATGAGTAATGAACGGTTCTGAAAACTCGTCCGAGTTGGGAATGATATACCAACAGCATGCAATGTCCCAAAAGCATCACTGGAGAGACATGAGTGCCATAGCTGACTCTGAGCTCCCCTTATTGACGGGTTGCATGCTAGCCAAAACAGAATAAACCCGGAGATCTAGTGCACCCTCTGGTATAAGGTGGCACTGAACACAAAAAAAGGTTAGAGAGTGAGCTCCTCACCGGATGGAGCTACTCCTGGGCAGATGGGAAGGTGCGCACATGCAGAGGCCAAGAGGGAGGGAGGAGACTCCTTGTATGGATTCCACAGAGAAGGTTTATTCAGAAGGTACCGGGAACAAAGAGCCGAAAATCTGAGGGTGTCCAGGGATTTTTATAGTGGGGATGCGAAAGGCGGGGATAAGGGATACAGCCAATAAGATTAAGGAAAGGAGGTGGGGTTGAAGTTGAGGGAACCAATGGGATTAACACATAGGAGGCACTTAGGTAAAGAACCAATGGGGTGTCGAGTAACGTTTCTAGAAGTTTCTAGAAGTTTCTAGAACTAATACATAGTTAACTAAGGGAAATTAATATTTATAAACTTGTACATAAAACAGGGAGGGGAAAACAGAAACCAATCATGTAGAACATGTACATCACAGAACTGGGGGATTATGGGTTCTCACCCTAACTACAGAGTGAGTTGTTAAACCTCAGTGCCTGACCGCCATGCATTGGGCTAGTTTGTACCCTCAGAGGTCAGGGTGGCTGCAGCCTACCTGCACCACCACACTTTATGAGGTGTTTAATCCTCTCTGTTGACCTGCACTGACTTGATTACTGCCTAACTTTGATGGCTGAAAATATTCTGCTTGTTAAGCATTACAATGGATGCCCAAAGCAATCACTTTATATATGGTCCTTTCTTCCACAGCAGTAAGTGGGTATTTTAGAATTCCTGTGTCTAATGGATGTTATTAGGATACCATGAGGTGCTTTGCCGCCTGTCTTAGAGGAGCTGTATGATAGCTGAGACTGATGTGTGTTGACAAAAGAGATCATACCGTGAATTATTATTCATATTACAGTGAGATGTAGAGTGCTCAGCTCCATTGTGTTAAATCATGCACGAAGTTAAAACAAGAGAAGATTGCTGCTTTTTGCAGTCTTGGAATAAAACAAGCAAAGGATACAACAAAGACAGGAGGAATGTTACCTGGTGATCATGGGATAATCATGGTCACTGTGATTACTGGACTGTTGAAAGAATTTCCTAATTTTTCACATCAGAAACTATTTGCAGAAATTATGCTGCAGAATTTTTAATGTAATGAATTAAAATGGACTACTTCTTTACTCACAGGGAACAATTCATGAAAGGGAAGTATCTAAATTTGTTAAATAAATTATTCACTTGGAAGTAATTGGCAGCCTGACTTTTTCTGATGTCCTTCCCAGCACTGAGGTATGAACTCATAGCTCAAAGACAATCAGGAGCAAATTTAGACTTAACTGAAGAACAGCATTCTCCACTTAAATGGGGTGTTTCAGTGTATCTGCCAGTGTGACCTCATTCACAGCAATGTGATGGCACTGCAACTTCATTACTTTTCAAATTAACAATTTTCATGAGCAGATGAACAATAAGGACTAGTTTCCTCTGGATTAGTAAGGGGAAGTGGATTCCTTAATTTTTTACTAAGAATCAGGCCAGATTGCAATGACTGATAGGGTCTCGTTCAAAGGCTTTCTAGACAGTCGGGCTATTGAGACACAAATTTGTGCTTGTATTCACTTGCACAGCACAATGGCTTCAGCCTTGTTTTCTTGAGAAATCAGACAGAAAATGTCAAAACCTCCCCACTATTTCTTCCAGTCCTCACAATTTTATTCCTCTCCTGTGCAGCGTACCTGGTAGTCATTTGAGTGACTGAAATTTTTAGCTTCTTTGTAAGCTCTCTTACAATGAGAAGTACAGACTTCATGTCTTGCACTCAAATTTGTCCTGTATTTTTGCAACATGCTTCTTCTTGAATTAAGTCTCTGAAGAATAGCAATAAAGAAGAAAGGAATAAGAGGAGCATGGTCTAATCTCAAGTTCTAAGTAGATTTCAAAGGAAAGGATGAATGAGGGGTGAATGTAAGGGTGAATAAAGGGTGAGAAATGAAGAAAACAATCTGGATTTGACGTTAGGATTGTGTCAAATTACCCAGTAGTTTTCTTATGGGAAAACTGGGCATCAACAGTGTAGTGTATTTCCTAAAGTTTTTAAATGTAAATTAGCATTATAATTGTAGAAATGGAGAGGTATTTAAAGAGCTTGCAGAGAACTAACTGATTGCAATGACAATGGTTGATGTTATTAGCAGAGTTCCGCAAAGACACATTCTGAGACTAAGCATGCTTGATACTTTCTCAGATGGGAGAGAAGATAAGCAAGGCATGATTCAACCACTATTTTTGGTGACAGGTCCCACTTGTTGTGCTACTTCTGATCAGCAAAAAGCCAGTAGTGAAGGACTTCAGCTTTTCTCGGGGAGGCAGAACTGGGCATGAGGGCTGCGTGTGTCACAGGTTATTCCATATCAATGTCAAATGTGCATTCTGCAAAGCTCCTTCTTGCTTTGACCACCCCTCACTGTAAGTATTCGGTAACTGTAAGGGCATTGTAAAAACAGAACTAGGAATTGGTAGGAATTCCTGCAACAGACCTCCACTTAGAGGTTTAGAGAACATTTCACTATGTCTATCACTCAGAATCAATTATCTATAGCTCTTCTTTTTCTGTTCCATCCCAATTAAGGGAGTCAAACAGTCCAGAAGAGAGACATGTATAGAAGAAAAATAAGCCTTCTCATTTATGTGAGAATAATACAAGAAAGTTATTTAATGCAGATTTAAATTGTATATGAAAACAGCTTGTTGCCACCACTGCTTGCACTCAAAATGGTTTGTAACAACACTAATTTTTACCTCTCACTGATATCTATGCTTTAATTTGACCACTTCTTTTACCTTGCTATTACAGATCAGGTCTAGATTCTGGCTTCAAATATTCCCTATTAGAGAAAAATCTATCTAATCTGTTACGTTTTATTAGTTCATGTGAACCATTGTATAACTGCTTCCTCAGTCCACATGAAGTGTGGCTGTGTTGTGTAAGTTGCACTAAAGCAGGAGCTCTGGCAAGTGTTGTCACTTCCACTAGACGTTCTCTGCCTTCCCCTTGTGTAATGTGTCTCAGTCTAATGCTTGAAGTTTGGAACAGAATAGCTGAAATAAAAGGTTTATTATAGCATTTTGGGAATTATTGCTGCTTTCTGCGTCTTCAGTTCCTCCCTTTGGGCTCTTTTCTTTTTGTGCAGTTTTTCCTTTGTTGTTTGAAAGGGCTGGTGTTTACGAACACAGTCATGTCTTCTCAAGTGTGCTCAGGGAAGGGACTTCCACCAGCTCCCTTCAAAGCGTGTAAGAGGAGTCCTTCTCTCCAAGCATTGACTTTCAGAAAGTGACTGGAAATTTCCCTAAGGTCACCTTGTTCATCCTTGCCTGCAAGAGCTTTAATGCTGTAAAATCGAACTCTGAAATATGACAATCCATAGCTGTCTTTCCTTTTTACAGATTACCTTTACTATAAATATTACTTCTCTTATCCCAGACCTTCCCCCATTAAGAGCTATTAATGTCTTAATAATGCTGGCATTCACTAGGAAAATGCACTTCACCTTCTATCATATTCTCACATCCAGATCAGAATGGATCTTTTCAACTTCAGAGAAAAGATTTTTTTTTTTTTCCAGGAGATGCTTGCTATTCAGAGATTGTATTTCATATTGCAATTGAAAGGGATTTACTGATCCATTAATAATAATTAGAGCTGTCGTGTTTTTGTACTTAATATATTTTGTGAATGACTAACTGCAGCACCTCCCAGGTGGCCCCAATAATGCTTGATGGGGCTCTTTGCTCTGCCAGGTCTGGAAAGTTTCATAAAAAGAGTAATTTCAAATAATGAAAGTTATAAGGGTAATGTGTAAGTCTTTGTATGACACACCTATTCAAATCATTTGTCATGCCATGGAATTTCTGGAATAGAACTATCAGAATGAAAAGTGTTACACTGTCTTCCACAGGTCAGTGTTTTATTTACTCTATGAACTTATTTTTCAATAAGATTTTAGGTCTACCAGACCTAACACAACTAGAAATTGTAGCCTCTGGCTGCATTTACCAGTTAAATAGCATGACTCTGTTATACCAGGGGAGTCTATAATGGTATAATAGCTTCATATCCAGACTAAAATGTAATTAATCACCTATTAAGAATGGGAAAATAACTGTAATTGGTCACCCTGTATAGCAGGAGCTGGTTAGGCAGAGAATTAATGAGTTTAATGTTAAGTCATTTCTCTCTCCACTTTACCTAAACATCTTACTGTACTCATTTACTCATACATTTATTCACCTTTTCATTCATTCATTTATGCTCTCAGTATCAGCTAAGCATCAGTCTCTTGATCATGAAATCCTTGCTTTCCTTTATTTCTGGAAATTTTCAATATGTTACATAGGCTTGTACTTCAGTGCTTTGATAAATGGAATATGAAAGTGCTAATGGAAGAATAACTCGTTACCTGACAAATCACACTCAAATTCAAAGAATAATTATACAAGGATGTCAGTGTAAAATATGAATGCCAAGTGGCTTTATCAGCACCTAAGGCATGCCAAACCCTGCTGGTTGCCTTCTTGATAAAAAAAAAAAAAGTCTTTTCCCTTCTTCTGGATTTCAGTAGTAATTGAATTGATACAGTGTCAAACTTCTCTAATGATGCAAGAAATACTGGGAACTGACACATGCATTGTAAAATGTGTAAAGAATTGGATAAACTGGGGATGAATGTGGGTTGTATGAAAAGAGGTAACTTGTTTCAAAAGGTAGGTTGATCCATTTCCAGAACAGATTAGATCACGTGTGTGTCCTGCTGCAGGAGGTTTGTGGATCTGGAGACTGAAGAGATCCTTCCAAGGCCTGTCCTACCGAGGAGGTGACATATTTGGTCACAAAGCAGGAGTAAAACTTCAACAGTAGCATACTGAACACAACTGTGGAGCTGGGGTTTTAGTAGACAAAGAGAAAACTTTTCTGAGATAAGGGACATGTGTGCACCTGGACATCTGCTAGTTGTATGGATTCTGAAGAAAGGTGTGTCCTGGAGGAATTGCCAGAGCAGATGCAAAAGTTTTCAAGAATTCAGCACAGATCTAACAGGAAAACCAACACTCAGGTATTTTAATGTTGCAGTAAGTGCTCAACATGCATATTAATGTGGGGTGTCACTGGATCCTTCAGACAATGCTGGGACACAAAGAATAACCACAATGAAAACAATGGGAGGCACCAGCAGGCTTTGTTAGAATTTTCAGGCACTGTCTTATTCTCTTCCAGTCATAAGCAGATGAGCTTAAATTGAATTTCATGCTAACTTGCTTTGGGCAATGAGCATCCAAATTTTTAATTAATTTTAGTGAATTGAGGTAAGTTAATTAATTTTTTTCCAACAAAAATGTTTTGATAGCATTATTAATCTGCTCCATGGTCAGCATATATGACAGGCAATGTTGATGGTATTATCAATGATACGATGAAATAACTGCATAGCGGCTGTGAAGGCTGGCAAAACCACAAATAACTAAATACCTTGGTATAGAAAAAAATGGTAAAAACTCCAGAATTCAAGGATTTAGAAACAACTAGATGGGATTGGGAGGAAAACCACTGGAGTTGGGAAGAAGAATGAAACTTTTTACTGTGAGAGTCGTTGAATATAGGAACAGTTTGCCCAAAGAGGTGGTTGAGTCTCTGTCCATGGAGATATTCAGCCCCCAACAGAACATGTCCTTGAGTGACCTGCTTTACCTGTCCCTACTCTGAGCAGACTGACTGGACTAGATGATCTCCAGATGTTCCTTCCACCTTCCAACTTCAATTAATCTGTGTGATTCTGTATGAAATTATGGTTGCATGGAAACCTTCACTAGTGATGTTTGCTCATTTTTCAGTGCTTGATTTAGTAGCACTCTGGGTGTTTTACTATCATGGGTATATGTGCATGTGTAGGGATGGGGAATGTGGACATGAACACGTATAAAAAAAATTAAAATAGTCGGTGCAGTATAACATCTGACATATAAATTGCACATCAGGCTTGACTGCCAGTCATGTGAAGGTTAATTTTTTTTCCCTTAGGACAGAGAGTGGGAAAAACTCTGATTTAGAAGGAAGAAAACCAAGAGGTTTTCTCCAAAATCTGTTTTCTGACTTACAGCACAACCAGGCAAAATCCTCTGAGTTTATACTCTCTATTGCCAGAAAATCAACGTGTGCATGGAGTAAGATATCCACACCTGCAGGAAATGCCAAAGTACCTGGTATTGACTTGATCTTTGATCCTCTGTAGATGAGAAGAGCAAGGAATTGCTCTAAAAACAAAGCCATGTTGGTCCATTCACCACATCAGGATATGCTTGAGGAAAGGTTTTGTTTCTGACAGATGTGATGAGATAAGGGCTGAGGCAAGAAGGTAGGTACAGCCCCATATATTTGTGTGGAGGGTGTTTGGGTTGCTCTAGCCTGTCCTTGTATCCTCATCCAGATCCATAGGGAATTGAGCAAACAGCTGGCTCAAAAAGGGAAATACCTAGTCAAATAATTTTTCAAATATAGACAGCTGAGTTGATGTCCTGTAAGCTCCATCACCTTTTCTCTTCTAGAGAACCTGTTCAAATCTAGAGTGGCTCAATGTTGACCAAATTGTCTTGATCTGGGGAGAAAATGAATGCATGACTAGGTCCTGTTTTAATGGAGTCTGTGTCTCCATACAGAGATTGCTGCTCTCTTCTGTCATTCCTACCAATCTTTACCTGACCACACTGAAAGATTTGGGTGCAGATAATGGACTGCGGGGCTGCAGTCCAGTCTATGTATTTTGTTCTTTGGGATATAGAAGAAAAAGGGGAAGAAATGCATTTCCTGGAAGTAGCCAAATGGCATAAAAATAGAAGAAAAGAGGAAAGAAATGAGGGTTTATACCTTCTGATTTTTTTTTTTTCTGTATTTTTCTGGTGAACTTTGAAAAAATGGCTGAATATTTTTCATATTCAGAGACATGAAAAGTATGAAAAGGAATGATAAGCATGGCCGGAAGTAAAATAATAATAAAAAAACATAAGAACAAGAAGCTTAAACAAAATTAAAAAATGTGAACAAAAATCTTGAGAATTTCAGGAGAGACTTTTAGCATTAGGGTTTTTTTTAAACTGGGGTCAGGGAAAGCAAGTATTTTTCAGGTACAGGAAAGAAATAGAATTTTAACTCATATAGATGAGAATGCTGCATGAATAAGGGACAAAAAACTGGCAGAACATGGGATCTGAGTGCCAAAGTCACAAAGGAGATAAGGAATAAACGGCAGCATCTGCAGACCGGCTCAGTGCCATGGAAAGAGAGACAATCCTGAATTTGAATGGGGAACCAGATTGCAGAAAGAGTCTCATCTGGTCTTCTGCAAACATTCAGCTCTCAAAAACCAACAGAGCTGTGAGTTTCCATTTGGTTTTATTGTCATTCCCAGTGAATAGAGGGAGAGAAAATGGCAGAAAGTGAATGAGGATGGTACAGAAAGCTTTTAGATAGTACTTGGACAGTCCTGAGGGCTTTGGAGTCAGATGAGAAGGGAGTCTGAAAAACAATAAAGCAAGATATATCTCGTCAATTGAAAGTAGCTTTCACAGAATCATAGAAGAGAGAAAAGCAGTGAGAGGAAGGATGTGGAGCTTGTTCTAGTGAAGATGTGGAGCCTAAGCTGGGAAAAGTCTGGGAAAGCAGTGCTACCTGTTCACATTACAGCATTTTAGGCAGGAACAAAAATAGAAGGAATAATGTCTTCCAGCTTCAAAGAAGACTACGTGTCCAAAGAGAGATCTAAGGAGAGTTCTGATCTATTATGTTGAACTAGTCATTATTAATGACCAGGCTGATTTAAAGCTGTTAGCAAGGATGTGCCCAGGAGCTAGGGTGGTGTGAAATGTGAGTCAAGATTACAGTTTTCAAAAAGAAAAAGGAGACTAAAACCTGATGGGACACAAATCAAGGGTTGTGGAAGAGAAGCCATGGGGTGAGGACAGGGAGGGTGGACCCTGAAGCAGGAGAGGTGTCTGAAAAACCCTTGAAAGGGAGAATAGTAAAAATAAAGTAGGAGTGGCTGTTTATATCAAAGGGAGTTTACAATCATATATGCAGAAATGGAAAAAAATAAACTTAATTCTGTCCTTGTACAATAACCTTACAAAATACACAGAAAAACAATAGCATTAAAAGCAAAGAAAATGAGAAAGAGTAAAGCATGGGGTGAATATTCATTAAGCGAAGAAAAAAAATCTTGTGCCATTAGAGATTTGCACAGAGTTGGGCTGTTGTCCTCCTGCTGTAGTTGTTACAGTTCTTGGACTGAAGTCCAAAACAAAAGCATAAAAGGAAGATCCAGCCAAACTACAGCTGGCAGATTATTGCATATTCCTGGCAAACTGCTGTGAATGTGCCTCGCTTGCATTTTCTTTACAACCTTCACCAGCAGCTACTTCAGCCTCTCCAGTAATGAAGATGTGACTCTCTCATTTACACATATTGAAGCTGTTCCATTTTAACATAAATAATTAATTATTCATTGGAGCAGGAATTAGGAGAAAGTGTCCAGCATCCCCCCAGGTGAATGCCCAAACTACTGTATTATGGAGAAATTCCCATTTTCTCTTGCTCATTAGGTCTTAATTCAGCTATGCAAAGCAGAGCAGTGTCAACAGAAGTAAATTAAATGGCTTTGTCCCAAATAACCACAGAAAGCACTGAGGAGGGCATCTCCAGAGAAGGTGAAAAGCCTATGTTCATTTGAAGCAGAGCTTTAACACATAAGAAGATGTAACCACATGAGTACAGAGTTTTCTTGAGCCAAGTTTCTTCATTTACACCTGGGGCACCAATTGGTTAAATTACAAATTTACTCATCCATAGAACATCAAAATGTCTGTGTGAAAGGCTGCCTTCTGTCACAGAACTTGTCTTTCATCCTTAAAGAAGAATTTCTAAGAAAAAGAAGAGAAAGCGTAATTCATGGAGACCTACCAGCCAACTGCAGAAATATCAGCAACTTCTGTCTGCTGACTCTTTTTCACAAATGAAGAATATGGGCTTAAAAAAGAAACAAAATAGCAGGATATAAGTTAGTCAGAGTGATACTGCTTTAAATATCAGTGTTTCATGTGCCAGTTGTACCTCCCAGTGTCTTGGTACATTGCCTAGAGAACTGTGAATACCTTTGCAAAAGATAAAACTAAAGGACAGAACAAATCAGGTAATTTACACATTTAGGCTAGTCAATTAAATAAGGTCATGTAAAACTTACATCAACATGCCTTTGATTAGCATTTTGTGGAGAATCAGATGTAAAATCACTGTTTCTGTGAAAGCCAACTCTTTGGGAGCATGAGTCACAGAGAGATTGGTACAGAGTGCATCTACCAGATGCCACAGCTGAGAAAAAGGCCCTGGAAGTGCTGGTTGGCAGAGGCTGAACTTGAGCTTGTGTGTGCCCAGCTGGGCAAGGAGGCCAGCGGTCTCCTGGCCTTCTGTGTCAGCAATAGTGTGGCCAGCAGGACCAGGGCAGTGATTGTCCCTCTGTGCTGGGGAGGCCACAGCTCAAGTGCTGTGTGCAGTTCCGGGCCCCTCACTGCAAGAAAGATTTTGAAGGGCTGGAGTGAGTCCAGAGAAGGGCAGCGGAGCTGGGAAAGGGTCTGGAGAGTCCTGTAAGGAGGAGCTGATGGAGCTGGGGGTGTTTAGTCTGAAGAAACAGAGGCTCAAGGGAGACCTTGTCACTCTGTACAACTCCCTGCAAGGAGCTGTAGCAAGGTGGGGGTCGATCTCTTTCCCAGGAAACCAATGACAGACAGGATGAGAGGAAAAGGCCTCAAGCTGTGCCTTGGGGGAGGTTCGGGGTCGATATCAGGAAGATATTTTTTTACTGAAAGCATTGTTAAGCATCGGAACAGGGAGGCAGTGCAGTCACCATCCCTGGAAGTGTTCAAGAAACAGCTGGACGTGGCATTTAATGTTATTGTTTAGTTGATTTGGTGGCGTTTAGTGAAAGGTTGGACTTGATGACCTTGGAGACTGTTTCCAACCTTAATGATTTGATAATTCTGTGATGGATAAGATCGATGACATCAATTGTACGTACCACCAGTACTTCGAGGTCTGTCAGATTCCTGTGCTTTTCTTTCCCCTTTTTATCCTGGGTGAAACTGAGAGATGCTGGATGTTTGTTGTCAGGTCAGCTTCGATTTTGCAGCCTTTGAGGAACGTGAAACAAAGAAACCTGGACATTTCCTATAAAATTCATCAACCAAGTTCATACTGAAATTTGTATCCCTCTTGCCTGATGATCAGGGTAGAAAAATTTTCAGAAGGTTACCTTTATTTTTTAACTGCATTTGCTGTTGCACATACCTCCCACACTTTTGTTTTCTGTTTCTCATAACAGCCTACAAAGCTTTCATCAGCCTTCCACTGCCGTGTTCATTTAGGGCTGCCCCATGTGGTGTAGATGCTTTTTTCAGACAATGCCAGTGACAAAAAAGTAGATTTGATGATGAAGGCAGTGAAGCAAAGCTTTAGCAGTAGCTTGTTACTTCTGGGTTATGGTACAGAAGAATTGGTAACACACCCACGTTTTAGGATAAAAGGAATCCTTTTCTCAGAAAAAAACCACAGTGATTTTATGCATTTGATACTTATGGTTGATTTTGAATGCATGATACCCAACAAAACAATCATCCTGAGCCCACTAAATGGTAATGCTGGGGGTTACAAAAATCATTTGGTTAGGTGGTGTCATGGGGGAAGAGAGAAACAGCTTTACCCTCTGCAAAAATGAGGATACCTGGGAGTGCTCTCTCAATATGGGAAGTCGCTTTGCAAGAGAAAATTCTTGCACACCACAGTATCAGGATATTGCTGGCTGCGTGACAAGCTTTGAAAATAGTTTTAAACATTGTCCAGAGCTGACTGCTGCATGCAAATTTATCTACTGCATGCAAGGAAGTGCTGTCAAAGAGATGGTGCATGTCCCTCTTCCATGTCACGCAGCATCCTACACACTGGTGTAGGATAAAGGAACTTTTCCATTCTGCACTGTGATCTGGTGGGTGAAAAGGCACTTAGACTGCCTGAAATGAAAGGCTTTTAGTTTTCTTTTTTTCTTCATCTACTGAAGCATTTGCTAGCTTAGTCTGTTTATGGTCACACTTTCTATGAATTTTTCATTACAAACAGCTAAAGGTTTAATAAATAATTAATTGCTTCTATAAGCATCTTACAGACACAAGCACCTGGATAAGAAGCATTTTTAATTATGAAAAAATGTGGTGTGAGCAACATATTGGGCTTCTGGGCTTTATAAAAGCTAATTTCAGAATGCTTTTTAAAAGATAAGTGATAAATTAACCCTTTATGGGTAATCTTCAAGGAATATTTGACTACATTTATTTTCAAAATGAGTATTACAAGGTTTTGGGGCAATTTCTCTAGGTTTCTTCTTTGTCTGACCATGAACAGTTGTGAAGGCTCTGGTTTGTAGCCAATTTCAGATCAAAGTTGGCTCTATGAGCTCTGAGTTGCCACGGGGCTAGGAGTGCTGTGAAAATTTGCATTGTAGCTCTCTGAAGTTGTACATCCTATGGAAGTTCTGGGGGTTAAACAGTTGAGGTCTTGGTTTGGAGAGAGAGGAGCAGCTCTGGTCTTCCCATGGCACTGCAACACTCAGAAAATGAGAAACTGAAACAATCCTTTACCCTGTTTGTTCTCCCTCACTGCAACCAGCTCCACTGAGTCACGCTTCCCTGTGAAACCTCGGAACTGTCCTAAATAAACAAAAATCTCGTGACAGCAAAGCAAGTGCAAAGAATTAGATCACAGAAGGAAAAAAAGAAAGTTCTCATAAAAGAGGAACCCAAACCAATCCCAGCTAGATGTCTGTCTCAAGGATCCTTCTGCCACAAACAGAATCTTTGATGGACTTAGACAAATGTTCAGTTCACTCCTCGATCCTATTCGAAGGAGAATGTGGTGAACTCAGTTCAAAATATAGGTTTGCTGCCAAACTTTAAAAAAAGTGTTCAAAAAGTAAATTATTTTCATGACATAAATACCCGGCACATCAATTAAGTAAACTGAGGATTTCACAAAAAAATTTCAAAGTCTGCGTGCAGTATTGTGAACCTATTCCATAACAACCACTTGTTTCTATATTAAAACCAAACCATGAAATTGTTTAAAACTATTTAGAAACAAAACTGTCCTGCCTGTCTCACTTACCCAAATGCATCAAACTGGAAAGCACAAAGAATACTAAACCAAACCCAACTACAGATCTAGCCCAAAATCCCTTCTGCCACAACCAAAGTCTTTGATAGACAAAGACTTAATTTAACACCAGTGTTAAGTCCACCCCCTTGCTCACACTCAGAGAAGAAATTCAGCACAGGCACACCCATGGGAAAAGGACAGTAGCTTTTTCCAGGGATTCTTTAACTCTCTGTGAGGATGGGGAGGAACCGGCACAGGTTGCCCAGAGAAGCTGTGGATACCCCATTCCTGGAAATGTTCCAGGCTAGGTTGGATGGGGCTTGGAGCAACCTGGTCTAGTGGAAGGTGTCCCTGCCCATGGCAGGGGGGTTGGAATGAGAAGATTTTAAGGCCCCATCCAACCCAAACCATTCTGTGATTCTCTCTCCACACTAACCCAGGGTTTCTCTCATGTGGAACTCCTAAGATTCTATGGTTACATGGAAGGGGCAGGGATTAGAATCCCCTTCTGGTGTCCTTGATTGGGAGATCAAAGCTGTGGAAAACCAAGGTGTCCTTGCATGTTTTGAGTGCCTGCAGTGGCTTCAGCCTCATCTTCTTGTGGACTGGATTTTTTCTTTTATAATCAATCTCCTTTATACATTGATAAATGGAGGCTGTTTGAAAATGTAAGGGGAAAAAATTATAAAAAAAGAGGAAAGGCTCCTCTCACGTTTGAAAAATTGCTTCACAGTCCAACAGCCTCCTCTCTCTCCTCCATCCTCCTTCCTCTTAGTGCCTCTCAGTGCACTGCCTGGCTGTGTTACTCCCAGTTCAGCTCCCTGCTCCTGTGCTAGGGCCAGTAACCTTGTGCAAAGCCAAGTGGCTGCAGAAGTCACCACGCGGGTCAGTGCCTGGGCTCTCTGCTCTCAGGGGGCAGATCCTGCACAGAGGCTTGGCTTGGGCTGCTCTGTTGGAGCTTCCCTCAGGATCTCTCCTGCCTGAGCTAAAAACACGGGGCCAGATTGATGGGGACGTCAGAAGTACATTTTTCCAGAGGTCAACTAAATCCTGGTAATGATGCAATGCCGCAGTGCACTCCTCCTAATCCAATCAAAGAGCACACTGGTTTAGGCCCTATCAAATGAAGTTCAAGGTAAGCATGTGAAACGTGGCTGCTCCTCAGCTGCTGGCAGCTTTCCTAAAAGCTGAGAATCAGATCAGAGCAAGAAAAAAGCCTCCCATCTCCGAATAGAAACTTTCACACAGACATACACTTGGAAAAAAGATGATACTTGAGTTCAGCTTTCTTTACCAGGCTTTTTTGTTTTCCTTTTTCTGATTTTAAAGCCTATTTGTTTTGGCTCCAGATTATTTCTAATATTGCTGATTAATTTTGATGCCTCATTTAATGGGTTGAAACCACGTCTGGAGTGGGAACTCCTGATTTGTTCTCAGGCATGAACAGACTCAGTACATTGGGGAAACCCAAGACCTTTTTAAAAGACCTCAAATTGAGTGTTCAAAAATTAGCATGCCAGAAAATACTGTTCATTTCTGGAACTCTTTGGTCTTTGCCTTTGAATATGGTGCTAATAACACCAAGATTCAAGTTCAATCCCTGTCCAGGCCATTCACTTAAGAGTCAAACTCAATGATCATTGTGGGGCCCTTCCAACTCAGAATCTTCTGTGATCTTTGCTCATTTAAGGCATTGACGTTCAAAATATCAGATCAGGGAATATAAATCTCTGTAAAATTAATCTGGTGTTGGGTAAGTACTGCAATATTTCTTCTGTATAAATTTAATCCATCAAACAGTAAATGCACCAGCAAAAATTCACATAGCTATTGACCTGATTTATTCCTTATTAAATATTAATTGTGGTTTCTTCATCATGTCCTATTGAAGTTGCTCAGCTGTGTGAGAGATATATACGTATTTATCTTTTACATAATGCCTTGCAGAGAGCACACAGAATTGATGGACACACCTGTTATTTCCTATGCAGAACACCTGAATAAGGCAAATTAGAAGTACCCTATAAACCTATCTGCTACCTAGTTTAACCCCACCCAAAAGAGATTTTTATTGGAGAGTGGCTGCCCCTCTCTTTCTTTGCATGTTCTGGTCCCCAGTGAAACACCTTGCACTGAGGTCACTTATGTTTCTGTGGCCGAATTTTCAGAATTAGGCTTGCGATGAGCAGGATGTTGTGGACCTTTCTCAGGTGGTTCCAGGATATGGTCAATTCTTAATTACCTGTGAGGGGATTACCCAGGACATGGATTAACTCTGCTGTGGCTGCAAACCACTGAGGCCAGACCTGCCTGAGCTGGCTCAGATCTGCAGCCAGCAGGACTGTGCTGGCTCTGTGCTGTGGTTCTTTGCAGGTCTGACCTTCCCTGGGATACCCAGCTGCTTCAGGAAGGTTAAAACTTTTGCCTTGTTTGGTTTCTTACTTGTGTGTTACCTTGCAGAGTAAGGATACTACTGCAAATCACTGTCATGGCAATGAGTTAATAGTATTGAAATCCAGCTAAACCCAACTTATTAATATAAGACCTGCTTTGAAAGAAAATGAAGTTCTAAGCTAATTATTTAAGACTTTGTGGTGATGTGATACCTTTATTGTATTTTTATATAAGTTTTCTGTACCCCAATGGTTCATCCCTACCTTCCCCACTCCTATTCCCAGTTGGTTTGCCCCAGACCCAAGCCTCTCCCCCGGTGCTCCCTACATGGTTTTTCTCCTCCCCTATTTTTAATTCCCTATCAACCCCCCAATCCCCACCTGTTGTTCCCGAAGGTCCAGTGTCCATCATCTGAAACCTCCCAATTTACCCTTATATGGTCCCCATCAATCCCCCGAGACCCTACCCCTCTAGATACCTCCCCCTTTGGAAATCCCCTAAACCTCGATGCCCCATTGGGGCATGTGATCCCTTTCCCTCCTCCCCTTGAGGCTATTGGCCCAAGGAAATGTCTATCCTCGTCCATATCCCTCCCTTAGAGATTTCTATTGGTCCCCAGTTAAGGCATCCCCATTGTAACACCTCCATTTCTAAGAGGTTCTGGAGCTGCTCCAGGCTTGTCTCCTGGGAGTTTCCTCCAATAAAGTTGGATTATCCCGTGGGGCAAGCCTCCTTGCTACTTTTTATCCTCTCCCTCGTCCGGACTGCTGACAGCCACTGTGCCTGGAGCTTCAGCTCCCCTGGGCAGAGCTGAAGTCCTGAGGAGCAGCTTTAAAGCCAAGAGCCTCCAGCTGCTCCCCACTCCTGTCGCACACCGCAGGAGCTAGCCTGGGCAGTGGTCAGTGGCGGTCATTGTGACAAGACTTGATTCTTTCTGTTTCAGAACCCCTGACTTCAGTTTTCTCATGCACCTAATATTCTCATCTGCTGGTTTACAAGCACTTCCCAAGTTTCTGCAGTGTTTTTGCACTGGTGTGATGTATAAGAAGTGAATCAGCTCCTCTCTGGTTTATTTGACGTTCCCAACTCTGCCTGAGCAAGTGTTTCTTTGGAATCTGGTTGCTCTGAGTGAACTATATTCTTGCCACTGTTACTGAAGGGATTTCTTGACTGGGAAATGCAACTATTTTTTTCACATTAATTGCAACTCTTGCCAGCCAGTGTTTTGAATTGTGTTTTGTTTTCTGAAGAGCTCATTACCCTGGCCAAGCCTTTTGCTTCACTAAAGTGCAGCTTGCAAGTCTGCTATGTGCATCTCAGTTATTTCATAGAGTATCCGGAGCTGGAAGGGTCCAACAAGGGTAGTTGTTTGTTTTGTGTTTTTGTTAGCTTGTTACTCTTCAGAGCTATAGAAGATTTGACCATAGCAGCTCTGGTCGTCCCAGAGCTAAACCTGAATGGTCACAGAGCAGTGGATAACAGACCAAGCTCCATTGTCCATCCAGACATGATCCCTTTTGAGCACATCTGGGCACTTTCATGGGTGTTCCAGATGCAACAGTCATAGAATCATAGATCAGCAAGGTTGGAAAAGATGTCCAAGAACATCAAGTTCAACCAACCAGACTAGATCTTCAATCTTCTGATCTGTTGTGCTCCCCCACTGCTGGAGTACTCCAGCCTCAGCTGCAGGAGTCCAGGGGAGCCAGGGATCAATCTTGTGGTCCATCTGAACAATGCCATGGTGGGGGCAAAGGGCATGAAGCTGTAAAAGCAAGTGTTAATTCAGTAAGGGCAATGCAAAGCACTTGTGTTAGGAAGGAGCCCCAGATTAGTCTTCAAACCAGACTCCCCCTCCCTTGCTTGCTTAACAAAACACAGTATGTCCTGCTAGGAGAGGAGCTATATTAGATGCTACAATTGTTCTTATCTTTTCCTAAAATTTGGCTCTATCAAGGAGTAAACAAATGTGTTCCAAAATCTGAGAAATCTGAGAGAAGTTGATTTCAGCAAAGCTTGTTTGTTTGGAACTGTCTTTTCAAGGAATGCTTTCTTTGGTGACATTTAGTTTCCTGAGTATACTCCAGGCTTTTTAAGGAAGGAATGCATTTACAAGTAAATTTTACCCTGATATATTCCACTGTAACATCTTTTGCATGGTATAAGACACAAGAGCAGGCACAGCAAGTCAGAAGCCCCCTCTCATTTTTCAGGAAATGGACATTATGGTAACACGATCTCTGGTTTGTTCTTGGGAGGAAGTAGCTGGGGCAGCTTTAAAGTACTGCAGTAGCCATACATGCACATGATTTAAATCAGCCCATTCTACTGACAAGATGAAACCCACAGGAAATGGTTTTTACTTGCTCTTTAAGTAGATAATTTGGGGAGGAGACAGGATGTGAAATAAGGGAATCTGACAGGAGCAGCAGTTGAGATGGTGACAAACTTCATAAAAAATATGTTCAGTAGGCATTCAGAAATAAGAAATTCTTTACTTACAGAGTAAAGACAACATTTTCAGATAATATCCCTTGAAGGTTGATTTTTGTATTGTGTTATTTTCTGACAATTTCACGTGTGAAAACTTCCTTACCTGCTCCCATTTTTACTAATTTTTTGAGTCCCAGGGTAGGCAAAAGGTGACAACACTTGAATTCAAGGAATAAAGGATGAGTGGTGCAGAAACTACCCATTTCTCAAGGCCACATGCAATAGATTACCCAAAAGCTTAGAGGAGTATCCAAAACATGCTGAGGGAGGAGGGTCTGTCTTCCCTGTGCTCAGCATACAGCTGTCCAGAGCAAGCCAGCAGAACATGCTGACGAGGGATTTTAAAATCTTGGCTATCCACTGCTTCATTCAGAGCTGCAGAGAGGCACCTCTGTTCCCTCTGAATCCAGCCTTCATCCATCCCTTGTAAATGTTACAGCTCCTTCCTGGCCTTTCACTTTGTTCAGCCAGGTGATGTCTTTCTGGTTTCTCCATTTTGATTTACAGGGCTCCCTCCCAAGTGCAGAAGTAGAGATTTTGGACATGAGGGAGAAAGAAGGGAAAGGACGTTTCTTCACCCAGGGATGCAGGGCTGGAAGGATATTTATTTCTACACAGGTCAGGATTAAGCACATCTTATCTCATCAGTGATATATATCTGTCTAACCTGTTCTTTAAAAGCTCTGTAGGAGGAACTCTCCAAGTTTTCTGAGGGATTTCTGCTGCCCTTCTTTAGCACAATCTGTCAGTCTAATGTGAAACATTTACTCTGCAAATTTTTCTCCCTTGATAGGCCTCTTCCATAACCTTATATGGGCTGGGAGACTATTGATATATCTCTCCCCATATCATGATTTCCTAAACAAAAGGAAGCCAGTTTTCCCACAGGCCATTTTTAAACTTGCTATCCTTGCTGTTTTCCTCTGAACTCTCTCCAATATTTCTGCATCTTAGTGGGATGCCCAATCTTAGACACAACACTCCAGCTGGGGTCTCACCACCAAGACAAAGGAGAATAATCCTAATTACCTCCTGTGTCTTCCATATGTCAATTCAGTCAGGAATGAGATGTGCTTTTTCTGCTACATTGTTGAGTTCTATTTAGTACTCAGCTCTCACCCTGACTTATTTTCTGAAGCATTGCTGCTTTGCCAGTTATTTCCTATTTTACATTGGAATTCTCCTTCCAAGCAGAACACTTATTTATTGATTTTGTTTATATCAGAGCAATTCCTCAATATGCCAAGACCATTTTTGTTTGTCATCCTGCCCTCTGGGGTCCCTGCAACACCTCTCAGCTTGGCTTTATCAGCAAATTTTATGTGTCTTTTCTATAATATCATTCAAGGTATTAAAGATAATATTGAATGAGCCACATGCATGAAAGACCCCCAGAGGACCCCTTGTAATGCTCTGAGTTTGATAGCAAGCTGCAATTTACAGTTGAAATGCTGGTTTTACCTAAATCCAAGACATGCCTGTAATCTAAACTTCACCCTTGTGCACAGGGTTCATTAAAGAGAAGGTTTAATGACTGGACACAACTCATTAACTTCACCTGGGCAATGGCCACTTCCTGTGTACAGAGGAACAGACAAGCGAGGTTGGGAGTTTTTTTGCACCTCCTGATCTGTCATTGGAAAGAAAGAAGTTATATGTTCTCATCCAAGGTAAAAGATGATAAATGACTTCTTTAATAGAGGGGTGAGGCGCCTCCAGTTGCCTCACATTTTTCAGTGGGAAAAGGCCAGGTTTTGTGAAGCAGTTAATGCATGGCAGCTTCGTGTCCTGCTGTCTGTCCTCAAAGCAGCTAAGATAGTCTGACTAAACAAATTTTGAACATTTGACCTTCTCAGGGCAGAAAAAATAGCATCTGGAGTGTGGATAAATATATTTGCAATGACGAAAAAACATTTTACAAATATTCTCTGTCCTGTCTTCCTCTCAACTGCTTGTAGGGTGTTACATGAGACTTTAAGAAAGCCTCACTGAAGTCAGCTGAGAACATATCTACTACCTTTGCCTTCTCATCCAACACTTGTGCTACTTTGTCAAGGAGGAAATTTGGTTGATCTGACATGATATATTCTTTGCAAATCTGTGATGGCTGTTTCCTGTCAGCTGCTTTTACCAAGGTGCCTGTAGATTGTTCAGTGACTCCTTCCAGAGGCAGCCTAAGGATAAAGGTGAGGCTGACTGGCCTCATGGGTTTGGATTCCCCTTTGTCTATATTCTTTCCTCTCTCTGCTTTAGTACTCTGGCCTCTCTTGTGTCTTCCTCAAGTCCTCAGAGGTAATTGCAAATGGTTCACAAGTTATTTTGGTGAACTCCTTCAAAACCCTTTGAATTACATGGCACCTTATGAATTTGAATAACTCTATCTTATCTACATAGTCTTTAACCTACTAATTTTCTGTTTGAGCATTGTCCTCTTATCATCTTGTTAAAATTAATTGCCTTAAGTAGATGCTCATAATTTTTTTAACATAGTCTTCAGCAAAGCATTGAATTCTTCAGTCTTCTTTGGATCATGTACTATTTATTCTCCTTCTCTGTAAAGTAATGGACCAGTAATTTCCTATGGTTTTTCCAACTTTCAATGTATTTTTAAGACTGTTTTGTTAACGTTACTCTTTATGTTCCTTTCAACCCGCAACCCATTTAATCCCAAACCCTCACTGAGGTTTTATCCCTCATCCTTAATGATACACACTTTTTTCCCCTTTTGTGTCATTATTTCTTTTTCTTAGTTTATTTTCAGGCCCTTAAAGTACTCCTGATGCAGTTGTAATGGCTTCTCACTGTGCTCTCTGTCCTTCCCCTGTATCAAGATAGGCTGCTATTGTGCCTTTAATACACTTACTCTAACTGCCAGCTCTTCTGCCCTCCTTTATTCCATAAATTACCTTCGCAAGAGACCCTACAGATGAGTTCTCTGGGCTTGCTGAAATTTGCTATTTTGAATTTTTTTTTTTCTGGAATCCATTATCCTTACTCTTTTTTCTCCAACTCTTTCCTTTTTTCTTAGAATAGAGATTCACAGCCCTTTCACCTCCCCTTTTCAGATTCTTTTCCAGTTCCTCTCTACTTGACAGAACCAAATCCAAAACACTTTTGTAATTTCCTTTACCTTTTGATATGTCCCTGATTCATTTCAAGGATGTTACAGATAGTTTGAACCCACCATGCTCTCCTAGCAAATATTTGGGCACTTGATGCTCCTTGTTGACACTACAACCTCTCCTTCAGGTATTCACAGATCACAGAAGATCCCGCTGCTTTCCTTACTCCCCCTCAGACTCACATGGAGAGAGCAGCACATCTGCATTGTGTCAGTGCAAGCAACTCCAGCCATTCTGTCTCCTGGGGAGAACTCAGACAACCAGCTGTGGTGGTCAGCAACCCAAGTTCAGCATGTAACTTACAGTCATGGTGAGAACCCATGATTCCTTTGTTCTGCTTTTTGCATGTTTTCTCCCAATTGGTTAATGTTTTCTCCTCCCTGTTTTATGTATTAAGTTATGTATATTCATTTCCCTTCTAGAATATGTATCAGTTCTAGAAAGTTCTTTGTTCCTCGACGCCCCATTGGATCCTTCCCTAAGTCCCTCCTATGTGTTGTTCCCATTGGTTCCCTTGCTGTCAATCCCACCTGCTTGTCTCTGTCCCATTGGCTGAGATCCCTTTCCCCACCTATTCTGTACCCAGTATAAGATCCCTGGACCCTCGTACCACCTTGGCTCTTTGTCCCTGTCATTTCTCTGGGCTGAACCTGCGTGGAACACATACGGAGAGTCCTCTCTCTTTCTTCTTTGCCTGTGTGCCTGCTTAAAAGGGACGGGAAGATATGGCCCCTTTTGGGTGAGGAGCTCTGCCCCTTTTTCATTGTGTGTTGGGCACCGAGTGCCGCCTTCCAGAGGGGTTTCAGCGTTGACCTCTGGGCTTCTTTGTGTCGGCATGCAAGGGGTAAAACCCCCTTCTGCCAGCTCCCAGTGGCTGCGAAATCCCTCCACTGCATCATTTCTGAACTTCATGAGAAACACACACGCTTTTGGCATAAAATACAATACTGTCTTTCCTTCTTGTCCTTCTAGAACATGCTGTCCCCACTGTAAATGTATTCCAGTTTTCTTGCTTATCGTACTGAAATGGGACTTTCTTGGGGTAACGCCTCACATGCAGATGTATTTGAGGTTCCAGGGCTGGAGTTAAATGCCAGAGAATCTTGTTGCCTCAGATGGTGGTCCTTTTAGCCCAATAACCTGTGTCTGTCCATGGTCACGGAAGATGCCTAATGAAAAAATACCAAAATAAAGCAGGAATATGCTGGTACTGCCCCATTTCTGTGGCATTTTCCTCTACCTTTGGGCAGACTCCAGCTGGTTTTCCCATGCTGCCAGTTGTATCTCTGCTTTGAGTTTAACAGGCTCTGATAGTTCTTTCTTCCACGCAGTGCCTAATTGCTTTTTGAACCTATTTATAACTTCCAGAGCATCTTATTGTGATGAATCGCATGATTTAATTATGCACTGTGTGAGCAAGCACTTCTTTGTGTAAATCTTTTGCCTGATCATTTCATCTGGTACTCACTAGTTCTTGTGTAATGACTCCATGCTGAGTAAAATTCTGTTACAGCAACTCCACATCTCTTGGTTTTCAAGGCTAAAGACTCTGTCATGGCTCAGAGCTGTTTTCTACTTTTGATCACCTCTCTTGACCTTTCCTTTAGTAATTCAAGTTCTTCTGTACCTTTCTTAGATGGGATAACTAGAAACACACATGCTGCACTGGCAGTACAAGTAGCAAAGGTGCTTGTTTGGGGTGTCTTTTCTAGACCCACCATGCTATTTTAATATATACTATTTTTATATATATCTATATGTATTTTTTTTAAATACATTAAGCTGCAGAGTTTTATTTTCCAGTTTCTTTCGCAGCATCATAATATCATTCTGCAATGTTTTGCAGCTTTTATGACAGCATGTAATATCACATCTGAAGTAAAGTTTGTTGTCCTGTTGCTCAAGATTTTTCATCTCTAGCCAGCCATTGTCTCTATTGATTGTGCAGTTTTGTCTCTATTGATTATGTGGTTATTCTGGAGCCTCACATCTACTGACTTTATTATTTTAAATTTTTTTTAAAATCAAACAATCTAAAAAAATTGATTGGGAAGAGAGGCTGCTTGCAGGCACTGTAGACCTGTGATCAAAATTCTTGACGTGCTTTTCTGGAAGCCCTCAAATAATCCCCATGAAGTAGAAGAGTTTGGCTTTATGTGTGGCCACTCAAGAGCAGCTCAAGGCTGGTACTTTCAGCAATCTGCAGCCTGATATAGCTCTGACTTCCATAACCTGCACTTAATGATGAAAAGGTTATTTTTTCTTTAAAAGTTCATGTAGTAAGTGTTAAGGACACTGACAACAAGGAAATTATTATCTTTGCTTTGAGGAGCTGTGGCATTTTTTGCAGCTGTGATGGCAAGCAAGTGTTTAGCAAGTGGGAGGCACTACAGAGCAAGTCCCTTTATCCATCACATTACCCTAATAATTAAGTTGTCAGCCAGGGAAGTCAGGCTTTAATAGGAAAAAAAAAAATGCAATCAAACAGTGGCAAAAAAAATTGTGACTATTTCTTCAGTTAAGCCTATAATTCTTTTTTTAATCATGATGTTTGCGTAAGACATTGCTCAGAACACAGATTTTTAAATTTTTTTAATACTTTTTATATGTTTTAAAATAACAATAAGTTATTTAATCACTCTCCATTGTTCCTGTGACTCTAGGAAACAATTACCATAAGAATTACTGGTAGTTTCTTTACTGTGATTTATTTCCAAAATTAACTCCAGGGGTTTCCTAGAATCTCCAGGTACCTTTTCCTTCAGGATGTAAATCCACCTAATGGTCTGCTTCTCCAGAAGTCTCCCTGTTGGGATCATTCTCCCGGGTGTTAGATTAAAGGTGAAGTCACCCAGCTGCTCTGGTCCCTTTGTGGTGTGACATAGACATCTGACCTCTGCATTTTTTTCTAATCTTGGATTTTCCAGCATATTTTTCCTGCTTTCTGCGTCCCAGCTTGTGGTTTAGATAACAACATACTTGTCTATAGTGAAATGGGTGGCCTGGAAAGAGCCACAGAGTCTCAATACAAGATTATGAAAAATGTAACAGTGAAGTGAGATATTTGCCCCTGGAAGGTGGCTCTGCCCTAACTCAAAGGCATCATCCCTCCCAAAGATAATTTTCTTCTCTCTCTCTCATGTTAGCTTTCAGGATCTGTCCTGATAAATGTTGCTTGACTGTAAAGATAGACTTTGGGATAAGAATAATTTTCCTCTGAGAAAAAAACAGCCCCCCCCCCCCCAACCTTTATCTCTGATTGGTAGGGACACTGGGCACCATCATGCCTGGCCAAAAGCTCTTTAACCCAGAAGTCTCAATGGTGTATCCAATCCAGATGAAACCACTGGCCACAGAGGGCTGAACGGAATTCATGAATTCACCTCTAAAGAAAAAGAACAAGAGTCAAAACTATCATCGATCCTTGAAATATCATGAAGAAGATAATAACATCTGCTTCTATATTTTGACCCATATTTTTCTACACTTGGACTAATAGATGAATACAGCACACACCACACTGTGAATAGCTGGAAAAGGCTGATTTCTTTATGTTAGTACTTTCTTTAATGACTCCCTGTGGTAAACGACATTGCGGCTGTCATCGCCTTTGTCCTCTTCCAACCAGCCCCAGACAGAGAGAAGTGCAAGGCTTTAGTATCCCATTACCAATTTCCTGAGCAACAGAATGCCAAGTTCCAATTTGTGTTCTAATTTTAACTACACTATAGATTTTTAAATAAGTTTCAAGCTTCCTATTAACATGATCTGTCTGCTCCTTTGGTGCTCTCTCATCCCATTCTGATCGACCCATGAATGGGCTCCCTGTATTATTCATTGTACACTAAATTAAGCTTTTAGTGTTAAAGGCTTTCAAGTGTAGCTTTCTTTCTGTAGGACTCATTACCTGTGTCAATACACAAAGCAAAAGCACTTAATAGATTTAAAACATCCAGTATCTTCCCTTTTTTACAGCTGTTATTATGACTCAGGAGCATCTGTTATTCTGGTAATATTCCTGATTGTCCTGATACTAGTTTCATTACACAGCAAGTGTGTGCTATAGAGTTTCAAAGTGTCTTTGCATCACATGAACTGTAATTAGACTTCAGTTTTTCTTAAAAAGGTTTAGGCAAATGAAAGCTATTGTGGTTGGTCATGGCTTTGTACACCTTCAGAAACTAGGAAACTTATTTTCATCACATGTGGAAAAGCTGGAATAGTAGCATAGAAAAACCACAAATAATAAAACAAAAAAAAGCAAAAATGAAATGCAGGTTTCAATGGTATACTGCTGAGTTTTGTCATGCTCTTTGAATTTAGATTTTGTGGGTAGACATTTGAATAAATGTATAATAGAATCTTAGCTGCATTTCCCTGCACTGCTCACTGAGGCACCCCACAGAAGGTGTCTCCCACAGATGTGTGAGCCCCGCATCGCTGTGGCAGGAAGAATCAGAATTATCTTGACTACGTGGTTATTAACCACTCAGGCAGGACTACCTGAAAGTGACTGGATGGGTTACTTCTCTCAAAGCTGTTGTTCCAAGCCTGTTTAGGGCTGTGGCTCTAGTAATACCTATCATTTTCTTTCCAGCTCCTTCAGTGTCAAAATTACGTGTCCATGCTCCCAAGCTGCAATGTCCTGTCCCTTTACAATGCTACCACTGTGGGACATACATTAAACTGAATCACTGAACCCAAAACTTTTAAAACCTTGGTCATTTTATACAGGTAGGCTAATTACAGTGATTTGGCTTTAACACACTCCTCTGTTCCTGTTGCCCAAAGAACCAATTTCCAGCAAAGCCTCAGAAACCATTTTAGCAGCTCATCAGAAGCTGTGGAGTTGAAATCCATCATGGAGAAGAAAAGGCCAGCAGGGCTCAAAAGGGGACTGGGAAGATGTGAACTTCTCTGCTCTGGGAAAGAAAGAATAATGGAACAACACCCTCAGACACAGCCCTGTGAGTGAGATTTTCTTCACAGGCACAGCATGCAAGGGTTATGGGCATTTGGGGATTTGCTTCATTTTCAAAGAAAGCTGAGATACAAAAGAGCAGCTTGCAGAGCAAATGAACATGACCAGTTATCTCAGAACTTCAGTCTGCTGTGAGCCAAAAGTAAACCCTCCTGGATTTTCTACCAAGCTGCTTCACTTCTGTTAGTCCAGGAATAAACTCCCACTGTACAAATAATGGGCAGACAATGTCTTGTTTAATTGACCTTGTTGTAAATGCCAAGGAACCAAGCAGAAATTGAGCTGCTGCGTGTCAGAGGGGGCCAGTGCATGGGAAGGGTAGAGCTGGTACTCAGAGTATGAATGAGCAGGAAAAAGTAAACCATTTGCCTCATCTCAGCTAATAATGTGAATTTATTTTTTGTGAAAGAATGAAGAACCATGGAAAAAAAGGTGCACTAAGGGTGTCTATGTCTTGTGGTTAAAGAACACAAATCTTCAGGTTTATGCCTCAGGGTCACAGCTTCTGTGTCTCACCAGTGGTTGTGATTAGACACTTTTGTAGTGGATTTGGGTTTTTTTTTTCAGAGAGGCACATACAAGTTCTTTCTTCATAAAGATGGAATTTGTAATAGAGACAGACATGTCAGGGATAGCCTCCTCCCAGAAAATTCAAGTCCCTTCCATTTTTTCCAAGTTAATAAACTGTAAAACATTGAAATTGTTAAAGCAAAGATCAACTTCCTTATTTTCTTCTTTTAAACAAATAAAACTTGGAGAAAGAAAACATGAGCGGCTTAATGACTACATTGTTTGGGAGTTGGTAGTCAGATTTCAGGAGCTTAGATAGATGACCTAAGAGAGGAGGTGGGTGTAATGCATTCTCTAGTACTGGGTAATGTATTCTGAGACTCTTGGCTCCAGGGGAGAGACTGTTGAAAAAACAAAACAAAACAAAACAAACCACAAGCAAAACCCAAAGCAAAGACCCAGAAATAATCCTGGTTAGGGGAAGAAGTGATTTCAGCACTGTTGCTGTTGATCAGCCCCTCCCTGCTTGTCCCCATCTTCACTCCTATACCAAGGTGAAAACAAAAAATCCATAAGCCAGGAGTAGTGTCAGCGTGGAACATCTTTCAGGCTGCCTTTGTCTGCTTGCTAATAATGAAAGTCTATTTATAGCTCAGTGCAGAGCAGGGAAAGTGTGCTCTGGGTGACAATGTGATATGGATTTCACAGTCCATCAGTTTGGATTTCAAGTTTGCAGTCCTCTCTTGGACTAATTGAGAAGTCAGACACTGTTTTGGGATGTTACAGGCAATGTAAAATAGGGCACTTGGTGCTTGTTTCATGAGTATTTGGGGTCAGGTTGGCTGGGGCAGCATCAGAGCACTCTCAGATCAGTCAGGCTTTTCACAGTGGCCTGAGAAAACCTGTCTCACAGAGAGGGGTTTTGCATGCTGAGCATCAGTGTGCTCATGGGCTTATTATCTGTCACAGCCCATCACTCCACGTTAATAACCAGAAGAAGTCCCAGATTAGAGTTCAGCCTGGCCTTGGGACCAGGCACTGCAGACACAGTGGGAGCACGGTTACAGCCATGCAGCAGAACTCCCCAGCCATCTCTCTTCCTTCTGCCCCTCCTGGACCTGACCATTTGGGTCACCAGTGCCTTATCCCCCCAGCTGTTTCTGGGGTTTCACTGTGAAAATGTGCCAAACACCAAGCAACAACTGAAGGAAAAGGGGAGGAGATGCTTTGGCGCAGCCCAGCTTCATCATTCCCCCTTTGCTGTACCAGCATAGTCAAAGGGTGGCATCAGGACATAAATGGGAAGGTACTGGGAGAGAGATGTGGTTGCCCTCAGGGAGGAAAGGGGACACGGTGGGAGCTGGTGAGCAGCAGATTGCACCAGTGGTACTGTCTTGAAAAACAGCTCCTGCTCCAGAAGAGTAACATTTGAAGTTGACAAAAATTGGAAAGAGTAATAGAGGCACAGAGGCTGAGTTGTTATCCTGGCAGAGTGAGAAACAGAACTTGAGTATTTCCTACTCAGTCAAGTTTGTCATTTTGATCCACTGAAGAACGAATCATACCACCACCTTACAGGACCAGAAATACACTTGGCCTTTCTGTGTAGGGGCAGAAGAAATGATCCACAGGGCTTGTGCCCAATTTCATATAGGACCACAGTGAACCAGAATGCGCCCAACTGTGACTGCTGGCGTGGCCATGTGGGTGGATCTCCTCACATCTGCAGCTTCATTGTTGTGCCAGTGCCACAAGGCCAATGGATTGTACTCAGAGCAGTGCAAAGAGGACCAAATTAACAGGGAAAGGAAATACTCAGCTTGGATATTGAGAGGTCCTGAATCGCTCCTAAACTGCTGGGAGCAAGCTGCTGTCTTTTTGGGGTGTTGGGACTTGGATGTTTCTTCTTATACTTTCTCTTGCTACAAGTCCAGTCCTTTGGTCGAAATTCCATCCAGTTGCCTCTTTCTAGACATGTTTTCTTTCAGTTCTGTAACACAAGTGTCTTGATGAGGCACTCCTGCCTGGTTCTTAGCCTTTTACCTTTGGCATTTAAGCTGGCAACCACAGAAGGTGCAAAGCATCACAAGTTACAGTGCTTTTGCTTATGTCCAGGCACTCCATACCATTCAGCTCTGGCAGCTCTAAGATCTGGTGTCTGTGAAGTGAATGCAGTGCTTAATTTTAAGTCTACAGGTTTCAGAGTTTTAGTATTTGCTTTTCAGGCTTTTCCCTCTTGCAAGTCTGTCTGATGTTATTTTAGGCAGACCATATGCTGTCTTAGGGCACAGAAAAAGAATGCATGACCTCCTGCATTTTGCCCCTTTTTTCCGACAAGAAAGATGATGAGAAGTCTCTGTAGTTTCATATAAGAAGAATCTGTCTAAAGCACTGCAATAACTTTATTTAAGGATTACTTCCAAACTGGTTTGCTTTTCACTAGTTCTTTAAATGCAAGGTAACATAAGCTCAGTTAACCATTTATGACTGCAGCAATGGCTGCTGTCAGCTTCATGGTCAACTCTTGAGGAATTTTAGGTTCCTATGGGATCCTGAACTGAGTTTTAATGCAGATGTTAATGCAGGATTTAGAGTCCCTGTTGCCGCTTTCAACTTTCATCTCATTCCCTTGTCTATGTTTTCAGTTAAGTTCAGACCGTCTTCACTGGCATGTCTGTAATTCTGTCTACTTGACATAGTCCTGATATCTGATAATAAAAAACTTCTTGGCTGTGAGAAAAGCAAGAAAATTGTTGCTTATCCTCTTGACATTCCCACCTTTCTCCTCCTGCTCAAACACACCCACACACAGTAATTTTTCTGCCTTGGGAGGAACTACTCTACAGCCACAAGTTACTACTTTCTTGAGGTTTTAAGGTCAATTAACTGATAAAGCCTCCCCACCTTGGATTTGATGGTGGTATTTGATGACAAAGACCCTGACTTGCATCCAGTAAGGGGAAAATTCTGGATTATCCCGCACCCTTGCTGCCTATGGCTTGCCATACAGACATTAAGAATGGAAAAAGGATAACTAATTTATACAGTGAGGTCAAAAATACACGCTTAGAAAATGGAAGAAGCAAATTCCAAAATTGTTACATGTTCTGATAAGAAGTCTGAATACAGAACGCTGTCCCTTGTCAAAAGCAGTTTGCTTCTTCCCTTTTCTGAACAGCCTTTGGCTTCTGCTTTTGCACTGGATAAAATGAGACCTGGATCACCTGGTGATGACTGTACCATTCCCTTTCTGTTGAAGAACAAGCAGCCTGCTGCAAGTGAAAAGCACAGCAGCACGGGTTTATCAGCTGTAAAATCTGCAGTTAGCAGGAGCAAGGTGAACAGCTGTATGGATTAGTCCAGAACTGGGAGGATGTTGTGATCACTCTCAAGCCTGTGACACTAAGAGTCAAATTTTGCCTGTGTCAAATACAAGATTCATCGTTCTCATTGACTCTTCTCTATAGTAACAATTGCTAATTGATCAGAGTAACTTGGTCTTGTTCTAAGACACTCATAACCCTCTGCATAGGACTCTCCATAAAAACAATTGTTTGAGTGCAGTGCATGATGATAAGCAGTCCTGATTTCTTTGTTCAAGCCTTGAAACTCAGCCCATCACACTTTTCCACACAGCAACAAGTGCATCAGACCACTTCATATCCCTTCTTTTGAGAGCTGCATCCAGAGAGTCTTCAGAGGCCACTGGTATCATCTCCATGTTTTATATACAGATACCTACTCATACACAGAACTCTCCTGTACGCCTTGATTTTAATTAACAGGCTGTCACTGAGACAATCAGTCTATAGCATCAGCAATTACCAGGTTAGTGCCATCAAACAGATACAGGGCTGGGCAGTGTGATGTACAGAAATGAAGTGTAGAGCCAGGCTGGTGCAACAACAGAAGACACTGAAGAAAATATGATAAAGGTCTCGGCAGCCACACTGGCAGGACATTATGTTAAAAAGCTGTGTTCTGTAGGTCCATCATTTCTACTTTTGGAGTTACTCTGAGCTGTGTCAGCTCAGATGCCATGAGACACCCCAGAGCTCAAGCAAGAATTTGTGGGTTCCATAGGAGGTTGTTTCCCAGCCAAAACTATTGGTGTTGGCACACAAGGTGAGGCAAACAGAGGTGGGGGTAGTAATTTTTTGGCTTTGCCAATTTGTTTCTTCCTCTGTGTGTCTTGGACAATGTCAGTGCTTTGTGGTTACAATGCAGAGATGGGCTGGCTGCTTCATATCGAGGGTTTCTCTTGTTACAAGTAAACTCCTACTGCTAGGAGGTTTGTCATGAGGAGGCAGAAGCATGCCTGGGGGGACAAAAATTGTCAAGGACTTCTGATTATGTTTTTGGTAAGTTTTTTGAAAGCTGTGTGTTGCACAGTTGTGTGGAAATAGTGGTCTGATGTACTTAGCACAGGCAAGATGTGTTGGCTGAGCCTCATCAAGGATAAAATAACTTCTTTAATCTACTCAGGATCTTGCTTTTTAGTGTATTTTCCAAATCTGCCAGTGGTGAGGGGTGAAGGGGAGAGAGGGGAGGGGAAACCTGAGAGAGCTGGCAGTAATAACAGATCCAAGCTTTGACAGACTCTGGTGGAATAACTTAATTAACTAATGGCCTGCATAGAGCTGTAATGGGATCCGAAAACAGAAAGCTTTTAAGCAAAACTTAAAGCCAACAGCATCAATAACAGTGAGCGGAGGGCACTTTACTCCCTGTGTTTTTTCCTGTAAGAATGGTGACACAGCCCCTCACCTACTCTCTATCCCTAAAGGTGTTTCTCCATCTAGTGTCCCTGGGCAACAATTACAGCCAGTTTGATCCCAGTGTCCCCCTCCTGTTCCCATATGGTTCAGAGGTTTCCTCACAAATACACAGAAACAGAGTAGAGAGAAAGAAGATGGCTCCATGGAGCTGGCCTGGGCTGCGCCATCTCTGGGAATGGTTCCAGTCACTGGCTGCTTCTCTGGTGTTTGGGGGTGATTTGCTTTGTCTTGTCATTATGGAGCACATGTAAATTTCTATCTTTCACTTTTCCTCACCCCTTTGAAACTCCTGCTCTCTCAAGTCTGTATTTGGAGTTGCATCGCCAAGCTGATGTGGAAGTCAGGGTTTTGCACTGCTGAGATGTCCCCTTGCCTCCATGCATTTATTTTCAAGGGGGATGTAGTGTATGGGAACTGCCTGCTGCTCCCCAGCATATCCTGCAAACTTCCTTCAGCATTATCCCAGCCTGTGGTGTACATGTGCTTGTGCACATTGCTGTGAAGTCCAATGACATGTTTTAGGGAAAATCATGTTTAAACCAAGTAGGCCAGCAGAACCTGTCATGTCACCTTCAGTACTTGCCTTCTCTGCTGAGCTTTTAATGTGAGTAATTATACCACAGTCTTTATCTGCACCACTATTATTAATTTTTTGGATGAAGATGCTGTCTCTATTCCAAGCACAGTACCCCTGAGGCCCTGCCGCATGCACATATGGTGACACATCTCTGTTCCAGCAAGGTAGGTGGTCAGGCTGTTCTTCCTCTTCTCCTTAATTTTCTCTCACATCCCTATCTCTTTTTGAAAGCTGAAAGTTCCAGGCTTCTTGTCACATTTCCCTCTCAGCACCAGCTTTTTTCTGCAAGGTCAAGAGCAGTTCATTCTACAGGCTCGTGGGAACTTGCTGGGCATCATCAGCAGCAGTAGCCGAAAGTGAGTGTGGACAGATGGCTCTGGGCTGAATCTCCTGCCTGTCAATGGCTGGCAACTCCTCCTATTTCTGTGGTGCTTCAGGGAGGGCAGGGCACTGCCAGATTCTTCGTTCAGTCTTGCTGGTTGCACCTGCCAGGAACAACATATGGTCCTTGGTACTTCCAGAGAGCATTGGACAGGAGATGGCTGCAGGTCCCTCACTGCCACTGGAGGCTTGTCTGGTCCTGCTGGCTGGCACCAGCTGAAACGCTGTACAGCAAATTGCCTTGGAGTGCCCCAAAGAGGGCAGCCCACAGTCAGCCAGAAGGGCAGTGAAGTCATCAGGCAATCAAAAATACCAAGGCTTCATTCTGTCCTACTCAACACCACTTTATCAAAGGCTTTTGGGAACCAGGCTGTGTTTCTAATGGAAATATGACACCTGAGGATGATGTACTTTTCCTGCCTGTAGCTGAGAAGAGGAAAGCCATGATAGAGCATGGTCAGAGTAGTACCATTTTCTTGCAGAATGACATTCACATCCTACTTTGGGACAAGTATTCCTGCTTGAGTGTCTGTCAGCTTTACACATCAAATCAGAATATAAAACTCTCTGTCTCCTTAGGATGCAAGAGGGCTGCTAGATTGGTTCACAATGCTTGCATCCCAGCAACACAGCCATGCCTTGGAGCTTCAGGAGCTCCACATCCTTACCCTGGGGTATGTTAAGATAGTCTCCGTTGTGTTATAAAAACCCTGTTTTAAATGTGGGGCGGCTCTGTCCCCTGCCTCTAATGGAATTGTTATTCAAGGGTCTATCAGAGAGAGCAGTGAGTCGTGGGCTCTTGTCTGGATCATGGATGGACTCCTTGCATGGCTTGGCAGATGTTCTTGGAGGCTAAAATTCTGTTCATTTGGGTGCAGGGCTAAAAAGTACTTTGTTATTCCATGAAAATGATCTGATTCTGTATTCCTCCCAGAGGAAGCCTGAAGCTGCCAAATTCAGGGAATTTTGATTCCAAAGTTGCATTCCACAGCTGATCACAAGACGGCAATGTCCATACCACAAGCAAAGGGACAGAAACTCTGCAAGAGAGTAGCAGACTCAGAGGACAGCTCTGATGAGGTTGGTTCATATTGCACACCACCCGCCAACAGCAGGAACTGAAAAGCTTCATAATATGGGTAGGACTTGTATCAATCAAAAGTGTGACTGTGGCTCTGGGCGCATACCTGAAACAGCATTTGATTGAATAGCATCAAGGAGTTCAGCATGAGATGATTCCAGAGTCCCAGGGGGTGGAGTTATGACTACACTGTAATTAGTATTTAAGTTATCTGGTTTAGAGTTTAGAGACACCTGTCTCCTGCTGTACTCACCATGTCTGTGTGGACTGGGTATCTCCATCAAAAGAAGTCGTGTGGCATCCTGGGATTCCTCTCTCTACAACCCACTGGCAAGAGAGTAAGATAGTCTTTACTATCCCATTGGCTGGGAGGAACAGTGTTGTCAGTCTGATAGCTTCAGTTCTCTAGTCCTGAATCTGCTTCATCGTGTGAAGTGACTCTCTGCAAAACAGTTAAAAGTCCTGATTTCTTTCCCAATTTTTGCTTAGGTTAGACAGTGCACCTGTCTTTCTGTATTGAGATGCAGAACTTAGCACAATATGGTTCAGATCTCAGGTGGATAAAGACTGTATTTCAGCATAAAGATATGATGACAGTAATTGTCTGGATCAGAGCAATGGAGACCCTTTGTGATAGTCAATAAGATTTCCACATGCCCTCAGGTTGTCATTAGGCAAACAGCTTTGAAAGCAGCAAGGAAGTTAGCAATTCTAGAAAACCTGAAAATCATTAAAAAGGTTAGTAAACAGTTACTCATAATTTCCAAATGAAAGGTGAAATGCTAATTATTTCCCTCTAATTACGCTAACATCTTCAGAGGATTCAAATACTGGCATGACCTATAGTTTACTGGGACCCAGATGACACCCACGTACAACCTAATTAGCAATGACTTCCCACAGAAGGCACCTCTTTGAAGTGTTACATTTTCCACATGCTTTTCCATATTAACACTGCAGAAATAACCTTCCCTACTTGCTACAATAGGGGATGAGTCAGACACATCATTGCAGAGCACCAGAAACCTTCCCCGACCAGAACAATCCTTGTAACACTCGCTAATGAGTGAAAGAGGAGGGGGTCTGTTCTCATCTCCCTGTCAATGGGAGTTAAGTGTGCATAGGGAGGAGAGAACACAGTTAAAATCATTTGAATAATTTGCATTAGATACACTTTATAATGAATACACACTAACCATCAGAGAATAATTACCTGATTTTATCAGTAACCAGGTCATGCTTTGGTCTACGGCCCTGCACCCACAAGCTATGACTTACCTTGGTTTCCAAAAGGCAGCAGTGCTTCAGAGATATCCAAGCTGAGCCCACAGCTGCTGGGGAGAGCAAGGCAGGCAGTTAACCATCAGTGTCAGACCTTTGTGTATCCCTCAGCTCAACTTGTATTTTTTTCCACCCTAGCAGGAGACAAGAAAAGTGGAACTTCACAGACACAGAGGTCACGCTTTGGATTCATTACCTTATGGAGCAGCATCTTCTTTTCCCATGAGAAGCCTACAGAAAGGAAACAGGGGCTTCACTTTGTGTTCTCACTGGATTTGTCATCTCCACACGTTCAGTTTTGTCTAGGATTTAGTCTCCAATGAACAATGTGAATAAATCATTCTCATGACAGCGCAGAAATACAGAGTCTCTTGTGCATGCTTGGGAAGCAGGGGGTAAACAGGTGAAACTGGAAGTCCCACTGTATGAAAACATACGTGTCTTTGCTGAAGGCATTTTCTTATGTAAAGAAGATTGACATTTCTTGCAGGTTGATGTTCTTAGCTGCAGTCTCATCAGTAAAGAAAAATCTCTTGGTGTATCAGACACTGCCTAGGGAACTTGCAGGAGACAGAAAAGCTATGAGTGAAGTAGGGTAATACAGAAAAGAGTTTGTGCTTACTCCCCAAGCTGTCTCCCCAAATCTGCTTAACACAGGCAATAAATAAAACCACAAGGAGAAGGCACTTCACTTACACAGCTTTTGGCTTTCTAAAGCTGCAGTCTAACAGAGAAAGTGCTTCATGTTTTCTCCACTTGCTAATCCTAGTGGCAGTACAGGACATAGTACAGCAGCCAGTGCAACTGGGATCCTCCGTGTAAACATTTCCCTTCTGCAGAGGACCTTGGTGAGGTAAACACAAGCAGGAGTGGGGACTTGCACTTGATTCTGAAAGATTATTGTCCTGTAGCCTGATATAGAGTGGATTCATCTGCCTTAAATAAGATCATCACAGGTAAAACTCCACTGCAGGGGAATGGGAAGTTTCAGCAACAAGGTAGATGGTAGTTTAGGTTGGGATCTATCCTTGCTTTCTCATGTAAAGAAGCAACACATGTAGAACTCATTCCAGGATGAAAAAAAGTGAAAAAAAAAGGTAATTTTCCTGGGGAGTATTTTTAAAGTGCTAGACATTGGAATCCTACAAACACACCATCTGAAACTTTAAAAAATATGCACTATTCTTCAGGTTTTGGTTGTATTTTCCTGAATTTATCTCAACCCACCAGTCCTTGCACATTTGCCCTTTCAATTCTGTCCCCATTGCACTGAGCAGAGCACTGAGTGAGTGTCTGTGTGGTGCTCAGCTGACCACTGAGGTTAAATCACAACATCCAATAACATAAATCTCTGAGGTGTGGAATCCTGGGCGCCCCACAACCCATCACTCAATTCAGGTCAGTAATGACTGGAATCCTTCAAGTGTTATTTCATAGAATCACAGAATGTCTGAAATGAAGAAGAACCTCTTGAGATCTCCTCTAACTCCTCTGCTGAAGTGGATCAGGATGTCCAGGACTGTGTCTGATTTGGTTCTGAATATCTCTAGGGATGAAGACTGCACAACATTTTCAGACAGCCTGTTCCTGTTGCCTTCCATAGTGCCCTCACA
Source organism: Corvus brachyrhynchos (assembly GCF_000691975.1). NCBI lineage: Eukaryota > Metazoa > Chordata > Aves > Passeriformes > Corvidae > Corvus > Corvus brachyrhynchos. Next base: position 4,002,315 of record NW_008246063.1, read on the forward strand.
GTGAAAAAAGTTTTCTCTTGTGTACTCTCTTTCTGTACTGAAACGTGCATGATCTCATCTGTCATAAAGCTGGTGAGTACCTAGATTCTTGGGGGAAATCACAGGGAAACAAGCATGTACATCAGTGAAAAGAGATTCCTGTGCTGCTTGGTGGCTGCTTGTTTTAGTCCTCATCTTGTAAATTGTTTCTCATGTGGTAAGTGGAGGTGATTTGCTCTGTCAAGTTTCTGTAGCTAGATGTGCACTCTTCTGGATGAAATAAGAGAACCTGCACTTTTAGGTAACAATCTAATAAATCCATTATTAATAAAAATTAAAAAATCATATTCTCTAGAAAAAGGTGATTTCATAGAAACTGAATCCTACCATCAAGGATAAAAACCAGCACATTGGGGCTGGAGCATCCTTTACCCCAAAGCAAAGCAGAAGTAGAAAAATAAATGATATTTCACCTTATATTTGAGTAGCACTTAATACTGGCAGTTATTATAGATTTTACTTAACATGGAGCTACCATGCTGCTGTGAAGAAGAAAACACAATGAGTATCTAGGATTGTGGATTAAAATGTACTGTTGATCCTGGAGAGCCTGTCCCTGTCCCAGAGACAGGAAACGTCCGGGATATTTTTAAACCAGTAACTATGTTTTCTTCACTGGGCTAATACTTCTTCAACAGATTGCTCTGTGAAGAGCTGGGTTCAGTAGACATATGCCTCCATCTGAAAATCTTAGGATAGCACAGTCCACTTCAGCAAACCTGCTGCAGTTTAGAGTCAGAAGTAAGGTGATAAAGGATGCATTTTTTACACTTTTTTACGTATTTGGCAAATGGATTATTGGATGTGTTATTAGTTTTGCTCTGTAGCTTGCACAGTCCTATTTTATTGAGTAATTTACATGACATATAGGAGTCATATTCCAATATATATTATTCTGAGCTATTTTTCACATTCTTCGATTTCCTCTTTTATCTTCCATCTGCAGAAGTGCTTACACCTCTTACACACAACATCCACGCATTTTAATTTACCCCTCCGTCTAAACAAAGTACTTAAAGAAAGAAACAATTGTTTTGAATAATTAGCATCATTAATCCTTGGCTGTTGATACCTGAATTGTCACTCCAGCACATAAAATTGCTTAGATTGCAGCTTTCATGCAATGCATCACAAAACACTTTACAAATAATAGCTTAATGGAACACAAGAGAACAACAAATCATCACCAGAGCAAAAGGACATGTCATAAAATCTTTTTTGAACAATGCAAGTGATATCAAACTATTTAAAACCAGATACAGCCTGTGCGCCACGCACTTCTCAGCAGAAGGAAATTCTGTGCATGAGGTGCATACCAAGCAAAAGCTTTTGAGCCATGAGGGTTCAAGCAAACTTTTCTGTAGCAGATTTTCCTCTGATCTAAAAGGACACTCACAGATTTAAAGAGAAAGATTGTGCTCCCATGTAGGACTTATTTTCTAAGAAATATATGATTTATTCATATCTGAATATAAACAGGACGAGAATTTAAGTTTTAGGAGTATACATACCTAAAATCCTTATATGTGGCCTTTAGTTAACTCTGAGCACACCATTTCCAAAGTGGGGAAGCAATTTTCTAGTTATGGGTGTCCTGGTGGAACCTTAATGCAAAACAATCTGGGAACTGTACATTCAAGGACCTGAATGCATAGTGACTTTAACCTTCAAATATATCTCTGATCTGCTAAATTTCACGGAGTTATTTATAACCAATGGGAGAAAGCATGAACCTCTTGTTCTTCTGGATCTTAAGAGACAAGAGATAATGCTGAAAGTGACTTAAACCTTCTCTTTCTATCTGCTACCTTGTGTGAAGGCAGATCTGAACCACAATCAGTCATAGATGAGTTGTCTCTTTGAGTTTCTCTACTTTGTTCAAAGAGGTGGAAAAAAGCCAAGATTCAGTGACAATCACCCTGACAAAGCCAGAATTTCACCAGGATCCCTGATCCACTCTATTGGATAAAACATTGATGTTGTGTATCTTTTTATGGGAAGAAACTTACGAGGGATTTTCAAATCTGAAAGATTTCTCTCCTGAAATAACTGAAAAATGCTTATGATTTACAAGGCATGCGGAAAACACTTCCCAGAGGCTACAGACTGGTATAACTATGGACAACCTTGACAAATAGTCCCCTGAAGAATTGTAATAATATCTGTGAAAAAATGCATGGATAGTATTTCCAAGTCCCACATTAGACATTGGTAGCCACCACCCAGCAATCTGCTTTCAATAAGAAAAAGGTAATGGGAGGGAGGGATGTTCAGGATGATCACATTTGTCTTCCCCCGTCCCTGTTAGGTGTGATGGAGTCTGGCTTTCCTGGGGATGGCTGAACACCTGCCTGCCCAAGGGAAGTGGTGAATTAATTACTTATTTTGCTTTGCTTGTACATGAGGCTTTTACTTTACCTATTAAACTGTATTTACCTCAACCCACGAGTTTTCTCACTTTTACCCTCCTGATTCTCTCCTCCATCTCGCTGTGGGGGAGTGAGGGATCAGCTGTGAGGGGATGAGTTGCCAGCTGGGGTTAAACCAGAACATTATGACATGTAACTGGTTCCTCATCAAAATTATGTAACTTAAATGGGAAAGTGGCAATAGAGGGCATGGGTTCCAAGCCAAGAACATGTGGGAGTTCTGCTGCAACAGGGTTTTTTTGGTGTTCTAAAGCAATTTCTTATAGCACTATTGACCTGGAACTACTGTAGAGGAGCCGGAGTTGATTATGAAACTTGGTGCAACGGATGTCAATTTAATTGAATTTTTCTGTGAAACTGGTGGACACTTTATCAACATGCCAGGACTCAATCCTATTCCTAAATTCCAAGGAATCATAGGACATAGAATATGCCAGAAATATGCCAGCTCAACACGTCAGTAACACAAGATGGAGGAGAACAAGCACCTTTATAACCATGAGTGGGCTCGAGTACATTCAGCAGTGTGATATAATCTGGAGCTGGTGCCGTCCTCCAAAAGGGGTGGAGGATATGAGGGGAGCAGTGACATAACTCATATAAGCAGATTTTCTACTTTTATAGTTTTCTATTATGCTCTCCACTCACACTGGCTATACTCAATAACTTTATCTACTTGAATTTCAGAAATATGGTCTCATTCCAAGCATAAAAGTAAGGTAACAGGAGATAAAAAGCATTTTGACAAAGTCAAGGACAATGAACTCAAAATGTTGATCTATGATGGGGAGAAAATTCTCCCTTTTTTTTCCTCACTTGTAATGGATTTGAAGAACACTGTTATATGTGTGTCCTTCCATTGAACAGCAAATCAATTAAAATATTTTATATTCTTTTCAAATTACTTTTTAAAATATATGAAATTCAGCTTTCAAAAAAAAAAAAAAAAAGTATTGAAATAAAGCAAAAGAAACCGTCTTTGTAATTGAAGTGTTTATGGAATGATTTGAAGAGCAACACCCTGGAATCACAGGCTCCTAAATCCTATCCAGCACCTACTTTATCTCATAAACAGGAATGTGGTGGTGTTGATCCTTATCCTTTACAGGGCAGGGAAAAAGAAATTAATATTGAATACACAATTCTTGTTTTCCTCTCTGGAGTGAAAAGGCCATTGAATCTTCTGTCTGACAGTCAGGTAGCAGTGGTCTTTCCTTTTTCTTGCAGTGGCTGGATGTCACATCACTTCAGGGGGTTAGACTCATTATGAACTCATACACAGAACTGAGAAAATTACCTCATCTATCATGTAACAATCCCAATAATTATCTGTGCACCCAAAGCACTTCCACCCACTTCCGCAGATGTTTCTGCATTTGAAAATACCAGCAGATTCCTATCTTTGCACAACAACACAGGCCAGCTTAGAGCATTGGCTCATCAAGCTTAATATTCTCTTTGTTTTAGGGATCAAGTGTAGGTTTTAAGATGAAAGAGCCACAAATCATCCATATGACAACAGGGAAATTTCGTTGTGCCTTCTCTACCCTTTGACTTATATGTAAAACAGGATGGGAAAATGAAAAACAGCTGGGTACTAGCAGGACTTCTCTAAAGTGGGTACCATACAACTCACTCTGCTGGCACAGCCTATTCTCCATTGCCACTGGAATGATTCATCACCTGTGACAAGCAACTGGAAATAGGCTGGAATACTGGCATATCTGAGCTGGTTTGCTAGCATGTGTCCCCCAAATACACCATTCTCCTGCTGGAAGACCTCTCAACAATCAAGACTGGTACGTTCCTCACCTTAAGTATGGCAAAAGCTAAAAACCGGTCAGAAAACTCTGAAATCTCCTCAAAGCTCTTACATCCAGGGAAACACTCTTTTTCTTGGGAAAGGGGTGTTTGAGCCAATAGTCCTGGCTATGTAGTTGCAGTGTTATTTTCCTGCAAAGCCTGTGGAGTGCCTTGCCAGCTGTGAAACAAATCCAGGCAAAGGTCTCATTGACATCAATGGCCACTTAGTCAAAGGTGGCGCTTCACTGGGATATGGGAAGTGTACAGATATTTTTATTCTGCTCACATCCAGCCACATTTGGGGTGATAATTGAAAGGGAAGTAAAAATGGTGCAAATATTGAATAGGGAGTAAAGTTAGGAAAAAGAAAATATATATGATACTTAAAAACTGAATGCTTATCTTTATGAAAAATCTCAGAGACTGTTTACTTGAAAATATAATTTTTTTCATTCTCTTTAACTAGCTGTTAACTAGTAAATATAAAATGATTTAAGTTTCAGAGGATTTAGACAGTCTGTTTATGCTTTTTGTGTCTGACGCATACAACCACTATGCAAATAATTGGCAGCATACAAATGTTTATCTACATTAAAACCACCTGGTAAAACTTCTACATTATGAATTTCTCCAGAATTAACAATATTCATAATTCCCACTTTCCTCCTCCATCTTATTCAATGTGCAGTGTGCTGAAGCTGTCATGTTTTTAAAATTGGTTTAGAACTGCCCTGTTAACATTCTGCAGAATAGCAAACCCAGAATTTCATGGACTCATATCAGACAAGGTATCTTCAAAAAGAACACCCCGTGGATGCTGATAAAAATCAACAAACCATACTAAAATTAATAAATTGTGAAGGACAGGGTTTATAACCCTGTTTGTACAGTGCCTGTGTCAAGGAAACTTCTTCCAACATCTACAGTCTCTCCTGGGAGGGTTTGGCTGGGCTCATGTGGCACTTTCCATGAGATCAGCCAGGAGTGATTATAAAGCCTGGTCTCGCCAGTAGAAGAGTCAGGGGCAGTTTTAAGTAAGCAGAATGCAATTGAATGTGGTTATATTGCTGTAAGTAGGGTGGATATAGATATTCACATCTATTTGAGGAAAAAAAGACTCAGAAGGGTGTTAAAAGCTACCAGTCCTGGCAATGGACATGAAATGTGTCTTGGTGCTTATTTAAAAAATATATATGGGAGTGAGAGAGAGTGCTATTACAGGCAGGCACTGGGGGTTTTTTTTTTAGCTCTGGCATTAATTTTTCACCCTGTGTTCCTTCTTTTCAATTTCTAGGAGGAAAAGAAACAGATATAACCATGCAAATGTCCCTGTGCTCTGCCTCCGGCTATAAGCTTAAGAATTATAAGCTTGACAACGCTGAGTTGTAGACAACACCCCTTCAGTACTTTCTGGCTCAGTGGCTCTGTGAAGACCTCTTTGAAGGTGCAGCTCTTCAAAAAGACTCTGCGGCAGCACAACTAAATGTTTGCTGCTAAATATAGAAATGCACTTTCTTTGAGCATGGCTGGTTTGCTTCAGGTTCACCTTTGGAGCTGCATTTATAGATACAGTATGGATTTTAAGGAGAAAAAGTGAGAGTAAAGAAAGGAGTAAGAAATCAAAGAATTAGACAGTAAGAGTGCCTGATGAGGGGAAAAAGGCTCTGACAAGTAAAGCTGGGCAACAAGTCAACGATTTGACGTGGCCATGGAAAGGCAAACACATGATAAGATGTTAGTCAGAAGAGTGGATTGATTCACCATAGCCAAATGCAAACCCTATGACTTAAAACATTGGTGAAATACTGTCTGAAGACACTGTGTACAGGTCTCCACAGCAAATTTGAAGGAATACATGTTCAGAGCAGAAGGAGTGTAGGAATAATAGGAATTATTATGTGGGAAGGCAGGGAGAGGTCAGTGAAAGCTTGGGTTGGGGTCTGAGAGAATCAAGTCTCAGGGCAATAATAATTGATGGAACAATCTTCTTTTAAATGGTTCCTACCCCTTTTTCCCACTGGAAAACAACCCTTTTCAGATAGTTGCAAACAGGGGTGATATTCCCTGTGTTATTTTTCCTTTTGAAGAAGCCTTGTACTCTCAGCTGTGATTGTGTCTGGGTCTGGCAGCAGATATTTTAAGGCAGGTGAAAAAAACTGAATGCTTGAATGCTTCAAGCATTCACATTGCTCACTACTATTGAAAATTCACATTGCTCACTACTATTTCATATCAGATCCCCTTCTTGGGCAGCAGCAGAGTTTTCAATCTGTTGAGGAGAAGAGAAAAGGTTGAGACAAGTGACCTCTGAGAGAAATGAAGAACAGAATTTCTGGGTATTTTTTTCCTGTTTAATAGAGAAACCTCAACAAATCAGAGAGATGGGCAATCACCAAACATGAAGTTCAACAAGAGCAAGTGCTGGATTCTGCACCTGGGATGGAGCAGCCCTGGATGTATAGACAGACTGGGGAATGACAGGCTGGAAAGCAGCTCTGGGAAGGACCTGAGGGTCCTGGTCAGTGGAAAGTTGAATAGGAGTCAGCAGTGCCCTGGCAGCCAGGAGGGACAACCCTGTCCTGGGGGCATCAGGCACAGCATCACCAGCTGGGAAAGGGAGGGGATTGTCCCATTCTGCTCTGCACTGGGATGGCCTCACCTTGAATGATGGCCACACCCTTGTGTGAGGTTTTGGGCACCACAGTATAAAAAAGACATTAAGCTTATTAGAGAGCGTCCACAGCAGGGTAACAAAGACGGTGAAGAGCCCAGAGGTGAAGCCTTATGAAGAGCAGCTGAGGACATTTGGTCTGTTCTGCCTGGAGGAGACTGAGGGGAGACTTCATTGCAGTTTCAACTTCCTCATGAGGGGAAGAGGAGGGGCAGACACTGATCTCTTCTCTCTGGTGACAGTGACACGACTTGAGGGAATGGCCTGAAGCTGTGTCAGGGCAGGTTTAGGCTGGATATTAGGAAAATGTTCTTCATCCAGAGGATGGGCTGGCGCTGGAACAGGCTCCCCAGGGCAGTGGTCACAGCACCAAGCCTGACAGAGCTCAAGAAGCATTTGAACAACACTCAGCCACAAGCTGTGACTCTTGGGGCTGTCCTGTGCAGGGTCAGGAGTTGGACTTGATGATCCTTGTGGGTCCTTTCCAACTTGGCATATTCTGTGTTTCTGTGACTCAGTGTTGTTCTGGGGCACGTATGGGACTGGCAGTAGAAAAACCAGACATAAGCACTTGCCTAATATCACATGGAACTGGGTTTCTGGCTCCTCTGACGCTCAAACTTAAGAGACTCAAGAGACCTCACAGAGTAACAACAATGAGCCACAAGTTTGTCAGAGATCCCTGCGTTTCTGAATGGATCTCCTCCCCAGTACCACAAGCCCTTCACTCAACTCTCCTAAGCATTTATATCTCATTTTAGATATTAATTGTGCAGAAGCAGGACCCATTCAGAGGTGCAAATCATCCTTTGCATCACAGTGCCATTTGGCACCTTGCTCTGAATCAGAGCTGACATATCATGCCTGCACCTTGCTGAGGGTTTTGTGTCTCTGTGTGATCTGCACTATAGCCTCCTTTACAGCAACCTTGTGTAATTCCTATTTACACCCACATGTTCTCAAAGAGTGGTTAAAACGTCTGAATGTGCAGAGAATTTGCTATAAAAAAAAGTAAATAACAGCACTTGACTCATCACCCTCTTCACATGAAAGAATGGGGGCCATCAGGTGAGGAACACGGGAAACAGGGAAAAATCAATGGGAAGTGATTCTTCATGGAATGATAGGAGACCTGCACAATTCACTAGAAGGGGTGCTTGTGTGCAAATCTGCATGGGTTCAAGGGAAAAATGCTTGGAAGAAAGAGGAGAGGAGAGGAGAGGAGAGGAGAGGAGAGGAGAGGACAAAAGACTGCTAAGAGTGCTAAGGGGACAGGGCATACGTCCTTGCTTTGCTCTGTTAATTCTGTTAATGAAAATTATTTTCTATGCAGATGAATCCCCCTTATCAAGGAACAGGTAGGAGGCAGGACAGTGGTGATCAGGGAATGAGGTGGATACACAGCCTCTGTGTCTGTGTGTCTGTCCTACCACTGCTGTCTGGGCCCTTGTCATGAACAGTGTGGCTGTCCATATGTCCTTCAATTTCCTTGTGTTTCTGTGTGGAGGTTGAAATGTGACACTTCGAGTACCATTAAAGGAGTATTTTTACTAAACAGTGTCCTTTGTGGCTGGGTGGTTGTTTGGGGTTTTTTTTTGTCTCTTCACTTCTTTAGCTTATTTTGGTATTTGTTATGAACAAAAAGTTCCATCACAATTAGTTGCCTTGGCTACTAATGATTTTATTTATTCGTGTATACCTCCTTGTATTTAAACACAGCACCTAATCTGTCTGCTTTGTGTTGCTTAATGTGACAAGGCCCTAAGCCACAGTGGGCTGCTGGTTGCAGCTTTGATTACGCTAATGGCATCTTCAGTTTGCTCTTTGGGGAGGTGGGGGTGGTTTTTCTGGGAGCAATATTTAGCAGAGGGACTTGATGAGATCACATTGAAACTCATACTCTATTGACAGTGCAGCATGGGAGGAACTATTCTGTATGATTAAAGAAATGAGGGGAGCTATGTCTGTGTGCAGCTGCCTGGTGCCTGGGAGCTCACAGGGTCTGGATTTCTGCTACGAGTTACAAACAACAGGAAAAAGGTGATGGTCAGCAGTGTTGGCACCCCACAGAGCCAGCCACCCACAGTGTCTCCAAGCAGATCCTGGTATCTGGATAAACAGTGCAGTCATTTCCAAGGGGAAATCAAGTTAGCTGAGGAGATGTGTGTGTTCACTGTGATTAAATCCATGTCACACCAAATGTCTGTAACATTTGCCTGGGTCCTCTGGCCAGGCCATTGTGCTGGGGTTTTAGCACATGATCAATTCTCTGTCTTAGAGCTGTGCACTCAAGGGAACAAATATTAATGTGATTAATGTCCAGGTTAACTTGGTGCGACTTACGGGAAGGAAAGATCACTAAGGAGTTATGGTCTGATATTTTCAGTGGAAGAGAGACTAAGGAAAGAGTCTGCATATTCAGGTGCCTGAAGTCAGTTTTCTACCTTGAGGAAGTGAAACCATGGCCCCAGAAGTGAGACACAGATGTTGTTCCAGCTGAAGTCAGTAGGAGCCAGGGAGCCTTGGTGCCTTAGAAAACGAAACCGTTTAGTCTTAGCAGAGGGAGGTGAAAACAAATGAGACAGCATATTTTCTTCAAAACAGTGCCACAAGAGTTGCTCAGCTGGTGCCTGGGACCTCCTGCCAGCAGCACCTGTGTCACCAGCTCCGTGCCTTGGCTTTGTGCAACTCCGGCTTCATGTCATTTGAAGAAAAGTGTGAAAAAGCTTTTTGTGAAGTTTTTGTCTGCTGGGTGAAATTATTACGACGAGAGTAGGCAGGAGCAGTGTAAAGGCTTTCCTACCTTTGTGACAGTTCTGTATCACTAGTACAACTCATTCATCCTGCTTAGGAAGAAACAATGTTTTGGTGAACAGAAGCAGAGAAAAATAGAGATCTTGGATCTGGGATGGATCTCCCCAGGCTGTATATCCCTTGTTCAACCAGATGTTAAACTTTTGCCCTTGAGCATTTACCTATAGCTGTGTTGAATCAGGATTCCCTCTGGAGATAAGGCTGTGGTCAAGGCTCATGACTGGTCAGAAAAATAAACTTGCAGCATGAAAACTTAGCCCTGCTGCAGTCATGAGGAGGTTTGCCCTTAAGCTGAATGAATTGCACCTAAGGCCAGAAGCAGGGCTTCTTTATGACCACAAAGACCTTTACTCAGCAGTTCCCTCACCTCTTTCTCATAACACATGGCTGAGCCCAATGCATGATATTATCAGATTACCTCATTAGCAGTTGATAGACCAGTTAGAGAGGCTCCAAAGCAGCAGCCTTTAAATTGGTGCTACTGACTGCAACAACCAGACCCTGGAGCAGGGTTCAAGACTGGAGGTCTGCTGCTTCAGGTGAGGTCTGGTTTTCTATCCGTCCCTTCCAGGGGAAGGTTTGAGGAAATTGTGCATCTAGGTAGAAGAAAAGCCTTGAGGGTATAGAGGCTTCATACCTGCTCCTCCTGTTTCCCTGTCTTTGCTCCCTAATCAGTAGGCACAACAAGGCCCTTTCTCTGGGCAATTCAGTTCAAGGCCAGGTTGGCTGGGGCTTTGAGCAACCTGGTCTAGTAGGTGCTGTTCTTGCCCCCGTTGGAGGTTGTAACTAGATGATATTTAAGTTCCTTTTAACCCAAACCATTCTGTGATTCTATGATTTGGGTGCCTACAATCAGATAGGACAAAACCAGGAACAAAGTATATGTCAGTCTTTATCCTGTGGCATAAATGTGTTTCTTTTCCGAACTTCTATGAAATATAAATGCTCATAATTGCTTTTAAAGAAATATTTTTTTTGCAGGTGTAAAAGAAACCTTAATGCCTGCAGCATTGCACTTGTGATGAGCAGCCCTTCAATAACTAAACAATAATTTATACATGTACCCAAGGAAAGAGGGCTAGTAATAAGTTAGTGACAAGCTTTTAAGGGATTAATATATGAACATTAGGTTAAACATGCTTTATTTTTAAAAACACTCAGGCTGCATCTTTCTATGGAGCATGTTATTAAAATTGACGCGATTGACTATTAACTACAGTACATAAGTACACTCATGTCATAATTCATGCTTTATTATCCAACTACAGGTAAGTACATAAAAATTCAATGTACCCTATTGCATCTTATTTAGATCGCTGTTGCAGTGAAATATAAAGTGTCACCGATAGATTTGCTCTAGTAGTAATTCCATAGTAAATTACAAACAAACTCAATGAAGCAAATCCTCTTGCAATTTATTTAACATGATATTTTTCATTTATATTCAAGGTACATTTTTGCAAATATGCTACGTCTTTCAAATAAAAAACACCCAACCAACCCAACACTTAATCTCTCAGGAGGACTGGATTAAAAAGCTACTGACCTAGAACCTCTGCATTTAAATAAGCTTCAAGAGAGTGCCCTTCATCTGTTGTGTTTGAAGATGAAGACTACATGAGAGCACATATAAGAACCACCACAATAAAGGGCTGCCTGGTTCATGGCCCCAGGGAAGTTCAGAGAAAGGATATTTCAAACATAATGAGCGCCAAGGGAGTCTTTCCCTCTTGGTGTGTAGCAGTCAATAACCTGACTGACTTCATCCAGATCATTGTACTCAGCAGCTTCAAGTATCTCCTGTAAATATCTGTAAACCCCACATGGACATTTTCCCAATTTTAGGTACAATTTTATTGTCCTGTGGCAATAAGTTGGTCATTTGGTCATGAGCTTTCTGAAAAAGTACCTTCACTGGTTTGCTTTTGTGGATACAAAAATGCTGCTAGCAAGAATTTTTCTTGCTACTTTCTAAGTCCATGGGATACTTTTCTCTCTCACAGAAGATATTCTCAGAGTTTATAAACCATGAACACCTGTGACCTTGCCGAGCTTTGTTTATAGTACAGTAGGAAAATATTTTGAGAATGGATGTTTTAGGGTTTTAGCCAATCACCCGCAAGGGATGGCTGGTCCTTTGTCCAATTAGACTATGAAGAAAAAGTCTATAAAATAGTTTGTAAAATAATTTAAAAAATCAATCTTGCTGCACAATTCCTGCCTGCTGGATATATCTGCACGCTGCAGCGTGTCCTGCACTGTTACAGTGCAGATACTGCAACACGATGTATCAGACAACGAGGCCCGTGGAAAGAAATATACATGGACCAATTCTTGATAGATGTTTCAGAGAGATGTTTATTTCTACAGCTACATTGCTGGGTTCTGCCAAGGAACTGTGGCAATCACGGGACCCCAGGGTCCTTGCCCGTGCAGGGGAACACAAAACAACCAATGGGGAACGAGGCTGACCAGGGGCAGGGAAACGCTGTGTCTCCCCCCCAGGGCCCCTCTCCCAGGACCACATGGCATGGGGGGAGGGACCCAACACTGCACGCTACGAGCCAAGCCGAATTTCTCTAGAGGTACACTTCCCCTCCCCACCCCAGGACCGGGAAGTCCGACAGGACTGAGAAAATGGCGAACAGCGGCTCACAAATCGACGCTGTGCTAACGGTCTGGAAAGGTGTTTTCAGTATAATGCACATCTCAGTTCCTGAAAACTCACGTTGTGAGTTACTAGACTGGGCTGCCTTGCATGGCATTTCCCCGGACAGAGACACTGCCCTGGACTTTGGGCTGTGGCAGGAACAAGGCTGTGCCATACGGCATGAGCTCCCGTCTGGGAACCTGGCAGTGTTAGAATTATTCCGAACTTGGCGTTCGTTATTTATTCTGCTGACAGACCTTGACTGTGGCAGCAGAGCTGGCTCGCCTGTCTTGGTGGCGAGTGAAGGAGATACCCGAAGGGGACCCCACTGATAGGGCTTCAGAAAAAAGTCTATAAAAGAGTTTTTAAAATAATTAAATAAATCAATCTTGCTGCACAGTTCGTGCCTGCTGGATATCTCTCCTCCTCCATATGGCTGCGGGATGAGGCAATATGCTTTAAATCTACTGCTTGAACATTTCAGGTGGTTTTAATCCTTGTACATTGAACGTAGTTCCAAATAATTTTCTCCTACCCATTCATGAATTTTGGTTGGTTTGTTTTTTTTTTTTGCTTCAGGCGCCATGTTTCATAGAGTCATAGAAACAGAATGATTTGGGTTGGAAAGGACTTTCAAAAACATTTTGTTCCACCCCACATGTCATGGGCAGGGATACCTTCCACTAGACCAAGTTGTTCAAAGCCCCATGCAACCTGGCCTGGAACACTTCCAGGGATGAGCCATCCACAGCTTCTCTGTGAAACCTGTTTCAGTGCCTCACCACCCTCTGGGTTAAGAATTACTTCCTAATATCCGATCTAAATCTACTATATTTCTGTTTAAAGACAGTCCGTCTGTCCTGTTGCTCCTGGCCCCTATCAAAAATCCCTCTCCATCTCTCTTGTGGCCTCTTTAGGCACTGGAAGGATACTGTAAGGTCTCCTCTAAACATTTTCTTCTCCAGGCTGGATGATCCCAATTTTTCTTCTGTTAAATGTGTATGCTTGTATAATTCAAGTATTCCTTTTGCTGTTCTTGGAGTTCTTGGGAGTTAAAAGGAGATACATGAGGGCAGACTTCGGCTATGATTGTCCATGAAATAGCTGCAGTGCATTTACAGATAAAAAATAGGTTTGCTCCAAGAAATGCTATACCAAATGGAAAGATGGCTATGGACACAATTTTTCACCCATAAAGGTGTGGTATCTTTATTATATTCCTGCTTTAAATATCTAGGTAATATAGTCTAGGTAAAAACACTACAGTTAGGTAGGGATTAAATGAGACCATGAATTCGCAAAAAATTTCTCTAAAATCACATCAGCTGAACAAAAAATCTTACAGATCAAAAGAAATATGAACCACCCCCTCCCCCCCACCTTCCCCCAACATCCTACAGAGGAACCTGAGAGATCAGCATCAACAGTTCATCTTCATGTAGATGAAGCAGCAAGATGCTCTTTTGGGGCTACATTGATAAGAACCTTACAAAACACTGTCCATGAATCATCACCAGATACAATGAATGTCTTTTGGGAACCTTGGCTGTTATAAATAACAATTTTTACAAAATAAATTCTGAGTTTATAACTAATGAGAAGTGCTGAACTGATCAGGTAAAGACTGTGGTCCTGTCTGTGGTTGTTCAGATCAGCCCATTGTAATGCATTGCTGTTCCCTGAGATCTGTGGAAATTTAGTGCCAAAATCCCATTAGAATTTCATTGCAAACAGTCACTTCAGCTTCCCTGGTTGTCTGGAAAATCCCATTCTTGGACTTTTACAGCAGTACTATCTTTGGCTGATTTCTGCATTAAGCTGAGTGCAGAAATGAGCTGTGAACACTTATTTGAGAATAGATATAAAATCTGCTTCAGAAAAGTATGCAGGCAACTATTTAGTCACTTTCCTTAGAGACATAATTTTAATGTTCATTTATTTATTTAAAAAATATTCATTTGTGTATATACAGTAATATCATTATAACCCACTCAATTCAATTAGCAGCACCATGAAAAAGGGATGGAGGTTTGCGTTTGATTCAATTGTAAGCAAATGAAGCAGTAATAAACCCCCAATTAATACTGAGGAAAATAGGTCGAAGGATTTTTTTTCCCTAGCATTTCACTGTAAACAAAAATGTGTGGCTGGTATTCAAGAGGAAGGAAAATACAATTTGAAGACACTTTAAAACTTCAGTGATTAATGTCATGCCAAGTGACTCATTAAAATTCCCATAAAAATGTGACCGTGGAAAAGAATTCTCTTCTGAAGAAAAATCAAATCTAATTAAGAAGAGACAAAGAGAAGAACAGGGGAAGAATTGCCAACCAAAATCAAGCTAGTATCAGCTGCCATAGAACAGGTTTCAAGGGGTACAACCAGACCCTTGCTGAGGGGATCAGGCTGGCACTCAGGAAGAGTGCACCCAGCTCCCAATTTTGACACAAACAATTCATGTGACATCTGTCAAATTGCTTATTGGCATCCAGTGTCTCAGGAATGAAGTGGAGATAGTGATAATTCCCTTCTCCCACCTTTGGAAGGTCTTGCTGATTTTGATTTGCTTTTGGTGGCAAATGTGTAGAAGATTCAGGACGAGAAGCTGGTAAGATTAGAAACACTTTCTTGTGGTTTGATAAGACAAAAAGTGGCTTGGTTGCAAGGTATCTGAGATGATAAGACCTCTTCCTGCCAACAACAGGTTTTGATCCTCAGATTCCCAAGTATCACATTCCCCACTCCTATAATCTGAGTTATATTCATATTCAATATATTCCCAAACCTGTCTCGTAGCATCACAGCTTGAGCTGATGCTGGGCTGCTGACTTGCTCTGCTGGTTGTCCTTCAGGGCTCTCACCCCTTCCTGATGTCACCGCTGTCAGGGAGCACACGGCAGGACCAGGTTTTGTCAGGAGCCTGGCACTGATGTACCCTGCTCTGAACACTCACATTTTTCCTCTACAGCCCCCAGCAGTTGGTAGAAGGTTTGACTTTAATCATGTTGTTCAGCATACATGCTAATTCGTGTCTGACTTCAGCAGGCTCTATTCTATTTTTGAACCAGGAAACATATCTTATTAAAGTGACAGGTGGTCTGGCACAGCAGAGACAGGTCTGTTGCTTGTGGCATAAAAAAATCCCAAACAATAAAAATTTATCTTGATTTCATCATTTCCTCCTTGTTTTGTGAATCCTTCAGTCTTACTATCCTGGGAAAAATGGTGATCACATTTAATTTCCCACTGGTTTGGCTTTTAGTTTTTTTGTTTGTTTGTTTCTGAAGAGAAAACTAAAAATCAATTTTATAAGTGGTTTCATGTACTGCAGATCTCCTGTGAGGATTCAATATGGGAGAAATACTTACAGAATACAGATTGCAAATAGGGAGGGGAGAAGGAGAGGGACCAAGTGCTATTTATAGCCTACATTCAATTCGTCTGGGCTAAGTATTGTGACTAATTGTGTCCAGTGACAGTGGACCTTGGCACTTGGACTGGGAAGCCCAAACTGGGCTGTCCACAGTGCTCTTGAACAGATACATCACGACCTTTGTATGTCTAAACAAAGCAGCTTTCTCAGGCTGCCTGATATGGCCCCAGGACTCTCAAGCTACAGCTAACACCAGCCAAGGTCTGTTGTTGGCCACTGAGGTCAAACACATGGCACAAACCATGCTCTGAGACACATGCCTGCCTCCAAAAAGCTGTTTCAACATGATTCTGGCTGTGACAGTGCCTGCATCCTTCCTGGGCATCGGCTAGGAGAGCTTGTCACAGGCTGCAAGCCCACTGGGGTCGTGATAAATGTTGAACTGCCTGCGATGATCAGAGCACTGAAGCGCTCTGTAATATGAAAAGTCATTTAGCTGTCAGACCAGAAGAAGTGGCAGCTTAGATACTGATCTTGAGGCCAAATATGGTTGACACAAATAACTCATGCCCCTTGTAAAGTGAAATTTTCCTTCATTAAACATAGATGCATGCAGTGCAGTGTTCAGCGGTTTGCTCTTTTATATCCAGGCTCTGATTGTTTTATTTTTATCCTTTAAGAGAAATCAGATGTTAGAGAGGAAGCTATTCTTAGGCTGACTGTGCAAGTGATCAAGCCAAGCATATCCATATAAGACAGCTGCTGGCAAATGCCAGTCTCGGGTTGTGCTTTCGTTGCAGAAGCAGCAGTGTGAGCGCTGGGCATGCAGACATGGAACCCTTGGGGAATAACAGAGGAGCTGTCACCATGCTTGTGGTTCTCATATCAGGTCCTTGGCAGTGTAGGAGTCTCTTTATACCAATAATTCATATGAGAAAACGAATTCCTTGATGTCAGTGCCTCCTCTGCACACCCCTACTGTGGGGGCTGGCTGCACCCGTGCTCGCCCTAAGGTGATAAATTTTGCTGGATGATGCTTCCTTGAATTAGTCAGAAGTCTCTGCACCACAGTGCCAGGTTGGTGAGCACAGACCCAACAAACAAAGTGGAGTCAGCAGTGCTCTGATGATGCTCAGGCTCTGTTCCCCACATGTAATTGCCTGAGTCTCATCAGGAAAAAGTCTGTGACATGGTGGAGACCCACTGCTCCTCTCTGCTGTCAGTAGGACCAAACCCCTTAGGAGCTGGTGTGGAGTGCAGACCACAGAGGTGGGGAAATGAACTCCGTCAGTTTGTAGGTCTGAAATGGAAGGGAAACACTCATGAAAGGGCAGGTTTATGGTGGAAATAGTTCCAGGTCCCCCTGCTGCTCTGGGCTAGATGTTGTTTCCCTATAGTGAAATATAAATATTAATTGTTCCTTTTGCCTGTTTGGGGTAGACTCCATCTTTTCTCATGTGCCCATACACTCTCTGGCCCAATGAATCTTTGTTCTCATTCAGAGATGAGGCTGGATGGGCTCTGAGCAACCTGGTCTTGTGGAACATGTCCCTGTCCATGGCAGGGCACTTGGAACAAGATGATTTTTAAGGTGCCTTGCAACCCAAACCGTTCTAGGATTCTATCATTCTATGATTTGGGGTGTTTAATATTGCTGCACCAAGAAGAAATCCAACAACAAATGTGAGCACAACAAATGTCCCCAGGCACTGGGAATGGGCTTTGTTCAACATCTCCTGATGTCTGGTTGACCCACCCTGTCCCACCTCAGGGCTGTGAGAGCAAACACCTTCTGCAGACCAGAGTATCCTAGGACAGTCTATCACTATGTGCATGGTGCAGCACAAAGGATGCTGAGGCCTGAAGTCTCAACACTGAAGCAAACAATTGGTACAGGGTCCTCAGAGTCTATAAAAATTAAGTGTTGTTTGTTCTCTTGCTCCTGAAGAGTCACTGATGACATACTGCCCTGTTTCTGAGCTAATCATAATGAATCAAATCAGCCTAGGTGAAGGTAATTAAAAATATTAGTGCTTCAGCAAGCCCACACAGGGCCATATAAAGGGTCTTATATATTTTCTTACTGGAATTTTCATTGCTTTGGCTGTTCTTTTTTATTAAACTCATCATAGCAGCAAATCAGGCAGGTAAATGTGGTTGTAAATTTGCTCACAGAGACATGTTTAGCTTCTAAAATACAGACTACTAGCTGTGAAGCTTTGCAGTATTTCAAAAACATTTTACCTTTCATAAATTTTAAGGATTCTAGTTTTTATTGAAATATCTTTTTTTTTTCAGCTGAAGATATTCAGGGTCTCGCTTCTATAGATAAAAATCTTCTGCTAGGAACATGCAAAAAGGGGAAGGAAAAAACATGACAAAATGGGTCAAATAAAACAGAATAAGGGAAAATCTGGAATAACTTGAGTTTCTTTACAGCTGAACATTTCATAATTCTTGCAAGAAATGCAATTATTGGTGAGCAGAGTCTCATTCTTTGACCAGATCCCTTTTGTCAGCCATTCATTGCACATGGCTAAACTGGGTTTGATGGTGCTCCAGTAACACGTTTGCTTTATGTTGTTAAGTGGTGAAATACTGGAGATCAGAGAGTGCCCAGTAGGCGATGGCTGAGCCAAGCCCAAATTATTGATGAAATTTGCTTTAAGGCTTGAGCGAGGAGAGATCCAATGGCAGCAAACATGGGGAGCAACAGATCTGCAGGGCTGGAAGTTCCCCAAATCTGAGTCCATTAGGCACAGCCATGGTTGCAATGGTGTGTGAGGATAGCAGGACAGGAAACGAGTGAGGAACCAAATCCCATGGAGGCCAACGGAGTCATGTTAGAGGGGAGAATGGAGTCAATCCACAACAATGATGACCAATCCATTCCTACTGCTCTTCATTTACCACTGACCTTGAAAAAAAGATTTAGAGGAAAAAATACTGGAAAAAAAGTATTATAGAAA
Organism: Corvus brachyrhynchos; assembly: GCF_000691975.1. Taxonomy (NCBI): domain Eukaryota; kingdom Metazoa; phylum Chordata; class Aves; order Passeriformes; family Corvidae; genus Corvus; species Corvus brachyrhynchos. The sequence goes on from NW_008246063.1 coordinate 4,021,063, forward strand.
TGACCAGGCTCCTCTAAGGTACATTTTTCCTTTGGGGACAGTGGCAAAAAAAAAAAAAAAAAAAAAGTAAAAAATTGGGTTTTCTCAAGTTGGAGAAATAGAGTCTGAAAATAGAAATTACTCTTGCTGCAGAAAGTAACAGAATATACTACTCCCCTTCCCAGGGTATATAGGGCAAGAGGTAGAGGGCTTAAATCATAGAAGATTTTTAGATGAGGAAAATATTTTCTAACAGTAAGGATAACAAAGAACTGGGAAAGAGAGGGGCGTTTTTAAAATCAGTGTGAATGAATACTGGGTAGAAATAGATTATGTGTATCCAATCCCACTTTAAGGAGGAGACATGGATTATACATGAGTTCAGTTTTATTTTCTATAGCCAAATCTTCCTAATTTGCAAAGCAATTTGGTGTTTGGCTCCAAGGATTACCTTTAAAAGTGCCAGACTAAGAGATTCTGGGCATTTTTGCTTATAGCTTCACAACTACTACATTAATAGGAGTTAATCATTAGTGTGTCTACTCAGCTGACAATTTACTTACTGGCTTTTGCCTCTGGAGGGTGTGATCCCATCACACACCAAGGTCTGGGTGCTAAGCATTAGTGACTTGCCAAGTCAACAAGAGTCAAGAGTCTTCAGTCATGTCCCTGACCATGCCTTAATTTCCATTAAAATCCTTAAACACTTTATTTATGTCTAAAGATAATATCATATGAATCTCTTAAACTACTACTCTGCTGATGACACTTTTGGGAAATTGCCAGTAGAGATGTATTCTTGCCCCTTAACTGGGTACAAAATTGTTTTAGATTAAATTAAATTAACCTCAATTTCTTCACCCTAACAAATCCTATATTTAACTTGCTTTTTATCCATCCAGGGGCTTACCCCCATGCATGAGAGTACTGATTATTCACATGACCAGTCCTGCTGAAGTCACTGTGTGACTTGTATAAGTCTTGCTTCCAGGAACAAACTTTCAAGTTCTTTTCCCTCCATAGCCTTGTTTCAAAATGTGATCCCATTTTTGGGTTCTCAGTCTACAGCTACAAAAAATGTGCTCTTGATTTTCAAAGGAAGCACTGGTATCTCACCGGCCTTCTTCCTCCAATGGTTCCTGCGGCTCCTTATTTTGTGTTGGGTAAAAGCCAGAGCTCGTGAATTTTTTTCAGTTCCCAGGCCTTCCTGCATGGGCAAGTTCCTTCTTATCTTTCAAAAAGCCTGGGTAATATCTGCCATCTCTTGATCTGTAATGCAGGGAATTGGCAGAAATATCTGTATTTAAGTGGAATGTCTGATTCCTCAGGGTCTGACTGTTTTGGTTTTCTCTATTTTTTTTTTTTTTTTTGGTGTGAGCCTCGCTACCTAACTTCAACAGAAACTTTTAACCACAGTCAGAGGAGCTCCAGGGGTTAAACTGTGTCTTTCCATTTCCCATTGTTTTTATTTAAAGTCTTTCTATTTTTCTGATGAGATTTCTGCTCATTAAACTCACCTCTACCACTACATTTCCCTGGTGTCTTTTACTGTCAGTTCTGGAAACCACATTCAGAGGTGGAAATAATCCTCCCCCTCTATCACCATATCTGCGAGGGAAAGTGCCAACATTTTATTTACTGCCCGAACTGGCTCTTCTGTCTCGTTGAATGAAGCCTTTTTCCATCACCTCGTAACCTGCACTCTGCATTTGCATGGTTTCATATAGATAATAAAACCACTCATCTCCGTTTATCTGAGCCCTGCTGTAAATCTCTACGTAGTGGAGAGTGCAGCCTTTTGGTGGGAGCAAAAGCACAGTGCAGTTGCACACTGGAAAAGAGCATTTTCTGTCATCCAAAGCCAACTCTCTGCCTTGTGTCTGAAAACCTCTGAGATTCCTGTTAAGAGTCAGGCAGAAGTTGGGAATTGATTGGAGAGGTTGAAAAAAAAGCTCAAAAATGTCAGGTGATGTCTTTGGGGAGGGAACTATTGACTGGGAGGAGGGAGGGAAGGTTATCGATTCAGATTTTTTCCTTTTGGTAAGAGTTTTGGTCTGGTTCCCCCCCTTCCCTCCACATATCCCCACAGACCTGAGCTGCTGCCAAACCACTTCTCCATTGCAAAGGTTCTCCAGTCTATGTGATCTGGGTTTGTATAGATGGCAAAGGCACCTAAAGCTGTCCTTAATGCCCTATAAATCTGAATAAGTGAAGTTTCTTTGCCCTGCTGAAAGGTCCTTTGGCAGCCTAAAAGGCTGAGCACTGGTCAGAGGTTTCTTCCTGCGGAGCCCAGGTGTTGGGGAACCCTGTGCACAGAAGGCAGGAAGATGGGGAGAAGCACTCAAAACGTTGAAGGATTTCCCCAGTCGAAATACCAGGTTCAGAAAATTCTAGAAGCACTGCAGACCGGGAGGGAAGAGGCTGGGCCCTCATATTCAGAACATGCTCTAAGTTTGTGGTCCACAGAGGAGCCTTTCCATGGGCACAGTGTGTCCATGATCTGTTTCAGTGTCTTTGATGCTCCCACAGTATAAACCAAAATTTTTAAATTATCTAAAATGTTTCTCCTGTTGAACACCACAGGGGCTGGTCCAGGCCACAAGAAGTATCCGATGCACCAAACCTTTGATGCCACCCTTGAGTCATTCCCTGTGGCTCTGTGAACTATGTTTTATGGAGTCACTGAAAATATTTCCTGGCAGGGAATACAAATCTTCTGGCTCCCCATTCTGATTTAGCAACTCTCCATAATACCTCTTTTCTGTGTATGTTCCAGCAACCTGGGCAGGTGGAAAATTCCTGGGAAATACAAGGTTACAGGAGCAAGGCACTTCTGTGGAAGGGAAAGGAGGGGGCCATGCCCTCCATGGGCATCTGGCACACTCTCTTGGGTGCCAGCAGTCAGCAAAATGTGGCAGCATTGGTCTGGTTTGAAAATGTGTGCTGTACTCTGTGTCCTACATCTCACCCAGTCACCTTTCCTTTGCTTTGCCTGGGGAAAGTGTGTCAGCCACAAAATAAACGCACACACTTGTCATAGCAACCCATTTTGCATTCCTGTAGCATCCTCCAGCAATCAAAAATTCACTTCCCCAGCCATAGGGGAATATTCATTTCTGTCATGTTGCAGATGGGGAAAATGATGTGTGCAGAGGTGAAATGGAAGGCTGATCATGTGTCTTCCTGCTGCCAAGAGCTGTGCAGGGAGTTACATCTGAGCAAAGAGAAGGACCTGCTTGCCTTGCTGTGTGTGTACTCACAGCTCTTGCTCACCCCTGCTCGGGCTGCTTCTCCCTCCACTGTTGAACATGTTTGTCTCCAGCTTTGTTTTCCTCTCCCACTTCTTCCAGCCCCATGTACCTGTACCAACTCTCACAGCATCTTCCACACAAAATTCAACGGTCCTGACCTTGTCTGCTACATCCCTTTCAAAGTTTCATGTTGGTTTCCTGCATTAAATACGTAAAAAAACTCAACCAACCAAAAACGACTCCAACAAAAATGAAGTCCTGTTTCTCTTTAACATCTCCCTGTCCCTGTCATTGGAACCATTCCATTTGGTACAAAAGGAAAATCTCCAGTGATCAGCATCACCAACAAACCCAGTGGTGTGTGCACATCCAGCTGGGTATTCACCACTCAAATGAAGATCATGAGTGCCAGTGAAGAAGGAGTGGGACTCTATAATGCCCTGGCCTGTGGTGACATTTGTCTCTTCTTTCAGATCATCTTAATTATTAATTTACTTGAACATATAGAGAAGTTTAAACCTTCCAGGCACTTTGAAAACATTAATGCAATTAATTTGTCATCCTTCATTGCTAGAGACGCTCTTATACCTCTGGCTAATAAAGATCCCTCTGAGGAAGCAACATTTTGAATGTACCAAATGACAGGGCTGTGTCTTATTTGTTAAATAAATAAGAACTCCACAAAGGGCAGGTGTCCAGAAAAAGATGGTTTTGCCAGAGAAAAACTGTATCCCAACCCCCTAGTCCCCTTCTTACGAAGAAACAGCATCTCCAGCACAGGGCCAAGCAGCAAGACTGGGAAGGTCCTCTCTGTGTGGGAAGGTCAGAGTGATCTCCATGGCAAAGACTGTGTTACCCACTGGTGAAAATGTTATTTAAGAGGACAACCTCTGTACTATGGACCTTGCATCTACCTGGGTACTGCAGGACAACAGATGTGCTAGAACTCTCTGCCACATCATGTTTTTCAAACCATCACTGGGAGATCTCTGCCCCACTACAGCAAGTAAACACCTCAGTTACAGACCAAGACCCATCTGTGCCAGGTTTTGCAGAACTCAGACTGTCCCAGAGGGTTTATAGCAAGGGGCACTGCAGTCTGCAGGTGCTGCTGTAACACTGAGCTAGATGGTTCAGGGATAGACTTCAGCACATGGAATCTGACAGAACTGACCCCTAAGGATTTGGTAGGGCCCTGGATAGGCTCTGGACACTGTGGACATGTGATGGTTCTTTAGCCTTAACCCCTGCTATGTGGCAAACACCTCTCTTCTGTTACTTCTCCACAAACCACCATAACATTACCAGCTCCATCCCATTTTAAGAGCTTAAAATGTGACTGCCACGAATTACACAGTACAGTTTTAAATTTTATGAGGTCCCCTCTAGCCTCATTGTTTTGCAGTTCACTGCTCTTACAATCTGTAAGGCTGCAAGAGTGCCAAGTAGCTATACTATGCCTAAACTGAGGGGAAACCTCTCTGTGTAGGCTCACCAATGGGTTTGCTTCTGATTAAACATCTCATCAACAAGTGAACTGCACTAGCTGTTCTTGAGGGACTCTGCATTAAAAAAATTCTAGTTCTCATGCAATGTCAGCTGTTTCTCCTCAGCCAACCAGCTGCTGTACTTACAGAAAAGAGATTGCAGCTCAAGCCTTCTTCAATCTAATTTTAAATTAATTTGCATGACATGTCAGTATTCCTGCAGCCATGTTTTGCTGTCTTTGGTTCCAGGCAGTGACATTTTAGCTTTAATCCCAGAGTAAGTGGCCATTACTTTAGTCTTTAATCATCATGAGAGACTAATGAGAGGAGATAATCCTTGTATAAATCACTGTGTAACAAGAAAAGCAGTTGATTTTTTAGAAGACTTAAAACTTAGAAGACATTCTTGGTCAGATGCAGAGGTCTGTTTACAATGATTTGGAGAAAGGAGGAACTCAATTTGGTGTCCTGAATCCCCACAGCTAAACAATTAGACTTTTTAATAATACTTTGTTTTTCTATTACAGCACCTTCCACCTGAACATCTGCCAGCTTTGCACAAGGTGTCTGCTCTGGAGCCATTTACTGAAGTGAGTTTTATGTTTCCCATCCCTGACTTGA
>NW_008246063.1:4026424-4045527 GCF_000691975.1 Corvus brachyrhynchos
AGCAGGAGCACTTGGTGACACCAGTACCCTGTACTCATGGCCACAAGGTTATTTATCATATCAGTGCATGCTGACCCCAAATCAGCCTGGCTTCTGTCTACCCAGGCACTACCTCTCTGCCAGTGCAGCATCCAGGGCCTGAAGGGTATTGGAGTGAGCAGCTGCCTGGCTTTTGTTGGAAAGCTCTCCCCTGTGCTCACACCTTCCTTTATTGCTTTCGGGAGAACCCAAGCTTGTTCTTGGGATTTCTGGGTGCAGGGGAATGTGAAGGGCATTTCATGTGCAGGAATACTCTAGATTTGATGTGGTTGAGTGTGTATGGAGAGATTTTAGAAGGTCCCAGTCACTGCTTTTGGTAAATTGAGGCCCACAAGAGCATGGCTCCCTAGACCTAGCCTGTGCTCTGTAGGATGTCATAAGCAGCTCTGTGTTAGGCAGGGAATGGAGTTTAAAGCCATAAGCACCTCACTTCAGAAACATATTCCCATGATTCTTGTGGCAGGAAGGGAAAGGGAACTGTGCAAATAGCAGGGAACACTTTTTGGGCCTGTTAGTCATGGGCAGTAACACTTAACCAACACTGTAACCAAGACTTTGTCTCCTGCTCTCCCCTCCTGCCTATCCCATGCTCCTTTCGTGCAGTGACCAAGCAGAAATCCTGAAGACAGCTTCTCCCTCTTTGGGAGCTGAGCCTTTCTCTGCTGGTATTTCTCCACGCAGCACTCAATCCCCCTTGGCACATCCCAAGCCCCACTAGTGTCAGCATTGCATGAGCTTGATGGGAGAAAGGCACTCCAAACTCTGAAGGCCGAGAATCTAAGTACTTCAAAAGTGTCTTTATGCCATTATATTCCCATTAAAATAATAATTTTTCACTCTTCATTGTACTCTTAATGATGCTTGAAAATAATGGGCTTCAATCAATACTGTGCCCAGTGTAAATGTGGTGGAAGAGCAGGGAGGATCTTAGCAAGGCTGATTGCATTTCCATTATTTTTGGCTGATTTGGTGTTTTGACAGAGTATCTGCACTCCGCACAAGCTCCTGCCTTGCAGGTTTATCCTGCTAAGGGGCTCAGTGTGTCCCAGAAGTTGCATGTCCAATGATGCATATTGATGCATCTGGGGCACTTGAGCTAAGGGCACGTGTAGTGAAGAGTTAATCTGGATATACAAAAATCCTCCTTTTTTTGATAAAAAAACCCTGCTACCTTGGTTATTGAATAGATTTAAAAGCAGCAGCAGATCCTTTGAGCAGCTGTAGTGTCTGGAGTGTGAGGTTTCACACAAAGTTCATCTCCCAGTTCCCTCTGCTTCTCTGTAGCAGTGGAAGTGTCTCTAGAAGATGGTGGAGAGTCAGTGCAGAGCAGCAGCTCATGAAGACTCAGGAATATTTCTGCACTCATGGCAGTTTTCAATGCTCGGATTGCTTTGACTTTGAAGCCTTCCTCTGTAGAACAGCTGGGAGAAACACAGCCCAGAGCAACTTGAACCCCACAGCAGGTCTTTACCTGCTTGGCATCAGAATGGCTCCAGTCAGGGTCTGTGCAAGAAAAGTCCCTTAGCACTTTTGGAGAATATTTTTTGAAAGCATGAAAAACTATGCATATTTATTCTACTCTGGCACTAACCCTACCTCTACCTGCAACTATGCCTTTCAGAAGATTGATTAGGTTTTGCTTTACCAGTTTCTCATCCAGTCCAGTCACATCACAGTATTTTCCTCCTTCCTTCCATGCCCTGAGCCCTCATTTTGGATACTGAGTGTGGCACTGCAATGCTAATGCTTCCCCTGATAGCAGGCTTGGAAAGAGAGGTGGCAGAAGTGGATGGTGGGGGAAGATCTGCTGGCTGAGATACCAAATAGCTTGGAATATGGAAAGACAGAGGCCTCCTGACAGCATCCTATGGGAGGGGAAGCACAGTTTTAGTTTACTATTTACCAGACTGGGGAATGAAAGGGATACTATCCTAACTACCTGGTCTGACCACTCACCTTCCTTAGCTCCATCTATGTCAACAAGTAGAAAGAGCCGAGGGCTGTTTCTGGCCTTCTGGTGAGTGTCTGAGATGTGCTTCTGTGGGTGAGCAGGGTGGCCGTGTCCAAACTGCTTGTTGGAAGTATCCCTTGATCCTGCGAGCTCCAAAGTCAGCACAGCTTTGTCTGGGAAAGGGTGGTCAAAACTGTGATGGACATCATGGCAACAGGTAAACAGGGATGGGCCATGTTCAAGTCTGTGCTAAAGACATGTTTAGTTTAATGTGAGATTGTTTGTTGGTCTTCAGCATCCTTTGTATGAGATCCAAACAAAGAGGACACTTTTTTTTTTGCAAAGGAGATCATTGGTGACCTATTAACTAAAGCTTCTGACAGATACAGACCTTCACCTCACACTCAGCCCAGAGAAGAAGCCTTTGCATCAGTCTCTGGTAGTGTTTGTGTGTGTGAAAACCTCCAGTGGAAGGTACTAAAGAACCTTCAGCTGTCTGGCGGTGGATAGTCTCCAAATTTGGGAAATGACTTGGGCAACCACCCTGCAGCTGGACATGGAGAATTCGAGTGTACAGGCAGGTAATCAAGGCTCTATACTATTTTTAAAATTTTTCTTTTTTAAATATGTGACTCCTAGTTCACATATTCCTGGTTTGGTTGACCTGTTTTTGCTTAAGGAAAAGTTAAATCAGGGGTAAGATGAACAAATTAAAGACTTTAACTTATCCCTGCTCAACTCAAGTTCTGTCCATTACATGACCTGATGTGCTTCAGAAAGTTTTCAGCTAAAATTTGGGTTTAGCAAAAGGCTTCCTAGCAACACCAAGCCGGGTAAATGACACACAGGACGCTGCTGGGGCTTTGACTCAGTCAAATAGGAGCAAATTAGTCGCTCTGCTATTCATGTGTGTCTCTTCCCCCAATTTCAGTTAATTAAATGTGGGGAACAGTATATTTTATTTATTTATTTATTTATTTATTTAGTCCTTTAACACAGTTTGTCGAACTTTGCTAAAATCAGCTGTCTCCGATTTCACAGTTAGCTGCAGAAGAGTATTTTGTAGAAGCAGACCTACTTCTTCCCACATCCATGGTTAAAAAGCAAATGAACCTATATATCCGCATCTCTGAAGGGAAGGTTTTTTTCCCATGTGAAATCTGATATACCAGATCTTAAAGCACAGCTTCACTGAAGCTAGAGGAGAAATTTTAGGAGGATGATGAAATATTTATTCCAGGTTCAGACTTTAAAGTATGAGTTACGGTTTCTGGAATGTCCAGGGTACTTTGTGATGGTGAGTATTCAGAGTAAATGGGGTAGGAATATCTGCTTCATGCTTTCATATCTTACAGCCTGATTCCTGCCTTCTTATGGGAAATGTCTTTGAGCATTATGGGAAAATGCATATTGATGAACTTCCCAATGTATGGCCAAGCTTGTCTGCATTCTCTATTTTTTCATTAGTCACTAACCATTTCTATTAGACAGAGCATTAGCTCCCAGATCATAAATTCAGGAGAGGAGGTGTTGTCCCCCTCCCTGCTCTGCAGTGGGATCTAATGGCTTCTTTGCTGCAACAATAGAGAAAGCATTTAAAGTAATGTCCCTTATGGATAGTCTCCAGCACATGGAATGACTTTTTTTTATAGTACTCAGTATATTTAGCAATGAAGGAGAGAAAAATTGTGAGCTCTTCTTTTAGAAAGACCATGGCTTAAATAAAGCCCAAAACCATAGCTTTTTTTTTTTTTTTTTTTTTTTTTTTTTTTTTTTTTTTTTTTTTTTTTTTTTTTTGTGCCTTGTCATTGGAAGCTGTGGAAGGCAGAAAATGAACATGTGCAGTTGATGAATCCTCCCTGTCCTGTGCACGGCTTAACCTCACCCTAAAAACACCTCTGCACCATCATCTGCCTTCAGCAGATCCTGTGACTACTGTACAGAGCTGCTGTTGTTTCTGGCTGGAGTTACACTTCTGATGCCTCTGTGAATAGCAAAGCAAATACATATGGGAACAGCAATGTACAGAATCCCTTCCCTGCCATGTTAAAGCAGTGGGAGCAGAGAAGGTAAAATATTTAGACTCCAGATGTCTTTATTTGCCAAAATCAAAATTCTTGCTGCAAAATATCTATAAAATGTAATTAAAATTGCCAATTATTTTTCTCACTGTTGCTAACATTGCTGGCAAAATTGAGTCACTCAGTGCTGCCAAATATAGCATTCCAGGTGTAAAACACTCTCAGATGTTCATGACATTTTGCACGTAAATACTGAGTCATTGAGAATGATCTGGTACTATCCATATGCCTGATACAGAAATACTGCCATGAGTGGGAGATCAGTATACACACACAGCAGGATAATGTTTGAGAATGAAAAAATTGTGTTTTTGCATATTTTCTAATAGAGATGCTGGACTTCTCATGTACTGGTACTTCTGCTTTCAAGACGGTTTTACAGAGGAGGGTGACCACAACCCTCTATCCCCCTACTTACTGCTCCATCTCCAAATACCAAGTTGGAGATTTCTTTCTCATAGTGTTTCCTTTCTCTGTTTCTTTTTTTTTTTTTTTAATGTAGCCTGTGTGAGGGATTTGCAAACCTGAACTGTATATGACATCTGAATATACATAAGGTAACAGCCCAGTGCCTGGTACCATTCTCTTCCAGTCACTATTCCCATCTGCCTTTTGGCTGCTGCTGCTGCTGCTCTGCACCAGACAGCAATACAGGCTGCATTTTTGGGCATCATAATTTCCTGGAAAAATGGATGTGTTTCTGGAAAGCATATGGGAATGGTGCACCCTGCAGTCATGCTTGCCCTGGAGAGAGGCAGTGCTTGCTGGAATATAAGCCACTGAGCTAAGATGAATAATTTCTGCCTGACAGAAATGAGTCTCCTCGCCAGTTACAGGAAGAAAAAACATCCTCTCTCGCCGCAAGTGTGTGAGCTTACTGTCAAGCTTGTGCTGGGCCATACACTGTGGGCCACCAGGTTCTGTCCTTCAGTGAGACCCTCATGGGCCTTGGAGCAAGCTCAGGCACCTGCACTGCCTTCTTGGCACTCCTCTGTCTTCCTTTTTCCATGTGATGGTTAAACCTGCCATGCTCTCTCCCACTCTCCTTTGAACCAGTGACAACATTTCATCTGGAGACTTTGTCTTGCTCAATAAAGCAAAGTGGATGGCCATGTACATTACACCTGTTTCGAATGGAAAAAAAGTGCTTAACTTCTTGTTTCCCTCCTTATCAAGGGAAATACACTGAATTGTGCTAATGCAACATCACTGACCTGCTTGCTGCAGTTTTCTTTGCTTTCTCTCTGCTTTCTTTTGCCACAGGGCGTTTCTTCTTGTTACCATCTTTTGTGTTGCACTGTTTACTCTGCGTCTCCACATCACTTCTCCTTCCACCAATTCCTTTTTTTTACCCAGTTTCACTTTCTGTTTATTCCTCTTCTTCTTTCCCCTGCTCATGCATTTCCCTGATGTCTTACCATGTCCATCCTCTTCTTTGTGCTGTAAGGAAGAGTCAGGCCAAAAGGCAACTTCACTGGTGCTATCAGGAGTTCATTACATTGTAGTAAAGATGATAGAGTCTGTAGGAAAGACCATTAAATTGGAAACATGATTTTCTTATTTTGGATGAAACACACGAGCACCCCCATTTCCCTGTTCAGTTCTGTGTTCTCATCTGTCTAACTCAACAAAGTTAAATGGTTAGAGACTAGGCTTGAAATACATTTATAAATTAAGTAGAATGAGAAGGGGTGGATGAGAAGAATTCACCTTTCCACACTGCAGAAAAATGAAATAAATTTTGGCCACTACTAGCAGAAATTTGTGTAACATCTTAGGTGAATCTTAGCTTGTAATCCACTGCCTTCTGAGGCAAGTAGTGTAAGAACTCCACTGTCCTTCATGTTAAAAAATTTCTTGCCTGTTTTCCCTTTCTTGTTAGCTGGCCTATCCCTGTGCTGAAAACCACTCAGGTTTTCTTTCCCTCCATGGACACTGAGAACAATGAATCAGAATTGTCTTGATATCAACCTTTTAGACACTTGAAGGTGATTAACACACAGCCACAGACCCACAAACCAAATTATTTCATTCTTTCTTCATCATCCATATTTTCAGCACCTGCATCACTCCTGTTGCTCTGGGCTCCCTCCAAATTGTCAAATTTTTTACCGTGGAGCAGTGCTGAGTACCAGACACAGTTCTCTTGCTGGAGTCTCCACCCTGTCAGGTTCAGTGAATAATTCCACCAGGGGCCCTAGGTAAATGGTGGTGTATAAGAAGTCCCTGAGTGCCATGTACCTTGTTTGCAGCAGTGTCACAGGGTTTGAGTACGGAATAGAGGCACTGTGAAATCTGTTTCTGTATGCGATACTCTGGCTTCTCCACAACAGTTCCCTGCAGGGACTCTCCAGGCTTGCATTAACAGCAAGTGCCTGATTTCATTCAAAAGTGAAATTGTGAACAAAGGTGGAATTCAGTCCAGATGAAGTCCTACCTTTTTGTGCCCACAGACAGGTGTCTGACTGTCAGCAGGGTGTCTTAATTTAGCCACTCCAGAGGTATGGCAAAGTTTGAGTGCCTAAGGAAAGCCATCCAGGACTGTTGAAGCTGCCCAGGGAATATCAACTCACTTCTGGCCACCAGTCCCAGCAGGTAGGATTTTTATTAGGTTCTGTATCATGTCTCTGGGTACAAATGAGATGAACCATGGTGTCTGCAGTAGGGTGAGCTGAATCTCTTGCCAGGAGCCATGGACTATGTTGACTAAGGAGCCATAGAGTCCTGCGGAGGTGTTTCTGCCACTGTGCAAGTTAAATTTCTAAGATTACATTTAATTTATCTGATGGAGATAGCACACACCCTGCCTGAAGTCTGCCTCCCTTTGAGATGCCCTTGATTCCCCTCCCTGGCAACAGCAATCTGCAGTTTACAGATCACAGGGCATCACCCAAATGGTAAAAATGTGCACAGCCCCATGGGCAATGAGTGATTCCCCCATTTGCTCTGCTCTGTCACTATATTGGTTGGTTCTCCACAGGGTACCCAGGGCTCGGCTCCATTGTCCACACATGGATGATAAGTGTGGTTTGAGCTGCCTCTGGATGGTTTTCTGTCCAGGAATATGTGCATGCTTCTTCTCTGTGGACAAGGAAATGTTCTCCTTCCAAGAAATGCATCTGTTTCAGACTTATTTATAATGCTGAGGCTGTATCATTCCCTTGGCACCACTGACTGGGTAAACAGGTAGATCTCAAGGAAGCAGCGCCAGTACTTTAATCACCATTACATTAACTCAGAACTGCAATAAACTGGGAAATTAGGCAGCAAATTTTAAAAGAAAAAAAAAACCTTAAAATTTAAACTAAATGAAAAAGTTACAGTCTACCCAGAGGAGGTTGCTGAAAGTCATGTAGCTACATTTCTACAATGTGAGAATCTGGAGAATTTACAACATTAACAATGATGGTGGAGCATAGCTGTGAGAAAAGTCAAACATTTGTGCTTCTCCTTACTAACTAATGTTGTCCTGTCTTTGGCTGAGTGGAAGCAATCTGTTTTTGACAAATCAGTGTTGAATGTTTCTTTATCACTTTCCTTGAGGTACCTATGTATCAACTGTTTTTTTTATTTGGTCCATTTTCCTTCCAATCATCAAAGTTAGGCTGACTCATCTGGAATTCACCTTTCTTTCCATGACAGCACTGTTTGCCCTTTTTTTCTCTCCTGATAATTTTCCTCCACAAGATCTTAAAGACAATCTCTTATCATGCAGTGATTCCTTTTGGTAGTTACTGATGCACCCTGCAGCGCAGTTCGTCAGTCCCCCCTGGCTTGCAGGCACCTAACTTAAATATTCTTTAACTTATGCTGACCTGCTATTCTTTCTATGCACCATTTATGTCAATTAAGTTGATAATCTGATTGTAGATAGTTTTGGGTTTTTTTTTTCCCTTTTCTCCAGTCTGGTTGAAGCAAAAAGACACTGTACCAAGTAAGAAAGATGAAACCATCACATAGATTAAGCAGCTCAGGTACATGGTTAAGGAGTTACATAGCAACAGCTGGTCATGAATTACAGGGAGAAATTCTATGGCTCCATTCTAGATGGCTCCATTCAGCTGGAAAGTGTTACTCTTCCAAAGCTAAAACTGACATAAAAATCAAAGGGGGTCTAAAATTTTAATGGTGCTTGGAGGGAAGGGAGGAGCTTGGGTAAGTAAGGTTAATGTGAGTAAGTAAAAGGCTGACAGTTTTCCTGTCACACAGAAAGTCAGGGAGACAAAAGTGTGGTGAGAGAGTGAGATTTCTACCTCTAAGGGATGAAAGGATGCGAATTTATGAATGTGAACTTGCTCTTAGCCTGACTGTGGTTGTCATACTTTGTTCTGAAAGCTTTGTACCTTAAAGGAATAAATAAATAATGTTTTGTGCTGAAAGCAGTTGCTTTTGTCACTGCAGATCTATGCAGCCATAGGCAGATAAAAGGCAATTTTACAGGGTCCAAGTACCTGAGGGACCTATTTCGGCAGACAAAATGAGAACTTGCAGGCTCTGAGGAAGATTTTGAGCTGAGAAGGATACCGAGAAAAGCAATGCCATTGGTTTTTTAGGAGCAGGAGATGGGGAAGGAGTCAAGCCCTTCATCAAGCCCTTCAGCCACTTACCACGACACTGGAATCCCGGGACAGCTCAGCTAAGAGCTTAGACTGATAAGATTTCGTATGTGTAGGCTGAGTTTTTGTGTAATGGACACTCTTTATGCAAGAAAGTCAGAAACAGTGACCTTGCATCACTCTCTCTGATCTTACATCGTTATAACTCGAAATCATAGAATCACAAAATGGTTTGAGTTGGAAGGGACCTCAAGGATCATCTGGTTCCAAAAATCCACAGCTGCCCAATTGTGTTTTGCTTCAATGTGGATTACTCTGTTAGACGTCAGATTGAATTCCTCATGAAGATATTTGAAGACCGATTCACTTGTTTCATAAAGACTCAGAGGTAATACTGAGGAAAGTTGTTTTTTTGAGGCTGGGATCTCTCTCTGTATCTTTGAAAATCCCTTTATTTACACTGTGGACATCTTGGGGCAGAGACTATCTAGGTGTAAACACAAAAGAATAGCAGTTATGGCCCTAGAAAATAATAGAACTAAATTTTTTTAGAAGTATTTTAAATATTTTCATAATCAATTAGTATACATCAGGTTTCAAAAGGATAATTTGCCTATTTTTGAGCCTGGTTCATTATATGATATTATATGAATTTGCTATCCTTGTACTATGAGTTTGTGGTGGCCTGTTAACCCCCTGATTCTGTATGTTCCCCCTGTCCCTGCCCTAGCCTTGGCCGCTCCCTCGGTTTCTCCCTATTGGCTCCTGTTCCCCAACCCCGCCCAGGGACCACCCCTGGGCCCCTGACAAAACCACCCCACACCCAGCCCACGTTGTCCCTCTACCTCTGAACATCGTTGGTACAAGATGTGTCTAAAGCCATCTCAAACCCTCATGAGAGACCCTTCTCTACCTTCTTTCCCATCCACTGCGTTGTAACGCTGCTGGCTGCCGGAGCCAGATCGCAGGGCTGTCCGAAATGGACTCTGGGATGCGATTGATGGCATGGCCCTAGGAAACCCTCGCTGAGCTTCCACACGCAGCAGCCTGCTAGGCAGAGTCCAGCGATTACAACATGAATCCTCACTGCAACAGCCTCATCTTAAATCCTACAGAGATTATAAACTCTTCAGTGTAAGGGAGACTTTTATTTGACACACATAAACCAGCAAACATTCTACTGGAGCCAAGAATTTCCTCTCCTCACTTCATTATGTAAACAGCAACAATAATAATGATGAATTAACTAAGGACTGTACAATGGAAAATAACTCACAGTAACAGGTTGAATCTAAAATTGAAAAAATGAATTTGATTACCAGCACAAGCTCTTTACAAAGACACTGATCAGGATGTGTCATAGTCTCCCAGGAAAATCACTAAACCAGCTGTCATTTGTGTTCTCTTTGGTCAGATTGGATAATATTCTGTGTGGAACAATCAATCCTGTATTAGTCCAATGGGAATGGACAGTGATTTTCATCTGTAATTTCAAAGATGGATAGAGGGCATTTCTTTGTATAGAAAGTGCAGAAGTTTGTGAAGGGAGTTTTATACATCTCCTGAGACAGCACAGATTTGGCTGGAATTAAAAGAGCAGAGGGCAGGGGAAGGAGGGAAAAAATGATGGGGACACCAAGAGCTCTTTATATTCAACTACAGCTGGATCAATTGTTGGTCTACTGTTTTCCTGATAACAGAATCAAGTTGGTAAGGGATCAAACCTTGGACATTTTGTCTAAACAATGTGATAAACAAGTAATGAGGAATGAATGCAGAGGCTCAGGATGAAGGAAACAGAGGAGATGGAAAAATAAGTAGTCTGGCCAAGAATGTAAATTGGGTGAGAAAAAATAGGCAAAACCCAGTTTCAGCTACACTCAGGCAAAGGAGAAAACAGGTGAGAAACACAATCACATCAAGGTAAAGCTCTAGAAGCATAAAGCAGCCCTGATGGAGGTGTTGAGACTGTCAGGTAGAGAAAAGCTGCAATATGGATTTCTCAGGTCTTTTGAGATGGGCACGAGAAGCTGTGCCCTATTTACCTGGAAGTTCATCCAGCCATTCTAGTGGAGTAAAAAAATATTGATGAAGAAGGTGGATGTCTGGTTGTGAGGACCAGAGTACAATTAATAAGAATAAATGCACTTTTCATCTCCAGAACATGGAGAAGTTTGTTTGTGCCTGTTAATGAACAGCTGTGGCTTGAGATCTGACCAACATCAGATGTGGATGCATCTTGTAGATGTCCAGCTAGTCCAACCCTCCACAAAAGATAAGGAAAACAGCTCCAGGAGATAACTGCTATCACAGAAGACATGTTTGAGATAGTACTAAGAAATAACAAAGTATCTGGATGTCAAACATGGGACATGTTATAAACCCTCAAGGATCCCCACAGTGATTTAACTGCTGTTTGCACACTCATCAATAATGACTTTGGATGGGGATGTTTTTTGTGTCAGCTCGTACAGTCCCAGAGTCCTCCTCAGTGTGGGAAATTTGGAAGAGGATGGGTGCTTGTGAGCACTCTCAGTGTGAACATTGATAAAGCACTCAGAGATGTAAAGGATAAGGGTTCAGCTTCAGTCCAGTGTGCCCTGGAGGCCACCAAACAGCATTTGAACTGGTAAATTGTAGGAAATAGGAGAAAGTTGGAACAAGTGAGCATCTGCTTGTGCTTGTTAGCTGGTTTAGTTAATAAGAACATAGATGCTCTTCTTCCCCTAATTAACTTAGCTTGAGTGTGATATCTTAATACTAGCATTAAGGATAATTAGCAGCAAGCAATAATTTCAAAAGACAGCACAGTAACATGGCAAATAGAAGAAGGCCAAATTTTTACAGTCTTGCCTTCTCAAAAAACCAGAATATGATGTGGTCCAGTGAGCCCACTGAAGGGGAAACTGTCATCTCTAAAATGAGACATCACTACATCAGTTAAAGCAGCACTGTAGGAGAATGAAAGCCTGGGGACACCAGCCCGTCTCCTGAGTATATCACTCACTGTATATACACTGTATATACACTGTATATACACTGTACCAGCCATCAGAGAGTCCTGCAGACATTTTGATTGCAAATGACAGCATTGTTTTAGGGTAGGGAGGAGGTTATCCAGAGCTGTTACCAAAATGCAATATGAGATCAGAAGAAGTCACAGCACAGAAGATCAGAGTGACATCGTGTCAGAAGGCTCTGGGCTTGGCAGGGTCCCAGTCAGTCCTTATGCAGAGGGCAACAGCAAGGTCACGCCCCACACCAAAGGATGAGCGAAGGCATTCAGGGATTCATAAAGCTGTTGATTCTCCTACATTCTGCAAGTATCCACACAAGAACATACGAAACAAAATATTAGCACTGCCCTCAAGTATGAAAGGAACTGCTTTTTGAAAGGATTTCTGTGGCCAAACTACACAGCAGCCTGAGCAGTGCCCTAGAGCTCTGAGCTGAGCTGTGCTGTGAGTCAGACAGTGCAGGGATGTGGATGCAGCCTTGAGCAACCTGCTCTAGCTGACCCTGCCTGAAGCAACGAGGTTGGATCTGATGATCTCTAGAGGTCCTGTGATTCTGTAATTCTGGGTACTTTCATCAAAAAGTTTCGGGAAACTTCCAAATCACTAGCTTGGTTTGATTTATTATTTACTTATTTGTTTGTGCGGTTTGATCTGTGGCATGGGAAGTCTCATTTAAGAATTTTATTTTATACCTCGACTTTCCTTTGATATAAAAAGAAGAAAAGTACCAAGAACTTAATAGGTGTAGGAAATGAAATTTAATTTTTGGAGTTCAAGAAGTGTTTGGACAATACTCTCGGGCACATGGTGCGACTCTTGGGGAAGGTCCTGTGAAGGGCTGGGAGCTGAACTTGATGGTCCTTGTGGATCCCTTCCAACTCAGCTTAGGCTTTGATTCTGTGAATTCATATGCAGTTAGTGAGCCAAAGTACATGATGTTTAATTAACCTTTCAGTTCAGTGAGAAGTTTCTTGGTCAAAGACTTTGGGAGCTGTTCTGTGTAACACTTTCAAATTTATGAATAGAAATGAAAGAAACTGCTGAAAAGTCAGTGTCTGCTTCATGGCAGCTTGCACCCACACAAAGACTGGAGTACTGTAGTGAGACAGAAACAGACAGAAGCAAGAGTTAGTTAAGAGGATTATGAGGGGAAGAGTTCTTTTATTAGGTTTGTAATACAAGGAAAGGTATAATTTACAAGGGCATGTAGTGACAGGAAAAGTGGAAATGGTTTAAACTGAAAACAGGTAGGTTCAGAGTAGATGTAAGGAAGAAATTCTTTACTGTGAGGGTGGTGACGCACTGGAACAGGTTGCCCAGAGAAGCTGTGGATGCCCCTTGAAGTGTTCAAGGCCAGGTTGGATGGGGCTTGGAGGAACCTGGTCTAGTGGAAGGTATCCCTGCCCATGGTGGAGGGTTGGAACAAGAGGATCTTTGAGGTCCCTTCCAACCCAAACCATTCCATGATTTTTTGATTCTACGATTTACAGACACACAGAAATGCAGGAAGAACCACAGAATTGTATTGCAATTAGAGACAGGTGAGATCAATGCTAAAAGTACAAGAAAGCATGGCAGTGTAACATAAAATTCTGGCAAACCAACCTTATGATTAATCCATTAGGTTAGAGAGGGTCTTTTGCGGTGATTAAAGGCTGCAGATAAACACTTAGAAAGTGGGGAGATTTTAAAATCCTCCTCCTGATCTTGTGAATGGGAGCCAAGCAGCAAGAGAGCAGCCAAGGAGCAGCCACCTGATGTGAATTCAGGGATGCTTTGGTACCACAGCTGAGCTGGTGGGAGCTGCCAGGGCTTATCAGATGGTTGGGGCCTACAAATGGCAACATCCCAAGAAATGTGTTCTTCTAGAGTTTTCTGTGACAGGTCTTGACATATGTAGAGCAGAGAGACTTTGCAGCCCGGTAACTCTGATTTCTGCTGATACAAGTTAAAGACAGGCTTTGCCCTGACCTTACCATCGAGGCTTGGTCAGTCCAGACTGATGGCTAGTCTTTTCTTGCCAGGCTGAGTTGATTTTAACTTTGTTTTTTTAACAGTAGCAATTGTCTAACAGTCAGGTAAGTATGGCCCATGTCTGTTTCAGATCAGCTTCAGTTCACAGTGATAACAAGGAGTTACAGTGCAGATTCAACAGCCTGTAAGTTCGAAATAAAATGCGGTGTAAAAGATTACAGGCATGGGATGATAACAGAGATCCCAAACTGTAAGCACAAATCTCAAAGATCAGTCAGTGGTCACTGCAGAAATGCAGCCCTATGTTGCTCAGGTAAAGGCTAATTTTGGAGATAACAAAAAGAGAAAAGCTGCATAATGAGCATAATTAGAAGAAAGACTGTGTTAAGAAAATGTATAAAAATAAACCCAAGCAGACCCTAAACTGAGGAAGAGCAAAGTATCAGCATCAACCTCACACATCTCCCAAAGGAAAAGGTGGAGAAAGCCCCATCACAAATACTATACTTCCTGTGACAGACATCTCAGGATACTGGCAACATGTCACAACCCATCTCCCATTCTTCCTGAGTAAGGATGAGAGGGTCAGCCATAGGAGCCAGACAGGCATTGAAAGAATGAGCACAGATACTAAAAAAAATGGAGTTTTGTTTTGGTTTAAATTATGAAAATTTTGACTGGATTAACAATGGATTCATGTAGCTCCCTGTCTGTGTGAGGTATGCTCTCTCCTTACCCGTAGCAGGATTCTGAGTGTGACAGCTTAGAAGTCCATCATCAATCTATAAAAAGTACCAGTGAACATTCTGGTTCTTTCTTTTCCAGTTCCCTGGGCTTCACACCAGAGACCTGTGAGTTAAGTAGTGGCCTGGAGAGAAACTGTATGGGAGATTAGATCTGATCTGTCTGTTCTGGGGAGTGGGAATATATTGTATGAAGTCTTAGCCAGAAAAAATCTACCTGTGCAGACACTCTGTTGATATTTCTGGCTAGCTTTCTGTTTAATTTATTAGTTACCATAAAAGTGTGAACTTTAGCCAAGGAGAGTGCACTTGACTCTGCTTTTCCTCTTCACGCCTGCTTTCAAACTTCCTAACTTCTGGCTGCAACAACATTTAGGCCGGAGCAAAGCTTTTAGAAAAGGAAGAGAATAAGTCCCCCTTCCTTGAGCAAGCAGTTCATGAAGTCAAACCCACATAAAAAACTGTCCTTGACTTGAAAAGAAAATTCATGTGTATATAATAATTTGTTAACTTAATCATTGTACATAGGTGCAAGAGGTCATCTAGACTTCTTTTGTGCAGATAGTAACAAATCTGTAATTTAGCATGCAGTCTGCAACAGATGCAGCTGAAATTACTTCTCATTTTCATTATAATAGAAGACTCTGATCAGATTTGTCACGAATGTCTATAAAAGTGCAAATGAAAGAAGAAAACAGAAGAGGTCTGCTCTGAAGAGCCTCTGCTTACATAAGGATGTTGTTCGAAGGTAGTGAGAATTGAAAATGTCTCTGAAAATTACACGTGGTTTTCTCTCTTGTATGAAAGCAGCCCATAAGCTGATTAACCCCAGCTTCATTGTATTTCAGTCTTCAGAGCAATTTGTCTTTTGCTATTCCTTTATTCCTCACATATTCTTTGGAACAAGATTGTGTATAGTGTTTCTTTTGAAAAACTGAAATCTTTTTCTTTCTAACTTCTCTTGCAAAAGCCTTTTCTTTTCCCCCATGTAATCTTTTGAGAGCCATACCCACTTGTGCCTGAGGCAATTTCTGAATATTTAGTTCTCAAAGGCAGGGGAAAAACCAGGAAAGAGCACTGACTTGAGACGCCCAAATGTGTCTGAGCTCTTGTTGCTCTGTGTGTGTCCACACAAGCACGAGCAAGAGAGTGAGTGTGCCTGATGGAGTGGGTTTGCTGCTGATGTTTCTGAAAAAGCTGTGAGGAGCCAGCAAGAATCACATAACCAAGGGATCATAGAATGGTTTGGGTAGGTAGGGATCTTAAAGTTCATTTAATTCCAACCCTTCTGCCATGGGCAGGACTTCCACTAAACCAGGTTGCTCCTGGCTTTGAACACTTCCAGGGATGGGGCATCCACAATTTCTTTGGGCAACCTGTGCCTTACCACCCTCACAGAAAATAATTTCTTCCTAGTATCTTGTGCTGGTTTGGGTCCAGCCCAAACCAGCACATATCTAATCTAAACCTCTCCCCCTTGTCTATCACTATCTGCTCATGTAAAAAGGTAAAGCCTTCAGTAACCCTCTGCACTGACCCAGAGATGCTGACTGCTGTTTCCACAATGCTTTTCAGATATTTTAAAGCCTGTGATTTAAAAAAAGAGATCGTTTTATTATACACATCCATGTTAACCTACACATTCATGTTAATTTACACAAGCCAGGGTTCCCAAAAAGTTTTGGTGAAAATGCATTGGCATATCTTGATTATTTTTGTTTGACTCCCAATCCAGAGAGTCTGTTCCAAGCTTTGATTTAGGAGGATTTTAAACATTAATGTATAATGTTGAATTGCTTACTTCACCCCCTGAGCTGCTCTCATTAGAAAGAACAATTGATTAAAATAACTGCTTAGGCATTTCAATCTTTCTTTTTGCTATTGAAAACTCCCCACCTCAGCAATTCCCTGCCAAACTGTAAGCACATATCTCTCATCTGTTCACTTCAGTGCAACTTAGTGAACTCTGGACAAAAAACAGAAAAACACATCAGGGATGAAAAAGTACATCATTTTAAATTAAAATATAAATCAATAGCCCATTTTCACAGGGGTTGAAGGACTTGTCTTATGGACTGTTATCTGTGGAAAGGACCCTGGCACAGTAAATAGAAAGTCCTGTAGCAAAGAACATACTCTCTTAAACAGCCATTTTCCATAGTGCTGTGCTTAGCTCAAATCATCATGTTAACAGCAAAATGCAGTATTTTATTTGATCTTTATTTCTGGAAAAATCATATATCCTGGTTTTGTTGCTTTTTTAAAGTGACACGGGGACTACTGAATCTTTACAGCCATTAAGCACCACTGTTTGGAAGGATCTGTTACAACACAGCTTGGGAAGTCATTCTGGTCCTTCTGGGAGAGCCAAGCCCTGGGAACCTTCAGGAGCATCAGGTCCTCACTGGAGGCAGGGCTGGCCCAGGATTGAGTTTTCCAAGGTTATCATGCACCATCCAGCTCATTCAGGATAAAATAATAATAACAACAATAATAATGATAACAATAATAATAGTAATTATAATAATCCAAAGAAAAATGCTTTTGTGACAAGTAAGAAGCAGAGTCCAAAGGGTTAGAAACACACAGTCCATATCAGCTGGGGAGCTGGAAGGCAGCATCATCTGGGCTGGCCGAATGGCTACAATTAACCTCCTGTGGGGACTGGAGTGGATCACCTCCCCTCTGCTGCCTCCACATCCTCCCCCAGACTCTGCATTTTCTATTTGGGTTGTAAATGTTCAAGAGGTTGTTGTTCAGTGGTATTTAGACTGTGCCCAGCATGATGGGGCCCAGGAGCTTTTGGGAACTCCTGGTGGCCGACTTGACCACAGGAAAGTTGGGGGTTGCATGCACTGATCCCACATCAGCCAACAGCTGGACATTCAGGTTCTGAAATCGTTCTTGCTCTTCATGTTTGGGTGTGTGAACTGGATGAAGCTGGCCTTTAGGAATTGGTACTGCTGTGAATTTTTCATTCCTGAATGAAACTGTCTAAGAACAAAAGTATCATTAGCCCTGATTTTCCCAGGTTGATATGCAGACAGAAGGAACATGCACTTAAGCAAGTTACTCTTCAGAGTCCTAATTTGAGGAATATTATGGGTCCTGTCTGTGCTGTCCCACATTGTTTGGGTGATGTGGTTTACTGTGGTTATTGGTGAAAGTCAAGGCTCATCTGCTGCTACTCAGAGATACTCGCAGCTTCCCTGGCTTGCATATCTGTGGCAGAGTAATCTTCCTACCCAGTGATGGATGGGAAAGGTGGATACCATAGCAGGAGTGATGATATAGCCTCTATTTATTTGCAGAGAAGGTGACTGACCTTTCAGAATAAAGAGAATATAGGGAAAATGTTGGATATTCATTTATCTCCCTGTAAAACACTCCCCTACAAAAGCAATAAAGTCTCTTCAGATTAAGATCATGGACTCTTCAAACCAGAAGAGAGAGGGCACTGGTCTCCCCAGTGGCATTAGTGACAACAGACATTGTCCTTGGCTGTATAACTGAATTCTCTCCATGTACAATACCACTGTGATCAGCAGTCCAGGCCTGGCAGGTTGCACTTTGAATAGCTGGCTTCAGTTTGAAAAAAAATGTACCAAAGCGTATTTAATTTATTAGTGTATATTCAGCCTGATTAAATTCCAGAATGTTTCTGAAGTTCTCATGTTTCCTTTAGGCTGGATGCCTGGTACTGAATTTATCTATTTCTGCTGGTGCTGATAAAACCCCAGCTCCTGTAGCTGTTCAAGACAGAAACAAAAATAAATAGGCTCAGGAACCACTCTAAGGCTATACCCACTGGTTGACAGCAGTTGTGAACAGGTTTGCTTGCCACAATAGCATGGCTTAGAAAAACATTGGAGACAAGACTGCTGCAAACATGACATTCATCAGTACATCTGAGGAGAGGCTGGAAATAAGCACTGACGTTGCCGAACATCTGTCAGTGGATACGTGGAGGCGTTGGCCAAATGGGAAACATCTGCATCTTCTCCAAATGAGGATCGGTGGAAAAAAATTTTTAAAAATTCTGAAGATCAGGCTTTTCTTTTTTAAAGACTCATGATGTGAGGCAGCACAGACCAAAGCATCTGTGTACTGTCAGGAGATCCATGTAATTCTGACGACCTTGACCGGGACTGTGTTGCAGGAAAGGAAAGCCTGGAGGTGGCAGGACATGGGAAGAGGACAATGCAGAAGAGCTGGGCATAAGTGACACTCAGGGGTAGTTAAGCAGCACCAAATAAACACAGCCAAACAATACAGCAAACTGAGGCTGGTTTAAGAAGTGGGAAGGATCAGCCTAAACTCAGGTGCCCATCTTGCTGCAGCGGAGCTATCAAGTAACAGCAGGGATTCACATGTCATGCCTCCAACTGGTGCTTTGTAAGGACCGCTGGTGGTGAAAGATGAATGGTATAAGAAAAGATTTTGCACAGTGAATCACAGAAAACAGTAGAAACTAACCAGTAAGGTCTTGCAGAACCATTTTGGAACAAGTGAAAAGATAACGAACAGAGACCTTGAATTAGACACTTGATTCTTTGTTTGGCAATGTACCATAAGTTTTATGCAAGTTAGATAAATCAGAAAAAATTGTGTCCTTTAGATGGACTTAGCTCATTATATTGTGAAAACCACACCTCTTAGTTTGTCCACTTCCAAGTGAAGACCCTGACCCAATGAACACATACAATGAACTTAAAATGCACTGTATGTCTCTGTTAACTAAT
>NW_008246063.1:4045539-4054642 GCF_000691975.1 Corvus brachyrhynchos
CCTGCCATCTCCCAGATGTTGCAGACTAGGTGATCTCGTGGCTTTCATTGCCCACTCATATTGCCTTGCTCCCTTTTGGCACAGAGCTGGGAGTGCTGTCAGTGGAATCAGGGCTGTTAAAACTTGCTGCACCTTCAGTATGATCTTAGAAAACTTCTTATACTCCATGCAATGGATGTTCATAATGTATCTGAACAAGT
This sequence comes from Corvus brachyrhynchos, assembly GCF_000691975.1. Taxonomy (NCBI): domain Eukaryota; kingdom Metazoa; phylum Chordata; class Aves; order Passeriformes; family Corvidae; genus Corvus; species Corvus brachyrhynchos. The sequence continues at coordinate 4,045,740 of NW_008246063.1, forward strand.
AAGGTTTGCTAAGGCTTGAAGCACCTCTCTCTCAACATTCCTCACTGTAGGCTACCAGATTTCCCTGGACTTAGGCCCCCCAAATCATGCACTGCAATTAGGATATAACATAAATTACTGGGCTTTCAGAACCCAAACATGCCTGGAATCCCCATCACTGGTTCTGCAGAAAATCAGTTTCTACTCAGATGTTGAAACACAAATGTGGGGGCATAATTTTAGGAATCAACACCTTAATTGCAGGGCACACAAGATGTGAGGATTTTGGGGCCATATTGGCCTGTAAGAAGAGAGCAATGACAAGGTAAAGGACAAGCAGGGCACAGAAGAGAAGCAAGAAGAATGAAAGGATGGAAAAAGGACATGATGGAGAAAGGTGGAGGAGGGGAATTCTTTAAAGATGTGTACTTAAAGTAAGAATACTCCTCTCTTTAAAGGAAGGAGAAGAATACAACACATTCACAGGTGCTATTTTGCCACAGGAATCTGTTCAGCCCCTAAGTGCCTGCAGTAATGCTGACCCTAATCTCCCACTTATCTCTCTGTAAGATTTCTGAGCCTTTCAGTCCTCCTGAGCAAGCAAGGCACCTGGTCCCTGCATTCCCTGCCATAGCAGGCTGAGTATTGCTGAGTAAATCCATCTCATCAGGAGGAGGAGGAAACGCTTTTGGGAATGATAAAACAACGAGCAAAGCAAGAGCTGCCGGGGCGGCTGGTAAGTGTGGAAGTGATGAGCTTCTTATTGATTGCCCAGGAGTCTTGCTTGGAGAGATGGCTGGGAATTTTTACCTTTGAAAACATTACTCTGAGAAAGCTGAGAAGTCAGCAGGAGCCAGTGCTGATAAGAGGGATCAATGCAGAGCATGGGTGGAATGAGGTTATTAATAAGTAATAGGATTCAACTTGGGAGCTAATGAAATAAAAAAAAACATTTTCTAGTTGGGGCATCTGACAGGCACTTGATTGCTATAGCAATGGCAATGGGGAGATTAGGGACAATGAACTGTACAGCTAAAATGGGCCAAAAATCCCTCCTCATGGAAGCATCTAGTTTAAAGAATGGCTAAAACAAAACAGTTTTCTATAAGAGATGTATTTCAGGATATTTAACAGGGGCTGTGAACAGGAACCTGTGATCTTTGAAGCATGTAAAAATTGAAAATTGTGCTGGCAAAAAAGATGCCAGATAAGTTTTCAATCTCAATCCTTCTGATCATTATGAACAGCGTGACAATTTCACACAGCTGGAAACTGGATATTTAGGCTCTAAAAATTTCTTCATCTGCAGAGGCTGTCTCCCATTATACAATATGATTGTTCAGCCTTTGGCATCTTTCCGTGAAGGACCACTTGGTATCCTCTTTAGAGGAAGAGGCCTGTATCTGTGAAAGCAAAGTACTTCCCCTCAACTTCATTGAATCCTAGCAAAGCTGAAGAAGGGTAGACTTAGACTGGGTATCAGGAAGATTAGATATTAGGAGAAATTCTTTATTATAAAGGTGGTGAGATACAGGCACAGGTCACTCAGAGGTCGTGGACTCTCCTTATCCCTGGAAGTGTTCAAGGCCAGGCTGGATGGGGCTCTGAGCAACCTGGTCTAGTGGAAGGTGTCTTTGCCCATGGCAGGGGGTTGGAACAAGATGATCTTTAAGGTCTCTTGCAACACGTTCTATGAATCTATGAATGTCTAGTCTTCCTATTCAGTCCTCTAGGATGGGTGCAAAACTGAGGAGAGCTCTACTAAACTCTATGTATCTTAAAGATGGTGGAAGTACAACTGTCCTGTATCCTTTCTCACGACATTTCCCTAGGATTTTTCTATAAGTAAAGCATGCTTATAGCTTTTCATGATGTATTTGTCTTGAGATCTCCAGTATCTTCTGATAGATTAGAAAATAGCTACTAAAATAGACCAGCTTATCCCATCACTTATGTAACTCTAAAGCCAAGCTGCTAATAACAACCACCATCAGATTTTCATTATCAGGGAAAGGATTCAGGAGAAATTTAAACCTGATTTGCCTAATTTCCTTAAGGAGATCTTCAAGATCAATGAATTGAGCAAAGAAATTGATGGGACACAAATGAGAATACTGGTCTTATTTCTACAATATGAAAATGCAGATAAGGAGGAAAGCCCCACAAGAAGGTGATTACACACAGGGATTTTGTAAACTTGGGGTCTTACTGGGTGGTTTTCCAAATGAGGAAAGCATTTCAGGTGCTTATTGGAGTAATGGGGAAAGAGCTGGCATTTCTATTCTAATTTCAGTGATGCTGCTTTCCCAGCAACTGGGAGAGCACTCAAAAAACTGTGAGAGGCCTGGGGCTCAATGCTGAGAGGGAATCTGTGTGTGGCAGAGGGCACAGGGGACGTTCTCTACCTGAACTACACAAGCCTTCCACAGCTCATGAGCATAAAGAAGCCCTTCAGGACTGTGTTGTGAGACAAAACCTGCACATGTGGGATGTGGGGTGCTAGCGGCTTTGCAGGTGTGTGGTACTATCCGAATTCTTGGATAATACAAGGTAGACTGGCTGTGGTGCTGCTATCACAACATAGACAACGATGGTGGTGTTCTGGGAATGTTTCCTCACAAACTGACAGAAGTAAGACCAATCCACAAGAACACCTTTCCCCAGTATACACACACACACTTTTCAGTCAGCATCTTATTTTTATGAGATGATGGTTGGATGTTAGCCTTAAGACCCCAGAGATATTTATTTAGTTTGCTTGCAATATGGGAACCACATCAAAAGATGTTGTCTCCTTATGCTCCTGAGTCTGAGCATTTGGAGATTAAGAGCTGATATCTACTAATTCCTTCCTTTTTTTTTTTTTTTTTTTTAATCTGCCATGATGGAGTGGACCAAATGTCCTGCAAGGCACCAAGAGGGCTTGATTTTTAATTATTCAAAACAAGTAAGAGGTATGGCTTACGCCCAAAATTGGTCTGGTATGGCAAGAGGAACTAAAATCCCTGTGTTTAGTATACAGTTTATACACACCTCCAATACGCAAGGTGTTGTTCATTGCTCTAAAATGGCTGAAGATTACCTTGAATGATGCTGACAACCTTCCCTGATTCCCCTGAATACCTTCACCCTTGCTCCAACCATTCCTGGGAAGGAGATGCTTAAAAAAAACCCTGACCAGGGACTTACCTGAGGGTAATAAGATACACATTGTACCAACTATTTAATCAAGGGAGCAACACTCATACGGTCTAGCTGCCAAATGAGATATCTAGGCAGGATAGTGGGCTGGGCAGGATGGGAAATGAGTAATAATTCAGACTTGAAGTTTAAGGAGGGAAATTATCGTGGTAATTAATGACAGTAGCCATGGAAAAATTTCTCCCTGTCACTATGATAGAGCTTCTCAGGGGAGGAGCTCAGCCAGGGGATACAGTACAGGGCCATGAAGGAGACAGCAGAAGGAGGACTCTCTGTTACCTGATCAGAGGATAATGCTGGGAAGCAAATATTGTTTCAGTGAGGCCTCCTTTTCACAGGAATGATGTCCCTTCCCAGCTCACTCTAGGCTTCTCCATGCCTCTATTCTTTTCTACCAGAAACACAATTATCAGGAAGGACAGCCAGCACATGTCTCCATCGAGAGCGGGCCCTTTCCCCTGAAGATGTTCTAGAGACAGGGAATGAACAGCCAGTGCTCCTCCAGAGCTGGTGGCCTGCCACGCCTGTTCACATGGGGCTCTGAGCAAGCTGTTCTTGAGAAAAGTGTCCCTGCCCATGGCAGGGGCTTGAAACTAGAAGATCTTTAAGGTCCCTTTCAACTCAAACCATTCTGTGATTCTACGATTGTGTGATTTTATGTATTTGTGCTTTTCTATCCCTTTCTGAGTTACTGATTGAATGTGCTAATAGCATCTAAAGCTATCTAGAGGAGCTGAGATTTAGTTATTATTCAAGCCTATAAGGAAAGAAAATGTATCTGAAGATGATTAGAGAGCTCCTCTTCTGCCCCCTGACCCACTAAAAATCTGCTGTTAATAGCTTTAACTTCCCTTCCCATTATGCTCTGATAGGATTTGCCTTTCAAAGCACTCTGACTAGATAAGGCAGTAGGCTGCTGAATTAGAATAAGCAATACAGGCACACAAAAGATGTGTGGGTGTGCCAAGACACACCACCTCAATGGCTAAGGTAGCCCACTGTACCTCTCATCAGAGAAAATAAGTCCCAAAAGCATTCCAAGTCTTATAGGGAGAAATTGCCTCCTTCTCAAGTAAATTGCAGGGCTTGGGAGCAGAAGCTGTGGTGAGACAAAGCAAGGAGAGCCACAGATCTGAGGAGATGGACTCAAGGTCCATGAGCTAAGAACAAGCTGAGGTGCTAAACAGTGCCAAGAGCAAGCATCTGAGTCTTTGGGAGATAGTGCTGGTTTGGGTGACTTTTTGAAGCTGAAAATAAAACTGTTGGTATAGACAGAGATACTTTTAACAGACCAAAGATGTTCATCCTACTCAAACTAATGAGTGCACAGTTCTACTGATGAGGAAAACCCTGTGTCTTACCAGAAAATCAGGAGGAAACAAGACTCAGTATACTAACACTTGAATTTGAGGCCTTGCATGGAATTCTGAACAGGGACAGGCTTCATATTCACTTTTCTCCACTTTTAAGAATTCTTGAATGGACTGTTTGCACATATGTAGTGAGTGAGCTTCACTGGATCCTCAGCTGAGAGACATATGGAATGCCCAAGAGGAATATGTGTAGGAGGTATCCTTGTTCCTTAACCACACGTAAAATGGGGTGAAGACTATGTACAACTTGTAGAATTGTCCTGGTGAATTTGAAACAATCCCCATCTTGATTCTGCCTCTGTTGAAATCAAGGGCAGTACCATCATTGGTTACAGAAGGGAGCAGAATCAAGTCCTTCTGGGATCTGGAAGGATTTCCCAGGGTGTAGCTCTGTGTTACAGTACAGACATCCAACTGTGGATAATACTGAAGATTTGCTTGCTGGTTTACTGCTAAAACCCACCAAAGTGAACATAAAGATTTCCACTGAGAGGTGAATTTCTGAACACAAGGGCAGAACAAAACCAAATTTTTATGAGAGTCTTGAAACCTATGGACAATACAATTACCTTGATTGGTGGTATGGACCATACTGGAGAAGGTCTAACTTTAAATTATGCTCTCCAGGAGAGCTGAAATTGTCTCCATGACCAGCTCACATAGCAGAAAATGTCCTTGTGAATTTGAAGGACAGCAGTTTACCTGAAGAAGCACACAGGTGCCTTAGTCCTGGCATTGTGCTGGAAAGCTGCTCTTTTTCCAGGCTTTGTTTGTCCTGTGCAGTGAGATGTGCTCAACTTCCATGAGAAAAGCTGCCACTGTTATTCCCCAGAGAACAGCGAATCACGACACAAGTCCAGGTTGCAAGGTATGGCTGAAGAGACCTCGTTTAATCACTCATAACCTTTATAGAATGGTTTGCAAAAGAGAAATTACATGATTGGCCTGTTGGCCCACCACCTCCAGAGGTGATAGGTTGAGCAGTAAGACACCCATTTCCAAATATCATTCTCACAAAACTGAAAATAATTGTAGTGTTCTCACAACAACCTGCAGGTGCAGAAATGGTTTACATTCTTACAAACTGTTGTCCATCCAGTTCTCAAGAGAACTAAAGCTTTCACAGAGAAGCTGTGAGAAGCTGGATTTCTCTAACTGCTTTCTTATGAGAAAGGAAAGTTTCACAGGAAAATTACTCTGTCAGGCCCTGCTAGCATCTACAAAAAGCTGTTTTCCTTTCCATCCTAACTCGTGAGCACAAAGCAATGCTGATAACCAGGAGAAAAATGAATAAATTAGTGGAGATGAGTACAATCATCAAAATTCCTATGGAGCTGGCAGGACTAGATTCAGAAATTCCATAATGAAATTAACAGATCTTCCTCCCACATGAACACCTGGACTAATGGGGGCATCTGCAATTAAGGGTGTCCTATTCACTGGCAAGGTCACATTGGAATGTCACCAACACATAAAAATAAAAATTCAGATGCTCCCAGGCTTGGTGGATTAGGTGGTCCATATTCCAATAACATGGTTCCTTATAAGTCAGGAGACAGAGGGGGGAGCAAGTGCTGTAGTTGCAAGGAATTTTGTCTGGTTTAAAGTTGGTTGTCTTTTGGCCAAGAGTTGAACACACAGAGTGAAGCAAAGGGTCTGTTTGTGCTTCCAAATTAAGTAAAGTCAGCTGCTAAATGTTGAATCAAAAAAGCAACTCTTGGCTGATTGACTAGAAAAGGCTTGAAAGCACAAGTCACAAGTGCCAAGATCTCATACCTCATGGTTCAGAAGAAATAAAAACTGCTGCTCTATGGCATTCAATGGTACATTAAGCATCTCCAGGACAGCACCAGTGATCCATGTGGGCAGGATCAGCACATTCTGCATGGGATATTCTAAGATTTTTGGTCCTAAAACAGGACTGGTTGCAATTATTGCAACAACAGCTCTTTGACATGTCAAAGAGAGGACAGAAGAAATGCAGCGAAGGATCCATTGAGTCTTCAGTGACCTTTCAGTAATAAGCCAGGCAGCATAATACAGCTTAGATCCCTGGGCTCCAAAGGATGGGGAACAATTGCTTGGTGAAATTTGATTAGATTAGAGATTTACTGGATTTTCCAAACCTACCAGTATTCAAGCCAAATATCCCTGCAGAGGTATTTGTACCCACAAAGACGCATGGGTAAACAAACAAAAAAACCAAAACAACATAACACAACAATCTCCTTTTCTTCATGCTGGGATCAGAAAGTGATACAAGATCCTGAAATCTGACCCAAAAGACTCTCAAAAGCTCCTGCATTTCCCAAAAATACTGGCTGAATATTGTGCCTGAAACAAGACCAGACAGGCAGTAAGCCTCCATGAACTCTGTATGCCACAGGGACAAAATTTTGAAAGGGTTTTTAGCTCCTCATTGCACAGTGCTTGGCCCATAACAGGAGAATCTGGTTGGAGCCCTGAGTGTAATGCAGTTATTAGGCTAAGTTTAATTATTGCATCTCTACCCTCACCAGGGAACCTACCTGGTTTTATTATGAACTCTAAGCTGCAGGTGACACAAAATTGCCCAGCTGTCTGCAGATGCCTTAAGGAGAAAATGGGATAAAAATTGAATTCTCAGCAGTTCACAGATAAACTATCTCCAGTTTTCTTTAGCTGAGACAAATTGATTGGGGAAGGTCCTGCAACATAACTTGTCTGCCAAAGCTCTCCCCGTGTGCTTGAACCACTCCAGAAGTTGTCAATAGAGAGACATGAAAAAAGACTTATCATTGTGTTTGGATATCTTCTCCACATCAGGGAAACAGCCTGAAATTGCTGTTTTGGTTGATTCCATCTGAGCCTGTAGAAAGGTGCTTTACCCCACAGATCCAAAGTGGAATCTCTTTTGTGGCAAATGTAAAATGAAATAATGCTAAGAGCAGTCAGATCCAGTGAAGTCATTAAATCTTCTGTATCTCAGTTTGGCCTGGTTTTGAGGGGTTTGAATGATGCCCAACAGGTAATCCTGTCCTTCAAATCAAAGGAAATACTTTCATCCACTCTTAATCATAGTGTCTGGGAAGATTGGGATCTACCTGCTTAGGATTTTTGAAGGGATGCTCTCTTGCCAGAGAGTTTTCTTTATTGGTTGTGGACAATTTTTTGTGGTTTTGTTCAGTGAACAGTGGTTCAGATTTTGGCAATGTCACCATGTAATCATGCTTTATTTGATTGAGTAGACTTGAATGGGCTTTGCTCCTATGGTAACAAACTTCTAGCTGCAATTGTTCTTAGCTGTTTGAAGGTGCCATTAGCCATTGTTCCCAGTGGCCTGGTTCTCTCTCTGGCTTTCCAAGTCTGGATCTCAGAAGTGTCAAGGTGCAGTGGTTTGGTTCAAAATACCCATTACTTACTTATTTTCCTTCTGTGAGATAAGAATTAGGAGAAAGCAAAGCAGGCACAAAACTTTAACAGTTGCAGCACAAAGAAAGAGTTTTATTACTAAAAGAACTAAAAGAGAAATAACAAGAAATTAAAGCAAATCCCCTCCTCCTTTCCAGGACTTTCCTCCTTTTACCCAACTCACACAAAGGGTAAAAGAACATGGAATTTTAGTCAGTGTTCATATGCTTAAGGAAAAAAGGGTTTTCTTCAGCTGCACATGGTTCCCAAACTGCCACCAACAGCAGACCCACCTGGAAAGAAACAATCTGCTGTGGTGTAAAACATCTCTCCCATGAAAAATCTCACAGTTCCTTCACACTGCCAAACATAGGCTATCACACAGGGTTATTAATCTTTTTAAGGATGAGTTACTTTGGCCTGAACACAAAGGCTTTTTTTGGCCACAAGTCTCTAAAAATCCTCTCAATGCTTCTATATAGCCTGACATGGGCACTCTTCACAATCTTCATGGGCCACACGTGAATTCTCCATCCCCCCCATGTACTCCAAATGGATTAAAGAGACAAACAGTTTGTGATAGTACAGTTTCTTACCATGGCATGCAAGAAGTTTTTTAAGCTACGCGCGAGAATCGCGGCACCGCCCTCTTTTCTCCCATCGCTATGTTCAGCTTCGTCTCACGTGACTCACTTTCTCTCTGACTCGGAAGCCACAACGTTGAAGAGTGTCCTTGTTCAGGCTTTGCAGTGGAGAAAGCCTCTCTCTTTTCGTGCTACGGGCTGCATGGTGTCCTCTTCAGTTCAGCACGAAGTGTGCTGGCTGCAGACAGAAGGCTACGCCGGCTCCTGTTGGCTCCGCCGGCTCCGCATAGAGAGGAGAGGATAAGGACCCGCTGGTCCCAGAAAGCCATGCCGGATGGGGTTTAGCTGTGTGGCAGTCCCTGGCTGGGGGTGGCTG
>NW_008246063.1:4055119-4059280 GCF_000691975.1 Corvus brachyrhynchos
AAAGAGTGTGATTGACTGGGAAAATGAGATCAAGCATTTTTCCATCTTTTCCCTAATCCTGGACTAGACTGAAGCAACCCCAGCAGTAAGAGGCTGCTGCAAATTCTGCCAACCTCAACGGTTCCTTGCAGAGGACAGAGTCAGCACGATCCCTTCTGCCCCACCCTGGCTTCTCTCTGTGGCACCGTGCCCTGAGCTCCATGGTGAGCAGAACTCTCACCGTGCCAGCTGCCACTGGGGTCTCTGGCTGCTTCTCACAGATTTTATCTCTGTGCCTACGTCAGCCAGCCAGGTGGAGTTACAGCTAAGATTCTGGCATTATCTGCAACTCTGAGGCTGTGTTTAAGGTCACATTTCTGTAGCTGTGCTTGCCTTCATTTAATCTTGTTTGCTCTGACGTCAATGCAAATGCAGCAGCAAGCCCAGGCTGTTAGATGCTCTCTCTATTATTATGTTTTTTTCTCTCTTCCATCACTGCTGGCTTCTTAAGATTGAGTTAAAATTACTATGGGGAGGGGTGGGTTGTTTTAACAGTGCAGCAGCTATTGTGTTGGCATATTCTACCCAAATACAGAGTATCTGCACTTAATAATTCTGTTCAATTGATTGTTGTTGTAATGGCCAAAAAGCTGAGTTCACTGTGAGCTGTGTGTGACTGTATCCTGGTGTGATTCAGCCCTGAATGCTTATGTATTAGTCCTGCCTATTTTATACATAAGCAATTTATTACCTTCATATAAATTAAATTTTCATGACATAGATGAATGAATTCTGCCTACCATCTGGAACATCCTACAGTGGTCTCCAAATGGTGCAGCGATCCACATGTCATTGAAATGTAGCCCTTCCCAGGTCAGAGCACAGGAACTGAACAACACTGCATCACTTTAGGACCACTGGGCCAAGTGGAATACACCAAACACTGTCTTGCTGAAGCCAGAGGTAAATTTAGGTTGAAAGAGGTTATAGCAATTTAAAGAGGTTGAAAGAGGTTATAGCAGATTTAACAGACTAAATTCCTAAAAGATCTCTAAAGGACATCCCTTGATTGTGAGGCTCAGAGATATTCAGTGACTTGTCTCTAGCTGTGGACTAAGTCCATACAAAAAGTAGAACAGTTCCTACATTCCCTGCCTGCCCACTGCAATCTCTCTAAAGCGGCCTCTGTTTGAAGAGCGAAAGGCAGAAGAGACAGATAATAGGCTTGAGGATAAAAAAAGTGACATCAAAATCCTTCAACATCCATGTCATTAGTGGATCAGAGGATGGGCTGTCGTTGATTCTTCTAGCTTTAAATGCTACAGCATTCAACAAGGAAATGGTAAGTTTTCAGAGAATTGGAAAGCTGCGGCCTTTCAGGTCATGTTTAATCATTTTTTCATGAAGAATCTCTATTTGTAAGATTCCTGCTGTCAAAGCATCAGTGGATTAGCAGGACTAGCAGGTAATTCTCTTTAACATCAATACTGGTATAACATTATATGCTACCCACAGTTTAATAGGAACTTGTGAAAAATGTATTTAAGGAGTGACAGTCTGAAATCAGTAATAGCCATAGAATGTGGGTAAGAAAATTATCACAAAGGGTAGAATTCAGGGCCCGTCCCAGCCATTAAAGGGCTGGGGTCTGCTTTGCAGGCTCCAGATCACTGCTGGCTCCCTGGTCTTAGCTTCCCTTCTTTACCTTTAGCCACAAAATCATTGAATTGGACAGGATCTCCTGGAAAATGAGCCACTTCATAGTCTGAGGTGATGTCTGGAATATCTGCTTTCAGAGTCTGAGAGCTGGTCATTCTCCAGTCCTGGAGTGGAGGGCGCCTCAGGCATCTGCCTCAGACTGGATTCTATCAGCTCAAGAGGGCAGAGCTGGCTCCTGTCCATTGTTCACAGCCTTCAAATAGCTCCCAGATGCCTCCACAAAGCCTCTCCTATTATACAGAATCCACAGTTCTGATGAAATTAAACCGGGAGCAACCCAGTAGCAGCATGTCCTAAAGAAAACATGAGACAATCCTGGGCTAGAAACAACCTCAAATCCTTCTGCTAGAGATGTGGAGATAAAAACATGTTGCAGCAAGGGGTAAGAAAGTGAGAGAGGAGCTTTTAGCCTTATAACTGGACATTCTAGAAGATTTTGGCAGTGAAGCAAATTGTATTAAATTGTCCTTGTCAAAGGGTTCATCCAAAGCTGCCCTTACTACCAGACCATGCAGTCATGTCATTTTTTCACTTCTGGCCTAATTGGCCAAAGAAAACACAAAAGAACAATTCTGGCAGGAGATATGAACCCCCGGTTCTGTGGAGAGATAGGATATGTCGGCTTGAGGGTCTCTGTTTGAGAAAGTGAATTTTCTAGCCCTTATGTTTTAAGGAAAATAGTTGCACTGCTGACACCTCCTTTTCAGAAGACAGGGATGTTCATTCTTCTGTTCTGAATGAAATATTGCCTGGGAGAACTGAGAAAAGGTGCTTGTCTTCCTTGGTATTTCTGAGTGCAGTGGATGAGTGGCACCTAGAGAACAGACATTGAATGATGGCAGAGCTGCTCTCTCTGACTCCAAGGTGCTGGCCTCTGTTATCAGTGGGATAGGGCAGGGTACCACATTAATTCCTAGGTATGAGCTTCCACCACAGCAGATAGCTCCATCAGTCTGGATTTTACAGTGCCAAGCTCTAAATTAAGAAAAAAACATCAAGGGGAGAGCTCAATCACTTTGTCTGCACGTTCTGCTTGTGCTGTGATCTTTCTGGGCATGTAATGTAAGCAGGAGCTGGTAGTTAGCAGGAAATACTGCATTTTTCATTTCTGCTCCTCTTCCCTCACAGCAGTGAGAAGATTTAGGCTTGTGCTGTGATGTCAGACACACACCCTGGTCAGCAGTGGTCCAACTGCATGTACAGGCCTTTACTTCTCATACAGTCTTGTTGAGATGGCAGGGATTTGGAGGTGCTCAGAACTTCAGGAAATCAATCACCTTATTCTAACAACTGACACTAAGAGTTTTGAAGCTGAAGGTGGAATTTTGAGTTACAGTCAAGATCCTTAAATAAGTTGGCTGAATTTAAGGAGTAAAATCCAGTGCCACCGTTGAAAAAGAGGTCATTTATTTATATCTTAAATCTGGATTTAGAAGTCTATGTTAGTTGCTCATTTTTTATAAATCTTTGTCTTGATCTAAATAAGGAACAATGTCCCTATTTAGATGTGGAAGTTGGAAAAGTTAGTTTACATGACTTGTCATTAGGACTGGAGTTCTGCACTTCCTCTTCTTTCCTGCAATACTGCAAATCCCAATAAGAAGCTTCCAAAGACAGAGGTTGCTCAGTAAAATCTGGGAGGCATATGGGAAGTCTGGAGACTCCATGGTTCGGAAATTGAGTGTGCCTGCAAGGGACAATCTGCTGTGGGTTTCCTAGAATTCAAACTGGTCTCCTCATTAATTCAGGGAGGAGCTATTAAAGTAATAATAACATTAGGAGTAAGAGTGTTCTAAACTGTATAAAATCTGATGATTCCTCTTAAGATCCCCCAAATTTTATGCACAAATTTTAAATGTTTTCACTAAGCATTCTTTCAGATTAATGATTGCAAATACTAGGTTTTGCCCCAAACCTTCAGTCACTCACAAAATAAAACCCATAATGTAAGAACAACTCCTCTATAAGCAAAACTTGTACTTGACACAATTTTTGAGTGATTATAGATTCTTTCGGTCTTTGATTATTCAATAGGTACCACCTTTTATAAAGCACTTGTTTTCTGAAAATTAAGTTATCTGGAATCAAACCTATTTTGGAACCTATTTTGGAAACTAACGTAACTTCATTTCAAACTAATGTGAGTTCCTGTTGCTGAGTAGCTTATGCTCTCTAGTGCCCTATAGTCCAGGAGTTGGGGTCAGTACAAATTTGCAGGCGAAAAACACAGTCAGGGAGGGACAAAACATCTTCCCTGCCATCCCATGAGCAGCTTGTGGTGGAAAAGGGATTTGAAACAGATTCCCTGATAATGAGCTGTTTTTCAGACCACTCAAATATCTTTTCTTTGTTTTCTTTGGAAACTCTTCTTGCTGCCACTGCTGTTTTAAGATACCAATGGTGCAAAGGGAGTTGTAGCAGTATGACACAGGATCTCTGGATCCTCCACTGAGGAAACACAGC
>NW_008246063.1:4059355-4076363 GCF_000691975.1 Corvus brachyrhynchos
AGCAGGAATTTATTTGTATGGAGTTCCTGTATTCAGTCCACCTTGGTACCTGTTTGTTTTGGGATCCAAGACAGCCAGGTGTGATGTTAGCACCGTGTTCAGTACTGATGATTATGAACATGGTTATGTTTTATCTTCCCCAGCCCAATGGATCCTCTGACCTTCTCAGACTCACTGGCTCACAGACAATATAACTTAAATTTTTCTAGCGCAGCAAACGATGATATAAGTCCCTCACATTGCAGGTGTGATAATTAATGCCATCTGACAAACAGCAAGGCTGCGTATTTAAGGCTTTTCTGGGAATTATTCAAGTGCTGGCTCTGTTTTCTGCATTGTTCATTCATGGTGACCTGCGCTATTTACTGTACATACATAATCTGCAGTGGAAGCAAAGCCATTCATCCCTAGATGTTTAAACTGAATTGTTTCTTTCTCCTGATGAATGACAGCATGTGTAATGGATCTCCACATGCCAGAGGGGTTTTCAGTGGCAGTGCTTCAGGCATCACATGGAGAATTAAGGCACACTGAAGGCTTGGTGTTTATTTTGGAACTGAACTAAAATAAAATCCACTGTGGGAGAAGCTTTCAGCCAGATAAGCTGGAGGATTTGATCTGTGAACTTCCTTTCTTAGGTATTTCTGTCCTCCCCTTTGAACTGCAGCAATCAGTTGATACACGTGATGATGGAAAGGAAAAGCATCAGAGTTGTGTAACATCTGCTTATCACTACAGATTATTCTGTAGCAATGAGATTAAAGCTTTTTGTTATGTAGGAAGAGTTGGGGATTTAGAGTGGTGGTTTTGCGCGCGTGTACGTGTGTGTGCACGTTTTTTCTTTTCTTTTAACTCTTATGAAATGCACTATAAATTTGTTTTCATTGAGCAAGGAGAGGAAACCTCACGAAGGTGATAAAGAAAACAGGGATATTTAAAGGAAGCAAAGATCAGAGAATAAAAGAGTGGTTTGGGTTGGAAGGGACCTTCAAGATAATTCCCAGCTCCCTGCCATGGGTAAGGACACCTTCCACTAGACCAGATTGCTCAAAGCACCATCCAACTTGACCTTGAACACTTTAAGATTTTTAAAGGATTCCCTTCATTCATGACGTATCTATAATCATGTATGCTACCAACCAAATATTACCTCCTGACAAGTATATCCACGACAGGACTGAATCGGTGAAGTATTTTGGAGCCATATGGGGAAGTGACGTGCATGAAACAGTGGTTTGGATCTCAAGCCCTGCAGAGCTTTGTGGCAGCACAACAACCTGCTGCTTTTCCCTGCTGACAGATTGACTTCCTGGCTAAAGTCCAGCAGGTTGTCAGGTTATCTAAACACATGCTATGTGCTTGGCTCGCTTTGGTTCCCCATTTCTGCCAGATGCATGCCAATAGGACACCTCAGGGTGCCTGAGGCTGCTTTGTATCTGATTTTTTCAGATGTAGAACAACAGAGGTGAGGACCAATACTGGAAAGGAACCTCAGCTCAATGCCTTCTCTTGATCCAGTCATCAAGTGTACGAACAAGGTTTCTATAAGACTCTTCCAAATCTCACTTTCAGCCAAAATCAAGTGTTTATTGCCCTGCAAGTTACAGACTCCTGTAACCAAAATTAATTAAAAATAGTAGGACCACCTCTCTCTGAGTACCATCCAGTCTGGGTACTGGCTTTAGAGGGACATCAGATTCCTGTTTATGGGGGACACCAGGCTTCCTAGATCTGAAACCACTCAACGCCAATTTGCCACTGGGCATACAATAAATTTAGTTAATTAGTAGTGATGTACTGTGACCCTTCTATTTCTGCTGTCCCATTACTGTGCAGTTTATATCAGAAGGATCAGCAAGCTGAGACTGGGAAAGAAATTGTTTAAATTACATGAAGGTTGTGGTTTCTAAAGAAAGGCTGATGGTCCCTTTGATAATACCACTATCATAATACTTTGATCTAGAGAACCTGAAGCAGTCATTCTTTACACGAGTCTCTCATTGACTGCAAAGGGAATTTTGGGCACAGAGCAATTACCCACACAAGATTGGGCCAATTACTTAATTAAATTTTAAGTGGGAGGATATACATAGCAGATGGACATTTCTGGAAGGTACTGGGTAATGTGTGCACGACAACAGAGGATGCAGCTTATCTTGCACATCAGCCTTGGGTGAGGTTTAAGTGTATTAACATTAGTACTCCAATTGGATTTAGGTGGTGTGTAACATTTCTCCAAGCCTTCTTAGCTTGTCTGAATTTTCCTCAGAAGAGTGCACAGGGAATGGACCAATCACTTGGTCACTCCTGTCTGAAACCAGCAGGAGAACAAAAAGTGGTCATGAGCAGAAAGATAGATTGCCTAGGCAGGTTGTTCTGTAGGCTTGGCTAGGTGGCTGGGTTTTAGATGGGTACTAGATTTTTAAAGGCAAATAAAAGGCTTTTTAACTAAAATCTCTTCCAAAATGGCAAAACTTTGTTACTATGTTGCTTACCATTTCTTGTTTCCACACCCATACCTCCATCTGCATTAGAACCTTCACTCTGTCCCATTGCTTTATATGCCTACATCTTAGGACAAGGGTTTATTTATGTTTATTTTATTTCACTTCACATTTACAGAGTCATGGGCAGCTTTAAGTGTTTTCCTGGAAAAGAGAAAGACACAGAAAGGGCAAGACAAGTATCATTTTTATTTACAATGATACTAAGCTTGGGTACTTAAACCAAAAATAAAAATCCCACCAATAACAGTGAACAGGAATTACCAATACAGACTTAATTAGATGAGATGAAAGGAGCTCATGTTCTCTGTTTGTCAGACAAAAAGCAGGTTAATACTATAATTTAAGAAAATATCTTTGTGATAATAAGGCCTGGAAGTCTGAGATACAGGCAAGAATATTGTTTTTGTCTGTCCCATAAAATGTATAGTCTGTACAGAAACCAGAGTGGGAATGGAAAAGGTACCTTAGAGAAGAGGACTTCCTTGTTTGGGCAGAAGCAGGAACAGAGCCCATCTCCTGATGCTGCCCATAAGCCTGTCATTGCCTATGCAGGACTAGAAAGTTGAACATCAGAGGCCTGATTACCATGAGATTCTTACACTATTGACAATAATGATTATTGATTATTGATTCTTATATTATTTCCCAACCATGACATAAAGTTTCTCTGAACAATGGAAAATAAATAACTCCAGGTTTGCCACATCTGCCATTTAGCAGTGTCTTTAGTTAATACCCCAGACGCACTGTTTTTGAAACTGAACAATATCCACAGCATTCTGAACAGCATCTTTGCACATTTCAGGGTCTTTTCCATTGACACAAGCAAAACCATTACCAGTTTGACAGTCTATTCTTTATGGAAAAGTACCTTGTGAAACTAGGCAGAATTTTGGTGAAAATGAAGACGTCAGTATATGCAAAAGTCCACATTACAGAATGTCACAGGAAAAGAGAAGGACCTCATGCCTGACCCTCAGCTACGAGATTCCCCAAATTAATAGATATTCTCTGGTATTTGCCATGTGTTTTAGAGACCCTAAACTTCCTTTAAATTAGTGAGTGTAGTGTACAGTCTGGTGCTGCTCACTGCTTAGAAAGGACTCAATATTTGGGACAGAGTAGGAAGAGGAATGGTAATGTTTGAGTTGCACTGGTGACAGACATGGAGGAGACATGCCCTGATTCTTCAGCTGACAGGTTAATTTGTTGTCCAGATATGGAGACTAAATTTGCCCTTTATTTTGGATTACCCTGGGGTGAGGCAGCTTAAGGAGCACAGTGATTAGGATTTAAGGTTTTGAGGAGTACATTTCAAGAGACACCAAGTTTTCACTCTTTTCAAACTTCCAAACATTGCATGAAGACCTAACTGAGGATTAATACAATGTAGGATAGTGATCTCCACATCTGTTTTTCTTTCAGAGTGCCCCAATGGCTGAAGAAAAGCCCAAGTATAACTGCACTGTCAGTGAAGTCACGATTGTGAACCTGCAGCCTGTTAAAAATCCAGTTCTCCTCTTGCCAGGAGGGAAGCCAGGAAGTGAACATAGAAACCTTGGTTTCCAGCCTCCTTCTCCAAGGATTTCAGAGAAGAGGCTATGCCAAGGAGAGAAAAAATTGTGGCCAGAAAAGATGAAAAAGGAGGGAGTTTTGTCTCCCAGCCTGCATCGTGCAAATGAGTTGTGCAGCACAGAGAATGTTAGCCTGAAGAGGCCAGTGAAGTTGGCCCCTCTGGAGATCCCTGTGGAAGTAAAAGAAGCCCAGCTCCAAAAGATTATGAGCATCCAGAGAGAAGCCCAAATGGCTGCCCAGAAGCTGATGGTGATCAACTCCATGCGGAATGAGCCCCATGTGAAACGGGTAAAGAATCTGGCACAGGGGGAGCTGGGAAACCTTCAACAGATCAAGCTGAGTGAGAAGGCTGCTCTGGAGAGCAAAGATGATCCCCTACCCCCTAAAAGCAGCAAACCCCTTGGAGAAATCCAAATTATTTTGCCTTCAGAGACAACCTCTAAGTCGACTAAACAAGCAGGTGCTGAGGAGGCTCCCAAGACACTCTGTAAGCCATTAATCCCCACTCTCCACGTGTCTGACATGCATGGAGAGTCCAACAGCCCCGAGAGCATCCCTGATCCCTGCCAAAATGTTTCTCGGCGCCGATTCAGATTAAGACACACGAAAGAGCAGCAGGAAGACCACGGGAAAGCCAAACCCTTAAAGGCCACAGATCCAAGTGTGGGAGAAGGCACGAAGAAAACTGCAGGTCAGCGGACACAAAAAACCCTCAGTGACGCCAGCAAGCTCATTGAAAATGTGTCCAAAAAGCAGAAGGAACGAGGAGCAAAGCAAAGGGAAATAGATGAAGCCTCTCTTGGGAGGAGGCAGTCCATTCGAAGGATGGCCTTGGGAGACATCATACAGGTGGATGATGACTGAATGTTACAGCACAGATACCCAGAAAAATGTTTCAGAATGACTGCTTAGCTAGAAGTCTTCAGAAGAGTGCTTGGAGACATTAGTAGACCACCAAGTAAAAATAAGGCGATATTGTTGAACAACTCTATCATTTGCTGAGATGCTCAAACAAGCGGCTCAGAGAAAATAACATTTCGCTCTGCTCAACACTAGAAAGGCCTCAAATATCCTGAGCCCAGCATGGAGTATAACTTTTCAAGACACATATGGACCATGCAGGAAAACTATGGATGTGGACTGGGTGGAGGGATCAAGAAAAAAACAGGAATGTAGAAAGTGCTGTGTCTGGGGCTTTTTGCTCCTGAGAATATAGCTCTTCCACTCTCAGATGTGGCAAGTCTGTTTCAGAAAAAAAGATTAAAAAGTTCTTCATATCTACTGTTGGCAGAACAATAAATAATTAGCATTAGTTTAGCAGGAGACATTCAAGTCAGAAAAGGAGAAAAACTTTTAAGTACAACAGACACCGAAGAATGATGTTTACCAAGATGGGAATCTCTGTCACTGAAATTTTTAATAATGCATTAGGCAAACACCTGCCAAGGATGTTTTCAGATGAATTAATCCTTCATTCACACACAAGGACCGGATGATCTGTAATGTCCTTCAGTCTCAATTTTCTTATATTGTATGGTCTATCTTTTCAGTTGTCTACCTGTGGGGCTGCAAACTAAGCCATGTAGTGCAAAAAGATACAATAAATGCAACTTTTCACTTTTCACTGATTCTTCATTGTCTTGCAGCTTGTGCCAAGATATTAACTGAATTCTTCAGAAGGAAGCATCTAGTGCTGCTTTCCCTTGGTTTCTTCAGACTTCTGTTTATTCTTTCACCATTTCTTGGTAAATGGAGGAACAGTTCATCCATATATTTTTTGTGTTGCCCTTTTTACCTTTTCACTTTTGGTCACTTTTTAAGATCTTAGTCATCTTGTAAAGATTGAGTATTGGGTTTATGTATAATACGGAATAAACCAAACCTATGCAGTCTCAACTTAGTCCCCCTTAGAATCTTTTTTTGGGGAAAAACCTATTTCGTGGGGTTTAGGACAGGTATTATAACAATGTGGCAGAGTTTCTAGCATGGTGCAAATATTATTAATAAGGTTAACATACGATAACATTTGCTTTATAAATGACTTTTACAGAAAGAATTAGGATGCTCAATGTCTTCTGGTAGTTCACTTCTTCAGTTGTTTGATTTTCTATTAAAGGTGGTGAAATGATCTTAGAGGCTGGGACTTCAATAAACCAATGGTGAGACTTGCCATAAAACCCCAAGAGCTGGTAAAAATACATGGATGTCTAGAGAAACAAAAGGTGGGTAGAAGCAGCAGAGCTCAGTCTTTAAACATGCTGGGGTTGGTGGGAGATGAGAAAAGAAGATGAAGACATTTTGATATAGAAAAGAAGTGAGCCTTTTTTGCCTCTAATTCTTTCTTCTATGTACATGATGAAGACAATGAAAGAGCAGATGAGGGCTTGAAAAATATTTGAGTATTTTTCTGCATTCCAACAATATCAGAAAATGTGAAACTTTTTTTTTTGATTGTTTGTTTCCTGATTGTTCTCTTAGTAAGGGAAGACCCACAATTCAGAGATTCTTTTGGAATTTGCTTGAGTGTTCCTTGCTGAAGAGAAAACAGACATTGCCAGGATTGAAACTCTTCCCAGGCTTGTCACAGTAGCAGTGGCTGAATTTATACAAATCAGTCACCCTGTGACTTGCCACCACCTTTATCTGTCAATTTTCTATGCTGAGAATACCTGGGGAATGAGGCTCACAACTATACAGGCCAGATAATTCCAGGTGAATAAGAATTTTTGTAGCAGTTGAACAAATAACTTGGACTTAAAAAGAGATGTTAAACCAGGAATAAAAAAAAAAAAAAAGATGTATGTCCTCCTTGTGATGTCTAGGCAGTGAGAAGAAATAAAAATTTAATTAATAAACTCAACTGCATCTCTGACTCAGTGCAGCTTAATTGTGAATGTGAAACTGCAATTCCCGTGCATTTTGTTGGCATCTCACAAGTTCCCAGACAGACAGTATTAATGGGATATCCAAAGAACATGCTACTAAGACTTTCAGTTTTCAGTAGAAGATGGATGGCATGAGGCAACAGCTGAGTTAAGCTTGGTCTGGCTTACCTGAGAAGCTGCTGCCTTTCGTTAAGCCATGATGTAAGAAGGTCCTTCAAATGGGTGTTTGAGCCCATCTGGTTGGGTCTCTTGCCTTGGAAATACAGTGACAACTCAACCAGGATGAACAACCCCTTCAGTTGTCTGTGGGAAGGCCACTACAGGTGTCAGAATGATTTTCTATTCCTCTACTCTTTTAGTGAGCTCTTTTCATGCAAGTAAATGCCTTAAAACAAATTTTTAAGGAACAAATGATTAGGTGATGCTTTAAAAATGTGAACCAATGAGACTGAAAAGAACTTAGAGGTCCCAACTTTCTCCTGTGGCTGCAATGACAAATTGTTATTGGATAAACAGGTAGAAGACTTTTGATTGGGGAAAGGGACTAAAAGCTTTTTCATCTCCAGCATAACAAGGTCATTGAGGAAATGGAAGCCCCCAGGACTCAGTATCCAGCTTTACAAGGAATTTCATGCTGTGTCCCACGCTTCAAAGAGCACCTTCATTTACTGGAAAAGTGATAGAGGGCTCATCTGAATTCTGGGAAACTTAATCTTCCATGAGACAGGGAAAAAGTTTGAGCTGTAGTTTGTACAAGGTTTTTTAGGAAGAAGGAAAAAAAGGATATAAATAATTTAGCAGAAATTGAATCTTGAGAAATTCATATAGGAATTGGGTGCAGCATTTTAAGTTGGGCTGCTGTCCAATATAAATGCATCCTGCCCTGGCTCTTTGCACTGCTTAGACCTTCTCACCACCCCCTTATGCTGGCATTGCTTCTCAAACAGCAGCACAGTGATCTGGAACAGTGAATTTAACATAGAAAATTCCCCCAAAAGATGAGTATTCAACTGGGGTTTGCACCAGGCTTGATTTAGCAAATTGATTCACTGGTGCTTGAGTCAGTATGAAGGAGGCAAGGACAGGGAAGCACACATTCACTCACTGGTCTTCTGTCATGCTGAAGTGTATCTAAATTATATTCTAAAGGCAGTAAACTACTGCACTGAAGTGCCAAGGGTCACTGGGCTCTGTGACATGACACAAATACTTGAACAACCTGGGCTCCACCCTCAGACTTCTGAGACTGAAGAATAATGGTGGCTTGGTTTAGAAATGCCTGTCCAGTGTTGGCTGCTCCACTCCCTGTTCTGGATCTGTTCACTCTTCTGATCAACTGTTTTTAAGGTTTTAAATCTATTTAGTCTGAAACATGATGGAAGTAATGTTTCCCGTAACACCAAATTGTATCAGTGTGGGAGCATCAGAGGAACTCTGGTGCCTATACAAAAAGAGCTAATGCTTCCAAAGTATCGCCCTTTTCTAGTAAAAAAAGTGTGCTTCAATGTTATCTAATGCTTGCTAGTGTGTAAAGTGAGAAGAGAAAAAGCAGTGCTGTGCACACATAAAATAACATTTTGAGGGCAAATTCAATTTCAGAAGAATCCCATTGAAAAGGCAAGATTAGGGCAAAAGAGGCTGGGTTTTTTTCAACCTAACTCAGGCTATGTCAAGGTGAGTATTGTGGAAGGGGAACCAAGCTCTGCTCCCATTTACATGCTGTACATGGAATATCAGTCCCTTGAGTCAATTCAGTTGCCCTATCTTCAGACTGACTTCAGAAAATGATTCAGGAACTTCAAACCACAGCGTTTGAACTGTGGATGATGCAATCAGTGGAGCTGAGATTTAATTGATCTGTAAAGACCTTTTCAAATATTGAGAATAAAGGAAAAAAAATGTAGCAACTTAATAATGAGGGAGATCCATTCTTATGCAAATAAATTTAATAAAGGAATAAATGTGCTTTAAGGATTTATATCCATGTCTCTGTTCAGTTGGTTTTTCCAAGAGAAAACCTCTTTGATTGCATATTCCATTGCTCTTGCTTCCAATGTTTTTGCAGCTCAGGAACCCAGTGGGTGATTTGTTTTGTGTAATGCAAAAACAAATTCTATCCCTTTTCCCTAGGCTGTGAAAAAGCAGGGCACAAAGATGGTCTCCACTCCAAAGACATTTTAGCCTCAATGTAAAATAAAGAGGTAGTGGGCAGACACAACAAACACAGACAAGTGAGATCCCTTCCAAATCAGTCATGAGCAAAATTTACAGGCTAATGTCACAATCACCTAATTTAGGAACAGCACATGTTTCACAAACAGCACCTTCCACCCCCCCAGAGTCTTACAGGCTTCACAGAAGAACAGGATAACACTGGGATGAGAAAAAAAGGGTAAATTCTTGATTGATTCATCGACCTCTAGAGCCAGACATGGTCCCTCACTGGAAGTGTGAAGAGGACAGCCCAGAGATAACTGGATCCCAGTCACGACTTGTAATGGATAGGAACACTGTGAAATAGCCAAATGTCTTGGCTGTCCCCTCCACCGTGCAGAAATGTCCCTGAAAACACTGCCTGGGTGTTTGCTTGCAGTTTGTTCTCCTTTCAGTCAGCAACAGGATAACTCAGTCCTGGATGGAAGACAGAGAAGAGATTCAGGAAAGCTTTTAGAGGTGAGGATCTAAAAGAGCACCCTTTTTTTACAAAAAAAGTATTTTTTTTATTCTCTATTGTTGCTTATTATTAGAGTCTCTTTGCAATTGCCTTTACATTTTCAGGGATTGTCATATGGATTTTGTGGAGAATTACAGGAAATGACAACACAGTCATCAACAGATGAGAGGAAGGGAAAGGTAAGAACCAGA
Source organism: Corvus brachyrhynchos (assembly GCF_000691975.1). Taxonomy (NCBI): domain Eukaryota; kingdom Metazoa; phylum Chordata; class Aves; order Passeriformes; family Corvidae; genus Corvus; species Corvus brachyrhynchos. Next base: position 4,069,188 of record NW_008246063.1, read on the forward strand.
ACACAAATCCAAGAACTACAGAGATAGTCTTCATTCTGACTGCCATTAGTGCTTGCTCTAGACTTTCTCCCATCTCTTCAAATTGTAAAATCTAGAAGTTTTAAAAATCCCAAAGTCTCCATCTTGCAGTTCATACCAGTCTGGAGGAGCCTGAGTCAGGCCCACAAATAATGAATCAACGACTGCACAAGATTCTGTCCATGCACTTCTCTGGGGTGAATCACAGGGAGCAGGATCCCACTCCGGAGTCTGTGATCCCACTGCTACTGCCTGACTTTAAGCAGCCACAGGGTTCTTTCCAGAAGAGCTCAACAATTAGCAGCAGTAGGGAAAATCCTGCTATACTAAATTGAGATTTGTAGTTATTGCTGTGGGGCTGGGAGAGCACAAACACTGGCTCTGATTGCTCCTGCTGGTGTAACCTGGGCACACTAAACCCTTGGAAAACAGCCTTACAACTTCAGGAACGAGCTGGCACTATGTTTGCCTTTGAGATCCATGTGCTGATGCTCTCAGGATGTTTGTGCCAACAGGTTGCCTTAATTTTCAGTGTGAGAGACATGATTTTAAACATAATTGTTTCCTCTGGATATTCACCGAGGCTCTAGGGGTGACATGCTTTCAGGCAATTGCAGCAGGAACAGCAATAAAAGGAGCAGTGCTTGAAAATCTTTAGCAGGGAGTACTTTTAACTTTGTTCCTTGAATACATTGTCTTCTACCCAGGCAGCTTGCTGACACTTCTATCTCTTGAAATTTATTGTAACAGTGGAAGTTGAAATTGGTTCAGTTAAAATAAAGGATGTGTGGAGCCACCAGCTAAACCCAGATGCAAACCCAGACGAGCTGTTAGAGGTACAAAACACACAGAGCCTTCTTCCTCCTCATATTTCTTTTCCTGCTAATTCTTGATGGAAAGGGGGACAGAAGCTATGAAAGGCCCGCTAAGTGTTCCTGTCCCAGTAAGGAACAGAAAAGAGCATGCAAGCATCAGCCATGTTTTCAGAGCAAGAAAGATCCAAAAAGTCCAATAAAGTTGAGGTGAGCAAAGAGTACACGAGGCCTTGGTGTGACCAAGACTTTTTATGTGGCAATGTAATCAATGGGAATCAATCAGCAGGACTTCAATGAATTTCTGAGGTAACCTTTTTACTTAGGCCTCCTGCAGTTACATTTATCCAGCTCCTGACAGACACCTAGACAGGGATTTGTTCTGATAGTACTACATAGAATGTTAGAGATGAGTCAAATGCACAGGGGAAGGTATCTCAGCTCAGACTGGAGGCACTAAAACCACCTGAAAAGCAAACCCCAGAATGTCCTAGGTGGAATTCACTCGGGTTGTGTAAGCTACATCCTCTCTACACTTCCAGCTTCAGGTGACTTGGCTGACTTATCTGGCTTGTGGTTGTTCTGTCTAGGCTGCATATTTTAAGATGTAGGTGCAGACTGAGCATGAGAATATGGGGGACAAATTACTGAAAAGTATTTGCTTGATGATTAATTACTTAGTGGAGAAGGAAGTGTGGAGTTCCTGTTGTTAAATTGCTGCAAAATGGAAGTTTGGGAGGAGCTTTTTCCCTTATATTTGCATTTCCCCTTTGCCCATTGAGGTAAGGAAAGGAAAATCCCTTACTAATTACTGTTAAGGGCAAAAGAGATTTGAAACAGAAAGAAAAAAATACATTAAAATAGATTCTGACAGTGAGACACAAATACTCAAGCAACACCTTATCTCCACCCAAGGGTCTTTCCCAGTCCCCCTCCCCCCCTTCACTCCTGACTCCTCTGCCCCATGGGGCACAGGGGTGGGATAGCACTGCAGTCAGTCCCTCTCAGCCCCTCTGGGATGCCCCTCCCTCCCCCCTGCCCCAGGCTGGGCCTTTTCCTGGGCTGCAGCCTCTCAGGGATGGCTGCTCCCCTTGGGACTCTCCATGGCAGCAGCTCCTGGGCATCTCTGGTACACCCAGTACACTCCAGAGTTGTCCCGGGATGCCCACATGGATGGTAACGGATCACACTGTGGATTTTCTGTCTTCTCAGAGGCTGCATTTTGGCTTTGAGTGTTTTTCCATCTATGAGTCCCAGTGGCCACACCAGTGCCACTGGGTGCACAGAGAGAAGCCCTGACACTCTTCCCTAGACATGAATGCCAGTGATAATCCATGGTCTAGTCAGAGAATCACAGAATCACAGAACCATTTCGGTTGGAAAAGACCTTGAAGATAATCCAACAAAACATCAACCCAGACCCACCAAGTGCACCACTACACCTTGTCCATCAGTGCCACGTGTACCCAGCCAGCAGAGCAACCTCTTCAGCACGGGCAGACAGAAGTAAAGCCAACCACTTTTAATAACCTCTTCGTCCCAACAAACCAAGACTGCTGTATTAGGAACAGAGGTGTGGAAGATATTTTTTATTTCTCCTCTTGATAGTGAGCATGCTTTTTCATGCCTCTAATTCAATTAATGCTTTTCCATCACCAGGTTTCCTCTGTTTGTGGTTTTCTCATTTTAGAGATCTGTCAGTGGAAGGTAATGAAAATGTAAGCAAGCCAGCGTTGTGTGGGTGGGAAGCAAACTTTGGTGTTAAGTTAAAAATCACAGTTTGAGGTCTGGGTGCACTTCCAGAGGTAATTCACTTGGTAAATCAACCAGTTTGTTCTATCATCCAGCTGTCATCTCTAAGCAGTGCTGCAGCAGGTTACTGCCAGAGACTATTAAGCAAGTCATTATTATTTCAGCCCCATTAGCTAACGGGATACACCTCTCTGCCCAAGGAAAGGTGTTAATCAGCTTCGCCTTGAAGCTGATTCAGCCTTTTGCTTCTGAGATATGACTTCCTAAACCATTACTAAAAATCAACTTGAACTGTGGGGCAAAGAGCAGAGTGTTCAGGGGTGAGATAACATGATCCCTTCTCCATCTGACTGTGGTGACAAGTAGCAAAGACAGGCATGGGACCAGGAGCTACAGATTCCACAAGGAGAAGGATAAAATCACAACCCTAGTTTCCAAGCTAAACATGGTGACCAGTTTGTTCCACCTGCCTCCCTCCTCCTTCAGTCCCTTTTGGAAACTGAATATATGCTGTGAAGTCGTTTGGGTGATTTTTGATTTTGGTAATTTCCTGGTCTTAGTTACACACACACCCCACAGGCTCCACACATGCCCAGGCACACAGATCAACGCAGAAAGAGATTACTTTTTTTTTTTGGTCAACATCCCCACAAACACACTCAGCACTCAGAAAAATGAACAAAGATGGCTCAATCCTCTCCTCCCCTCTAGCTGATCAGGATTGAAGGCTGCTATTGAAGTACACATCCACAGTGTGGATCTCACCAGCAGCTCATCTGGGATGTCCCTCCTACTCAATAAGCAGCCTCTGAACCTCAGCGTTCTCCAGGTGCTGGCACCCAGGTCTCTTATCCCAGTCACCAACCAACTCACCTGGCAGCTCACTGGTATTGAGACATGAATTTAGAATAGAGAGAGCAGCTGGAAATAGGATTTAATGAGGATATAGGACAGATTGTAGTGATCGAGCACTGTCCATTCACCAGTAACATGGTAACACATATCCAGCTCCTTTCCCCTTTATTTCCTGTCTTTTTTCTCCTCAGTTCACCTTAGTCCCTCCCTTTCCCCACTTCCAATTCTTCCCCTAATCATCCCATAATTAATTTTGCACATTTACACAATCTCCTTAAAATCTTCCATCCTGAATTTTACAAAATCTTAAAATGCTCTTCTCATGTTAAATCCTGTATCCCTTTAGGCAAACCAACTGTTCAGGTAGCTTGGCTTTCTGTGGGCAGAATGTCTTTGGCTGGCTCCTTTTGGTGGGCTCCATTCCAGGATGCTGTTCTAGTCCTTCTCCTTTGAAGTTCTGTTCATGGGTCTGGTATCATTGTTCAGGTTTTCAACATGCAGATGGATGCTGTATCTGTGCTTAACATTTTATGCTCTGTTTGCCCATCATAGATGTTTTCACCTCCATCAGCATTTAGCATCTGCATAATGCTCTATTTTTAAGGTATCTCTTCATAGTTTCCCAACTTTCTTTACCAAGCTGCTTATTTTTCATGAAATTTGAAGAAAAAAAAAAGATTTCTCAGGTTTTCAAACATCAGCAAGTGGCTGTGTCCTGCAGCCCTAGAAAGGGTTATTGCAGCAGCACTCCAGCAGATGGCTGGCTTCTGTCAGGAATAAAACTTTCCCAAGGAAAACACATCATGCAGCAGCACATTTGCAGGAAAGAGCAGAGATTTATTTCCTTTGGCTATGGATTAATACAGCAGCTCTCTTTCCACTCTGAATTCGTTAGTGAAAACAACCCTGTGGAGCTCAAGGAAGACAAATATGACAAAGCAAAGCAAATTGCTGACATGAAAGATTCACAATTGCCTAAAGAAAAGCCACTAAAACTCCATTCCCGGTTCAGCTCTCCTTTTTAAGAACTGGTACTGCCAATCACAGAATCTGCTGAATTGGAAGGGACCCACAGGATCACTGAGTCCCACTCCTGGCCCTGCACAGCACCATTCCCAAGAGTCACACCATGTGCCTGAGAGCATTGTCCAAACACTCCTTGAACTCTGCCAGGCTTGGTGCTGTGATCACTATCCTCGGGAGCTGTTCCAGTGCCCAGCCACCCTCTGGGGGAAGAACCTTTTCCAAATATCCAACCTAAACCTCCCTGGACACAACTTCAGGCCATTCCCTCAGGTCCTGTCACTGTCACCAAAGAGAAGAGAACAGTGCCTGCCCACCCTCTTCCCCCCATGAGGAAATTGTAACTGCACCGAGGTCTCCCCTCAGCCTCCTCTTTTTGAGGTTGAACAGACCTAAGTTCATGCACTTAACTATCTTATTCTGGATAAATTCTTTGTGGGTCATGCTAAAACAAGTGCTGTTCCCCTTCCCTAGAACCAAAGGGAAAAGGCTGAATATATCTAAACAACCAGATTTGATTTGTCTCAGTAGGAGAAGGGAAGATGAAATAAGAATTGTCAAATGAGACGATCTGACAGTTCTTGAGCATTCAGATATGTGACTTAAAGTGAGTGTGCTCAACAGTAAAGAAAGCAAATCTTCAAAAACTGGAAACTGTTGGATTCAGGTTGTTTCAAACACAAATGTGCCCGGAAGTCTTTTAGGTTGCTGAAATCTTTCAGTCTCACTGTATGCAAAAGTAGGTAAATACCAATTCTTCCCAACTATTGAAATAAAACAAGGGAAAAAGGGACTCTGAGTCCAAGAGTCATAAAGGACACACCGGGAAGCCCATCCAGAACTGGCTCACTGGTACCATTGCTGCTGTCTCTGCAATAACTAAGCTGACAAACAATTGGATGTTTGCCACTGCAGTCAATAAAGTGATGAAGTTATGGCCAACTGTGTGGTGAATCACAGAAAACAGGGTTTAATGGACTGTCAGAGACTCCCTCCTAGTCCATATTTCTGCTCCATACAAATCTGTCCTAGTAGTGCTTCTTCAAATTCTAACCCCCAGCCCCCGCAACCTATATTTTCAAGAATAAATATTTCATTACTATTTCTCTCTGTTTTTGTCTGACAGTTTATCTCCCTAAAGACAACTGAAGCCCATTGCTTGTTGACCTAACCCAGATGGGTATGCAGGAAAATCCACCGCCTTTCTCCTTTCAGCAACCTCCTACATATTTCAGGATTTCTGCCATGTCCACCCTCAATTTCCTCTTTGCTAGGCTAAACAATCCATTCCTTTCAATCTGTTTGCTTAGGTTATGTTTTCCTGACTTTTGAGCATCCATCCAGCTCTCTGAATAAAGTCCAGCTCAGCCACTTCACTCTTGTAATGCAGAGCCCAAAGCAGGACACAGCCCTGAGTGTTGCAAAAAGCTGCTGTTTAGGAGTTAGGAGGAATAACTTTGAGTCTGCAGATGACAGCACCTGTTCTGCCACGTGGCTGTTGTCAATTCAACAAGGACTTTGCTTGGTTTTTACTGTAATGCTGTCTCCAGGTGAAGAGGTGAGGGGATTAAACCTATCTGCCTGTATTCCAAGTAACTCTATAGGAATTTTTATTTGGAATGTGATCAAACCCATGAAAGCAGAATGAAGAATGTACTCTGAAAAGCATTTAGAAGTCTCTCTTTCACATCCTATCTGCACCATAGGAAAAAACAGACCCATAGTCCTCAGAGGGGGGATTTTCTGTCTGATGGTTGTCATCTTCCATAAAGATGGTCCCATTAACCTCATAGGTAATCACTGTAGGGTGTTGTGGGCATGGAAAAGTGTTTCAATCCTATGAGAGAGACAGATTGGCTAATGCTTTAAAATCTGATAGATTATGTACTCTTTTAAAAGCCTGGTATAATCCTCACTCATGAAGTTTGATCAAGTTCTCAGACTGATAAATTTTGAGGTCCAGCAATCTGTGACGTCCCATTAAAACAATTTATTCACCTTACTTAAGAAGTAATGGATTAGCAGATACAGAGGAAGTGACATAATGGTACTTTATGAGTTATACTCGCTTTTGGTAAGGCCTGATGTGACATTTTCAGATATACACAATGAGCAAAAGATGACATGTGGATGACAGATTGGAAAATCACTCCCAAAAGTATTAGTCAGTTTGAATGGAGATGCTGAGTAGGCTTATAGCAGAATCTGTACTGAATCCACAGTTACTGATTTATCTTCATTAAAGACTTTGATGATGGAAGAGAGTGAATGTTAGTAAATGTGCAACTAACAACAGGGTAAAAAAGTTGAGAATAAATTATTTCTATTTATTTATGTCTATGAATGGATGACTATGTGCAGCTACTGATGTAGACTTAAATACAGAGACTAATTAGAGAGGTGTGAAAAAAAGCAGCAAGGCTGGCAAAAGCTTTTGAGGATATGAAATAAGAATACTGAGGGGCAAGTCAATAGTATTCTTCAGGAATAATGTTTTAGTGGGGCATGTTTGTTGCAGTGGGGATCCTGCAACATGCATATATCAAACCAGGAGTCCCGTGGAAAGGAAATATATATGGACAGACAGATTCTTGCTAGATGTTTCAGAGATGTTTATTTCTCCAGCCGCATGGCCGGAGCTCTGCTGAGGAACTGCTCCACTCACAGGACCAAGGGTCCTTTTGCCCGCGCAGGGAACACAAACCAACCAATGGGA
>NW_008246063.1:4077530-4091055 GCF_000691975.1 Corvus brachyrhynchos
CAGAGCGCTCGGTGCACGTGGCCTGGGCCGCCCGGTCCCTGCGCCAGGCTTCCCTTCGCCAGGACACAGCTGACATTGCTCAACAGTCTCGGTAACGAAATAATATTCACGAAAATATTCTTCCATCGGCATATATTTTGACTCCAGTATTAACTGTGTCCAAATGGTTTTCCAAAAGCCCTTGGTAAGAATTAAATCCCAAGAAACATAGAAAAAGTTCTTAAACAACCATGCCAGGAAGTGTTTCAGTTCTTTTTGAGCTTGAATCAAGCTAAAATTTACAAATCGTTGTTCAAGAATCATTTTAAGTTTAAGATAAATGTCCATATGCGGCTCTGAGAGCCAAGAGTCTTCCCACCGTTCCTCCATAGTTTAGATATGGAATAGCAAAGCAAAACCAAGAAGAGGAATCCAAAGTTTTCAGGGTTTACTCACACAAATCAGTCGCTTAGGGATCGGGGATCGTTCTGCTCTCAATTATCCACCATTTGTTGCAGTGGGGATCCTGCAACATGCATATATCAAACCAGGAGTCCCGTGGAAAGGAAATATATATGGACAGACAGATTCTTGATAGCTGTTTCAGAGATGTTTATTTCTCCAGCTGCATGGCCGGAGCTCTGCTGAGGAACTGTTCCAGTCACGGGACCAAGGGTCCTTCTGCCCGCGCAGGGAACACAAACCAACCAATGGGAACGAGGCTGAGCAGGGGCAGGGAAGCCCCGTGTCTGTGCCCTCAGGGCCCCTCTCCCAGGGCTCCATGGTAGGGGAGGGACCCCAACACATGTTGTGATAGGACAAGGAGTAATAGTTTAAAGTATTAAGAAAAGAATAATTTCTGAGGGCAGTCATCATTATCCAGGTTGGACAGGCTTCCAGTGGGATGGTCGGATTTATCAAGTTCACTTCGTGGGCACACCCAGCCCATGAGGCACTTTTATCTAGTTCACAGTCTTACTCCTGTAGAAGACTGTTCAAGCAGTAAATGTCATGTGAGCAGCTTAAAGACATGTGAGCTAGAACAGCTGCATGAGACTATCACTCACATGCAGTGACACTGTCTCACCAGAGAGCTTCCAAAACTCGGAGTCACCTGCAAAGGCAGCTGAGGCCAGATGACACAGGTGGGATGGAGAAGAGAGACAATTCTAGAGGAATCCTAACTTTCTATAGAGTAGTTAGTTCAGAAATAAATCACATGCTGTTGCGGTGAACCATGACCAACCCCAGGGCAAGCCCCAAAAGCCTTGAGCACCTCAAAAGCTGCGATCTGTGCCTTACCTGTAGCTGCAGCTCTCCCTTCCCCATATTTCTCACATTCAGTTGCATTTCCAAAGAGTTCTATGTTCTTCAGCAGCTAATTGGTCTATGTTACTCCTCCTCTCCTACCACTTCCCCCATTGGCTGTAATTCCTTCTCCCCACCCCAATAACACCCCCTGGCCGATGTATCATTGGTTACTGTGTGTTTTCCACGCCTGCTTGTCAGGCCACAAAACCGTCCCTCCAGGCACGTGGCTTGTCTTTCCTGGTGGGTTTCTACCTTGCAATAAACTGTCTTTCCCCACGTGGAGTCCCTCTGCTTTATCCTGCCTCCTTTGGGCACCAGCCGTCGGGGAGCCAGGCGAACACGAGCGGGTGCTTCGCCGGCTTCCCCGCGCCGCGGTCGGGCTCCGTCTGTCCCGCTCGGGGCAGGAGCAGTTTGCTCGGTACCAGGACACTCACCCAGGATGGTACTGCAGCAACTTGCCAAGCAAGATTTTCTTACACTTCTCCTTATCCATGTAAGCCAGGTTTGCTGTTCAGACAAGTCATCAGGTGCCAGTCTGTGCCACTTTGTCACCCAACTTCCTGCTAAATGGAAGTACCTTATGAAGCTGTTTATTTGCCTCAAATCATGGTCACACTAAATCAGAGGTAATTTAATCAGTGACTTAAAACTGTAACTTTACTGGAGCTGAACAGAAGCTTTGCTCTCGGAGTTGTATGTATTTCAGTCACCCATTCATGTGGTGGAATTTACGGCTGCTGGACAATGACCACAGTGATGTTTCCAAATCTTTAAGACTCTTTGGTCTCAGTGTCCTGGCAACATGCATATTTTTGTACAGTGTATTGAGTTCTGCACACCCTCACTGGTGACACTCATGGAACAAAACTCACTGATGAACCATGTTGCATTGCCACTCCTTGGAGTTTAAATGGTGCTGCAGACTCCTCCTGTGACCGTGTTGAAGAGAATGTAACTGTGCTGCTATGCTCACTGAAGGCATTTTGCTTGGTTTGTGATGAGGCTGAGGCATCCTACAGTCATCACAAGCTGTATCACCTAAGTAGGATTTTCAGTTCAGGGGAGGAGCTCTCAGCATTGACAGAAGAAGGGGAAGGTCTCAGGCTTCCTTTGATATCATGAGTTAGATCCTACGGAGATTACTGAAAAATTACTGAACCAGTTTTTGGCTCCCTTGTAATATTTCTTTTCATCAGTAGTGAAAAAATGATAAAAAACCCATGAAGAATGTGTAGTGATGGGACTTTTCACCAGATCCACAAAACCGTTATATCAGTAAAAGGAACACAACAAGCTGGAAAGAGCAGGCAGATATTAATGTCCTGTCTGATGGAGCAAGAGCAATTTAACCGCTCTGACATTTGGAGGGCAAAGATGTGGTAAAGGTCAAATCTGGCTTCCCATTTCTTAGCTGCACTTACTGATCATGATTGATTGTTGTGTCTGGTGCTTACCACATTTGTTGCTACCAGAAAAGAGACTGGCCTTGCCCAGGTAGTCCCCAAGTGCAGTCCCTTCCTTCATGCATGTCATGACTGTGTATCCTGGGAAAGCCATACCTGAAGGTTAGACATTTATTCTGTGTTTGAGGTAGTTTAGAGGACTTGGTTAAAAAATATGTTTTGTGAAGAATCTAGAAAGAGGGTCAGATTGCGTCACAAAGTTTTGCCCTGACGTAAGCTTCTATCAAAAGTCCTTAAAACTAAAATTTTCACATTAAAAACATTGCGTGAGAAAGTTAATTTTCTGCAGAAAATACTTCTAGTGAGGCCTTTCAACTTATTTGATGCTGCTGGGTTTCTTTCCTTGTTTTATTATTGCCACATCTTTGTTTCATAGGACAATTGAATGAATGTCCTCACACACCCATGTGTGGTTCAAAACACTGATGTCTAATCCAGAAAACCACTGCTGTCTTCTTTTTCCGGTAGTCTGCCTATTTATCCTCCTCCAGAATTTCTTTGGCTTGTCTTACTTTACCTTTTCTTTTGCAGTGACTGTCAGTGGGGGTGTGCATGTCCCTAACAAAGCTGCCTTCCTTTTCCATGCTCTTCTAAGGTGCATTTTGTATCTGATTTACTGCAGGTAACTCCCAGATGTAGATTTCCAGCAACAGGCAACAGAATTCTACTCCAGAAAAGGAAAAATCTTATTTTTTAAAAGTATTAATGGGCAGGAGGATCAATTATTCCATTGCAATTAAACCCCGTGAGATTTCATTTGGAACACTGGATGTTGTTTTGGGCCAAGATTCTGAAGTCTCTCGTGTTCGCTCTTGGACTTCTTATGGCAACTTCATCGCTGCCTGCATGAAAAAACAATAATGGATAATCACCCAAGGGCTTTACCAATATAGGAAGTATTCTCATCACACCTTTCACCTGGGTCCCAGTGAGGCAGCAGACTTTGCTGAACAGTGAGTCCAGAGGGGTCAAGGACCTGGTGAAAGGGCTGGAGCAATAGTCTGATGAGGAGTAGCTGAGGGAGGTGGGGGTGTTTAGCCTGGGAAAGGAGGCTCAGGGGGAACCTTATCACCCTCTACAAATACCTGAAAGGAGGGTGTAGGCAGTTGGGAATCAGTTTCTTCTCCCAAGTAACAAGCAAGAGGTTGAGAGGAAATGGCCTCAAGTTGTACTAGGGGAGGTTTAGACTGGATATTAGGAAAAATCTCTTCCCAGAAAGTGTTCTTAAGCTTTGGAACAGACTGCTCAGGGAAGTGGTTGAGTCACAATCCATGCAAGTATTTAATAGATGTGTAGATGTGTTACTTAGGGACATGGTTTAGTGGTGGAGTTGGCAGTGTTGGGTTAATGATTGGACTCAATGCTCCTAAGGGTCTTTGCGATTCTGTGATCCAGTGATACCTTCCAGAGGGAGTGCAGCTTATCAGACCAGCCAAAGGAGCAAGAGCTCATAAAATGCTGAACTTGTATTTTGATTTGAACAGCACGTCTACTTTTTCAGTCTGCATTTCAGGGAAAAGTTCTATATTGGGTTTGGGAAGAAGCAAAGATTTCCGAGTACAACAAATGACATCAGGAACCTGACAATCAGATTGTCTTTTTAAAATATACCACTTTCCTGGAAAGAAACTACACTTGGTCAGCAAAAGCTGGAAAATAATGCCTGTTTTTCAGGCTCCCCCTCCACTGCAAGTGGCAGCCTTTTACTTTACTTAGAGCTTACTATAGTGCTCAGTGCAGAGCTTCACAGTGGCCAGAAGTCACTTGTGGAGTCTCACTGGGGTTGGTGTGAGCAGATCTTGTCCTCAAAAACTAATGGAATAACAAGGAGGCAAAATCATCTAATAATAGTAAATCATTAGTGTTAGAAGAGAGATAAACCAACTGCACATAGTGACAGAAAGACTTAATGACAGTGAAGGACTGGGATATAGAACCGCAGATGAAATTCTTTATTGGTAAGTATAAAAGGGTGTACATGGGAATCCAATCCCAAATGTATACAGAGAGTGATAAGTTTCTACCCTGTTGTTAGAAGATGTTGAGATTACAATAGGTAGGTCCATGAAATGCTTAGTAGCAGTCAAAGACAAGAGCATTTTGCAATTATGAGGAGAAGAACTGAGAGCAAAGCAGTAACAGGTAAGTCACTGCATGTGTACATCATGGCAGGAGCAAATCATAACTACTGACTCCTGCCCTTGTTGCTTCCCAAACAATTCCCCATCTTAATATGGATAAACTGATATTTGCCAAGGCACAGAGAAGACTGGCAGGGATAATTAGAATTTTGAGAAGGTCAAGCAAATGAGCTACAGATCATCCTGCAAGAAATAAAGACTGAAGAGGACTATGATAGAGGCTTAATTAAATCATGGAAGATATGGAGAGTCAGAACAAGGAAGGACTGCATTCTAGACCAATAAGGGTATTAAGGGTCATCAAGTAAAATTGATAAGTGTCAAATATGTGGAAGGAGTTGTTTTTTTGCACAATGCAGTAAAGTTTTGAAACTTGCTGTGTGATTAGCTTGTGTTAGTTCAAAGAGGAATTGTGTATTTCCTGAGGGAAAAATCTACTGAATGTTGTTAAATACCATCCTCTCATCTAGGAAAAGACAAAAATAAAAATTACTGGAGCAAGGGAGATGATTATGGAGAGCTTTACTGTAGTTTCACCCTGCTTTTCTCTAGGAGTGTTTTATTATCTATTAATGAAGAGTAAGGACTAAGTGCAGCATTGGTCTAACTCTGTAGAGCTCTTCTTATATTCTTCCAATTTCTAAATCACATAGAGTATCCCACAGGCTCCAAAATCAACCAGTAAAATCATTCTTCTGGCTTGTCACTGCTTAGTCACCCTACCATCCTGCCCTAAGCAGTCTGACATTCACTCTGTGAAATTCAAGCTTCTTAAAGTGCTCCTTCAGAAAACTCACAGTTCTTTCTCCTCCCAAATTTTCCATCTGTTCATATTTTATATTGTGTCCGAAGACCAAACTTGCACTGTCAATCACTCAGCTGTGTGGTGCATTTATATGCACAGAATAATCTTCAAAATTGCTCTTCTCCCTGCTTTTACCTCAACTCATCCCACCTCTCTGATAGAACAAACCTTAACTTTTTTTCTACCTCTTTTCTTTCAAAATATCTTTTTTTTTCTCAAATGATGTAATCTAATTTTGATATTTCTTTAAAGGCACCAAAAAGAAATACATCAGTATTTTCAATAGGAAAATGTATTTCATATTCATAGGGGTTTTTTCACTGCGTTGCTCAACCTGTAAATATACTGCAGCTAGGTGCAGATGTTACCATCAACACTGACACTGACTTTTCTCTGTATTTTGAAGTCCAATGGAAAGGGAAAAATAGGTTCTGCCTAGTAAATATACTATGCATGAGTTATGGATATCCATGTAATAAATTTGTGTATTATTTCCCTTTGACAACGTCACCAGCTTGATGCCCTTTAACCTTTCTTCCCAGACTAATTGCAATATTTCAAACCTGGGAAAAATACCAGTCAGTTGACATGAAAGTAAGTTTTCCTGTATGAGAATATCTTCTTCATCTCTCAAATTTAATCCTTAAAACTTTCCTTCTATATTTGTCTTGGCTTGAGGCCATGAATAAGCCATATTCAGTCTGGGTCATTATTTTTGTCTTCTGTATATAAAAATCTACACAACTTTATTTTCTGGAAGTCATAGTGAAGAAATTTGACTTTATCTTTGGTTAAAATGTGATTTTTTCCTCTCAGTGGGATACAAAATATAACTTACAGACCTAGGAGCTACCAAGATGCAAAATTATTCCCAGTGGAAAGTTATTTCCATATTGAAAATATTATTTTGCATTGAAAATATATGGAGGAAAAGGTTTCAGAAATATTTCTGGACTTTTATAATGGCTTCATACAGAAGGACACTTGGGTGGTGTAAGAACGGGAAACTGTGGTGCAGAGGATAAACAACACCAGCCTCTAACCTTTAAAAAACATATCAGCTGACAGGCTAAGAGAGTGAAAAAGGAAAGGGATGATTAGCACTTGCATGGGCTGCCCAGTTTCTTTGTATTTTGAGTTATCCCTTCATCTCAAATGTGCACACTGAAAGGTTTTACACCCACAGCACCACTCATCCTCATGTATCTCCTTTGTGTCTGACATGCACAGGCTCCTACACCTGATTTCCTGCTGTCATGCTGCTGGTTAGTTCGGTTGCAAGATCTCCAGTGTGGCTCTAGAATTAGGCAAGGATGCTGAGAACATGAAGAAATTTTACAGGTGGGAAGCTGTTGCAGGATATATCAAACAGTACAAGCTGGAGAAGAAACCATGTCAGATCAACTGCTTGAAAAGGGTCTTCCAGCACAAATAAGGGTCACAGTGGTGACTATGCTATCAGAATAAATTTCTGTTCTTATAGGTATTTTTAAAAGGTCATGATAACTTCAAGAATCACAGTCACAAAATCCTAGAATGGCTTGGATTGTAAGGGACCTTGAAGATAATTTAGTTGGAACCCCCTGCCATGGACAGGGACACCTTCCACTAGACCAGGTTGCTCAGAGCCCCATCCAATCTGACTTTGAAGGCCAGGACACAAGGACACCAAACTGGTTGATTGTCTACTTCAAAAATATAGAATTTTTAATGTTTACTGGCACCTTAGCTTTAGACTCATAAATGTATTTTTCCTCTTCTTCTTCTGGGTCTCTTTTCCCAGATAAAAAGTGTCAGGACCAGAGGAAATGGCATCAAGTTGCACCAGGGGAAATTTAGATGGGATATTTGGAAAACTTTCTTCCCTCAGAGGGTTACCAAGCATTGGAGCAGGCTGGCCAGGGAAGTGGTGGAGTCACCATCCATGGGGCTACTTAAAAGCCATGTAGATGTGGAATTTGGGGACATGGTTTAGTGGTGAACTTGGCAGTGCTGGGTTAATGGTTGGACTTCATCTTGAAGGACTTTTCCAACCTAAATTATTCTATTATTCTATGATTCTTTACTTCTTGCTCCTGTTCTGCTTGTCTCTAATTATAAAGAATAATTCCTTGATTTCAATGCAATATTAACTTCAAAGAAATAGACAATATATGTAAAAGTAAAATTACCTAGAGAGGCAGTGTAGTCTGTATCTTTTCACTCAGTCTGCATTACATTCTCAAAAAGAGAGAGAAAAAAGCCATTCTGATCATGTTTATAGATGAAGTGCAGACAACAAAGGATTGGTGATGTTCAACATTGAGTTCTGTCCTGAGCATATGTGATGCTTTTGAGTTCAGTGATCAGAGTGTTTGTAAATGAATTAGGCTGTGGAATTCCAGATTCTTTGATGATGGTCAAAATATTAAAATGTAATGGAAGAGGGGAAGAAAGGTGTTTCACTGTCCTAGAGATGAAGACAATGCATTTAGGCTTTACTTGCAGCAACCCCAGTCCCAACCCACTTTGCCTGACTTCACTGAAAATCCAGGAAAGAGGCTTCAAGGTTGATTTACTGTAGTACAAGGAAATGCAAAGTTGAAGAGCACTCCAGGCCCTGTGTTGGAATTCAATAATGAGGAAGAAAACTGTTCCATACTAGTCCATCAGACAAGCTTCATTTTGCAATTCATTTACTATTTGAGCCACTGAGTCACAGACATATTCAGAAGAAAGCCTTCACTGTATCAATATCTTTACAAGTGTCTTGATTTCAAGTGTGTTGTGAGTTACTATGATCTCCAGAACTCGGCATTACAGAAGTTTATACCTATAAATGGAGAGAAGGAAAAACATTTAATTATAGACCTTGTAATGCTGTCAGGTCATCAGTCAGGTAATGTCATCAGTCATGAGCTGGATTCGATGATCCCAGTGGGTCCCTTCCAACTCAGAATATTGTGATCATGTGATTCTCTAATGTCACCAGTGATCAGATATCAGATTTACAGAAGCTACTAAATCTACCACTAGTCCTTGTAGTAATTTGTAATAAATAACTCAAACCTATGACAAGGATGTGATACTTTGTCCTCTTTGATATTGATATAACTAACAAGAACTCAATTATATGTTTGGCTTGTGGATTGCTTTTGCAGACTTTTGTGGAGGGAGCCATGTGATAAATCACATTTATTACATACAGAGAAGTTTTTTCCACTATGCATCCTTTTCATAGGTCAGCCCAATGAACTGCTTAAAACAGTTATGTTTTACAAAATGAGTTTCAGAAGGTTGGGTCACCATAAGGAAAGATTTCTCCCTTTCTCTACCATAGTATTTTCTCCCCCAAATTACATAGAGAAGACAAAAAGGGGTTTTATGAAATACTATGTTTGTTATATGGTTTAGGTATTAACTTATAAAAGCAAAGTTTATGTTTTTTTAAAATGTGATTTGTGAACAAAGAATCAGAAGTTGGTGACTGAGAGATGGATAAACATAAACACTGTGCATTAGAGAGATGGAGAACTATGAGAATGGCCTTAGATAAGTCAGGAAACAAGAAATAATTATAACAGTATTTGTGTGAGTTATCATTGTTCTTACAACCATTTTATATTAAATGGGATTTAGATGCAACTGGGGTTATCAATATAGGAACAAATTGTATGTGGCTCAAGAGTCAGCTGGTTTTTCTGAAGAGTGGGAAGGAAATTTTTAAAGTCTTTGCTCATGTTGATGGTAGATTTTTCCATTTTTGTTGCCATTGCTCTTCACTCTTGAAGGTGTTATTCTGAAACTTACTGTAGGATTAGTAGAAATTTTATTTGTTTTTAAATTAACTTTATGAGTCTTTTCTTCACTAAACTGTGAGGTCTCCATAATTCATGACTTTGTAACTTGCAGCATTGGATGAAAAGCTGCATGCAATGCTCATCCAACAGAAATAGTTTATGTGTCAGGATTTAGGAAATATAAATCCTGTAATTCACTAACAACAACAAAGTAAGAACAAGACCAAAACAGAATACTTTCATGATACATGAGTCCTAGAAAACCTATAACAAACTAAACCAATACATGCAGCACAATAATGCAAAACATATTCTTCTGCAGAATTTAGTCTTTTCCTTTCATTGCTCTCAATAGGTTTTGGCGTAGAAAATTCTACACTGCAGGGAAGAGAACATTTCTTTGCTAGGTAGACTTTTTCTTAGGAGAGACCATTTGGATCTGCTTCATGCCTTGAAATGTAAGCCTTTAGGGACTATAATACACAATGTGCACAAGAGAATGTATATAAAGATAAAAAAAGGACAAGAGTATTCCCCAGTGATGCAAATCCTTGTTTCTTAAGAATTTATGAGTTGCCAGCACACAGCTACTGATCTGAGCCTTGACAGCATGAGAATTTTCAGGGAATTTGTATAAGAAACCTGTCAGAGCCCTGAGACACCATTAACTGGGCAGAAGGAAAAGCCAGTTATATCTGTGATCAAACTGGATGTTTCAGGAGGTAAAGGCACCGTGATTTGCAGACTGCATAATTCCTGGGAGTGAACTATTGCAGGATATGTCGCACAAAAAATTTGTAAACAATATTTATCTGGCTTCAAATGTGGCTGGTAAATTTACTAGAGAAGAAAGGACTGTGAGCAGTTCAAGTCACACACCATGTCTTTGTGAGGAAATCCCTCTGCAACAATCACAGACCGAGACATCATTCTTGGGAAGCATTGTGGAATGATTACTGTTTTCCTACACACCTGCTGAGCCATCCGTTCCCGGGGATAAGATATCAGGCTACACAGACCTTCTTCTCCATGCAGTACATCCATCTTTTATATTCCTAACCCCAGGGTGAAAATGGAAATCAAAGGCTCACAATCAGAACAGAAAGAACTGAAAAATGTGGGGAAATTGAGTTATGTATCTGCGCATCGATGTTTGTCATAACCCTCTGAGCTGCTGATTCAGTGCTGTTTCCAACAGAAATCGTAATAAGACAGCAGCTTGAATTGCCTTCTACTTGTTTATACTTCTTCCAGATCATTGGAGACAAAGTACCTGCAAAGACGAATGATTCTCTTTCAGTTAATCACCTTGGTACATTGTAAAGAGAAGCAACAACTTTAACAACTGAGCTTGCTGTAAGAATGTTGACAGATGATTATTATGTGCAGTAGATGAAATACTAACTGCTGCAAGATCTAAATACAAACCTTCTACAGACCAAGGGAGGATATTAGGTTTTCTTTGTTGTACACAACACTCATCTGCTTTACACCACTTGGTTTAATGTCTTACAACAGATCAAGCTAATGTGACAGTGAGAAGATCCTTGTGTGAGGCAAAATATTCTTGGGAAGGTGAAGCTTTAGGGAGAAAACCACCAGCATCCCATAGGCTTAACATTAGGTAAAGATAATATTGAATATAATACTGGGTTGGGAAGTGAAGTAGCCTGAAGAAAAAGTTATGCAGAAAGTCAGCATAAAGAACATAGCACTCTATTATGGGAAAAGTTTTGTTTTGCTGCTTCAGGCTAGAGTTGAGCAACCCCCTGCCCTCCTTTTTCTTTTCATAGAAACATTAAGGTTGAAAAGACCTCTAAAACTGAGTCAAACTGTTAACCCAGCATCGCCAGCTGCACCACTAAACCATGGCCATAAGCACCACACCTACAGGTTTTTTGAACACTTCCGGGAATGGTGATTCCACCACGTCCTTGGGCAGCCTGTTCCAATGCCTGCCCACCCTTCTGATGCAATTTATGAGTGCTGGAATGGGATCAGCTGGAGACAGTGGATTCCTTCTCAGGTTTGTAGATGCATATCCAGCATTCAGTATTTCATCTGCTTTTTGTAGACCAATGATTCTGGCTGATTCTGATGGCAGAGATGTGAATAAAGCATGCAACCACTCCGAAAGCTGGGCAGAGGTCATCAAGGCTGTGAGTCCTCAGGAAACCTCTCACCTTCCTGCACTCATGGATATTTTCTTTCATACCACTGAACAGATTGTCTAATAACCTGTGCCTAAAATGCAATCCTGTCAAGAAATTTTAAACAGCCATATGATGAACACAAACCTCAAGTCCCAAGTCAGTAAATTCAGCAAAGTGCTTTGGAGACTCAGTCTCTAACTTACATTGAGGTAGAGATCCCTGCAGGAAACCTGAAAGGGAACAGCAAAGGTGGTGATCCTTCTCCACTAGCCAAGTCTTTCTGTACCCACATAGAAGCTGAATGTGTTCTGTCCAAGGAACGGAGGAACTGGGAGGTGAACAGGTCTCTTAAAAAATGCACAGCATGGCCATGAATTGGTCTTAATATCACATGAAGGATATATTATACATAATTACACTTTGTCTCATTGGCAGTAGCAGGGATGAGACTGGGCTGAGTGAAAATAACATGTCACTGGCAAAAGGGGTTAGAGAAGACACTGGAGACCTGCCTTTGCAACCACCTGACAGGGTAGAAATCTGCTCCATTTAAGCACATGTCAACTTAAAGTATGTATAAAACTGAATGCATGTTCCCCAGAAAATTCTGAAGTTTAGAAAACTGAATTTGGTCAATGATTTCTCATAGCAAAGGAGAAAACTTTGTGGAAAGGCATCTGCAGTGCTTCTTCAGCTTGAGGGTGAGCTGTAACACAACAGAAAGAACCTTCTGAGTCTGTTACTACCACATAGTAGATAGACCAAAAAAAGGGAAATCAACCCTGCCATCTGCCACCAAAGCTGTGTGGGCTTTCATGGATCTGAGCAGCCACAAACCTGCTGATACCTAAGGTCTCAGGCCTGCACTGGGAAATTACAGCAGACACAGGAACATCTTTATAACCTGGTCTAGATCCTGACCCACCGATCTGCTTTAGATGCAACTGTGTTTATGCAAGAATCAGAACGGTTTGGGTTGGAAGGTGTTGGGGTCCCTCCCCCTGCCATGGAGCCCTGGGAGAGGGACCCTGGGGGGGAGACACGGGGTTTCCCTGCCCCTGCTCAGCCTCGTTCCCATGGGTTGGTTTGTGTTCCCTGCGCGGGCAGAAGGACCCTTGGTCCCGTGACTGGAACAGTTCCTGGGCAGAGCTCCGGCCATGCGGCTGGAGAAATAAACATCTCTGAAACAGCTATCAAGAATCTGTCCATATATATATTTCTTTTCCACGGGACTCCTGGTTTGATATAGGCGTGTTACAGTATCCCTGCTGTAACAGGAAGGCATCTCAAAGATCATCCAGTTTCAACCCCCCTGCCATGGGCAGGGACACCTTCCACTAACCTAGGTTGCTCCAAGCCCTGTCCAACCTGGCCTTGAACACTTCCAGGGATGGGACACCCACCACTTTTCTGAGCAACCTGAGAAAACATGTTTACAGTCATGCTAAAAGAATACATGGGCACTGATGACATCCTTTGTATGTCCTTTGGGCCTGCTTTGAGACCTCCCGTTTGGGGCAGGCATCCGTCCCCTCATGGACACCCGCCCTGATGGGGCCGCGGGGACAGCTGTGAGATGCTTCCGCCAGGGCAGAAGCTGCGGCGTGCGGCAGCAGGGGGGACCGGGGATTTGTCTGGAGGAGGGGGGAAGGAAGAGTGTCTCCAGCTCACAAGTCAGAGCTGAAATTCAAGCAAAAATATCCCAGCTAAGGGCTTTTTATTTAGACACTGAGCTCAGGGAGGAGGTAAAAGCAGAAACCACCTGTTTGCTAAGATAGAAAGGGCGTTTCCTTCCCACACTGCGGGGACACAGCTCCCCCAGTTCTCTGCCCTTCGGGGAACACATTTCTCAGCCCCTCGGGCCGGTACCCCCAGCCCCCTTCCCTCGAACCTC
>NW_008246063.1:4091380-4154100 GCF_000691975.1 Corvus brachyrhynchos
TTCTCTCTTCTCTCTTCTCTCTTCTCTCTTCTCTCTTCTCTCTTCTCTCTTCTCTCTTCTCTCTTCTCTCTTCTCTTCCTCTTCTCTTCCTCTTCTCTTCCTCTTCTCTCGCAGGTGGGGGTGCACAGGGGATGCAGCGTTTTGCCCATCCCTGCCGTGTCGCTGACAGGGACCTGTGAGCGCGTGTGTGCGCAGGGGGGCTCAGGGGAGTGTGTCTGTCTGTGTGTGTCCCTGTCCCCGAGTCCGTGTCCGTGCGTCTGTCTGTGCGCTCCTGCCCCACCCGCCCATCAGCACCCCATCCCCGCCGGGCTGACAGCTCTGCAGAGCGCACCCGGATCAGGAGCCGGGCTCCAGGTACCACTTCGGGTGGTGCTGTGTCTGTGAAGGTAAGAGGACATTATTGGGTTTGCAAATCTGGCACCTGGGGCACTGTTACTGAACACAACTTCTGCTGTGTCTTTTTCATTTTTCCCTCCAGCAGGGAGGAATATCAAATTCAGAAGACTAATTTTTTTAAACTATGCAAACATGCAGGAACAGGGTCTGTCTTTTACAAAGGAAATCCAGAAGGATCTGTGTTCCATTATTCTTAAGCTGGGTTTATTTATTTCTCATTTAGTCAACAACATTTTCAGACTAGAGTGTGCTAGGTTAGTCTGTCACCTGAATCAGGTTTGGTCAGCCCTCAAATTTGGATTAGCAGATGTAGAAGACTTCACTGCAGGTGATAAAGCAGCAACTGAGGGATGTGTAATGCCTTCATTGAGGAAAGCCATTGACAGGAGGTTGACAGATGTCAAGATTACACTATAATCAGTGTTTTCAGTGTTGGGTCTCAGAACATAAATACCTTGGGATTTCTGTGACCTAACACCTTCTTGTATTCTGTCTTTGTGTCAGTGCAGTTTATATCAGTATCTGGAAATACCTTGCTGTGTTAACAAGGTATTTTCTTCACATTTATTACAAATGTGCTGTGCATCACCTTCTAGCTGTAACCTCCCAGCCTTCCTCTAAACTGCCTAAATCATCCTTCTCTTCTGTGTTTTCACATTGCTAGAGTTCTTAAAAGTGTAGTGACTGCTGACACTTCACAGCATTAGCGTGCATGTGGTGCTGTGCCTGTTTGCATGTATTTTGATTAAAATCTTAAAATAACACAGCCCATCTGTGCAGTGTGGACACTAATAGGATCATTCTCAGGAAGATGCACCTGCAAAGTCTATCTGTATTACTATGTGCTCAATTACCAACCAGAATTACTGTGGGTGCATGCCTGAATCTTTTTCTCTTTGATGAAAGACTGGTTAGACACCTGTTTTGGGGGAGTTGGTATAGATAATAATTGATAAAATAATAGGAAGAAGTGTTGGTAAATAGGTCAGGCAGGCAATTGCAAGGTTTATTCCACTTCAAAAACTATATCACTTTTTTTGTTTGTTTGTTTTTTTAAAGAGTAAGAATTTACCAGTTTTAGCTAAAGTTTCAATCCTACCAACTATCATATGTATTTTCCACCAAGATGCTGCTATTCTGAATATACAAATACTATGGTCTGGACAGCTGGGACAGTGTCCTGAAGTAACTTCTAGTTAGACATACCAAGTACATGAAGATAGATTTTATATCAATGAAGTGTTTATAGAATACTATTACAAAAGAAACTCCTGAATATGTGTTGTAGATTCACTGTGCATCTTCAATAAGTATGTTGTGTTCTGTTGCTTCCAGGAAGAGGCAATGTTGGATATTTTGGCATCTTTTCTGGTGAAATGGAGAAGAGTCCAGTTCTGAGCTTAGGAATGGGCAGCCCACCAGCTGATGAATGTCATCTGGTTTTGTGCAGAATTACTCCAAGTAACTTGCAGAAAGGCGGTCCTCAACACATTGCAAAGCAAAGGGAGGAAAACAGGTCTTTTGACTTTTAACCAGCAGATGACAGTGCTTCTCTCTCCTGGGATCAGTTTGGGGCCAAATCTTGTTTGTTTTAACAGAAAATGATAGTCTCTCTGATTTTAGTGATTGTCTCTTGAATTTGAGTGAGACCTGTGCCATGAATGAGAAGAGTTTTTGGGTTGCAATAGCACATCTGATGGAGGACTCATTGCAGGGGAAGTATCTGTCTGACTCATGTTACTCTGACTCATATTACTACTGTGGAAGAAAAGCTCCCCAGTGGGGATCTAACAGAGGAAGAATGAAGTGGAAGGATTAGTTTATTTTTTTGGTCTGTGGGAAGGTTTTTCTGAGCTCAGATACCCAGAGAATGTGTGGGTGAGCATGTCTATAGCACCTATACATACAATACATACACAGAAGTATTTTCTTACTTCTTCAGGCATTTCATATGGTTTTAAGGCAAACATCTTCGCTACATGCCGGAGCTAGCTTTTGATTCTGGAGATTATGATACTGAAAATAATAGGAATAAAAGAACACTTTTGTTTCCAGCATGTGATAACTTTCTTGCTAAAATATATTTCTGAGATTTGTTCCATTATTATCTTGGCTTCAAAGGATATTTCAATTTGTCATACTGCAATGCTTTATTCTAAAACCTGTTTTGATTAATCACTGCTGGGTGATCACAATTCCTCATGTTTAAAGACCATTCTTAAATTCTTCCTATTTCTCATAATGAGGATCAAAATCTTTAAGAAAAAAGCTCACATTATATCAACATGTTGTCTGTACCACCACACCTGAATGGTACGGGTGGTACTGGACTATTTCAGCTCTTCAGGCAATGCCAAATTCCCCAGTCATTCTTACATGAGCTTTAATTATGTATTATCTCCTATGACACTGAAATATCTCCTTCTAGGCTTCCCAACTCTATTTCCCATTGCAAGAAAATGTAGTGGTGCATTTTGGTCTTTAAAACTGACTCTTTAGAGAAGACTTATTCCTGCAGGTCTTTCCATGGCTGAGTGAGTCTAAATTCAGGAATGTTGGGTCCTTACTGGGTGCTGCTCACTTTGCATGAGGCACTACCAGCTGTTAAAAAGATGTTTTGGAGTTTGAGAACTCATGTTTGGGGAGTGAGGAAAGGGGGAGACAGCATCTACAGAAATCACTGAACTGTAACTGAGGAACTGTGAACATTTTTTTTTTAAATTCTTGTAGCAAATGCAGGCACAGCAGGAAAAACACAGGAAAATGGACATATTGGAACCTAATCCCCTTTGGACACAAACTCATTCTGGTAATTTTCTTCATCATGTGCTTGATTTTACTTGGTGTTTTCCTAGAGGCTTCTTCTAGTTGCTGCTGGAAGTTTAGTGATCCCCTTCAGTGGAAATCACATCAGGCTTCTGAAGCTGGCAGGAGCAAAGCTTGGCTGAGATGGCTGTCCCAGCTCCATGAGCGGAGCCAAGCAGAAGAATGCATTCTGCAGAAAGAAACTTCTGCAAAGGTCTCCCATGGTGCTTTTGGGAGGCTTGCAGGTCTTAAGTCCTGAAGTGATCTGCTCAAGGTTCACTCAGACTTGCCTTCTCCTTTGCAAGCAAGTGAAAACTCACAAGGCAATAATCATAACATTTATTTTACAGTTTTTAATTTCAAATTTTGTTTAAAATATACTGCTAGGTTTTGTTTGGTTGGGGTTTTTTTTTCCAGGGAGAGGAGGTCTTAGTCCTAATGTTCTTGATTTATAAATATCATCAAGGGTCAGTAAATAACAGGTGAAGTTAAGGGTTTTTACCTTAACAGTGCAGCTCATTGAAGTGTAGTCAGGAACTATGGATTGAGGATGTTGCACTGGCAGCCTTTGGCAAGTCACTGAATCTGTGAACAGTCAAATCTTCCAGCTGTGAATGAGATAATATTAGAAGGAGGTTTCACATGAATTGTGGCCTTAAGTTCCTAAAAATACCCCAAACAAATCAGAAGGTCTATATTAGTTCAAAGCATCTTGATTTCTTATTAATTGAATAATATATTCTGTAACAATTTGCAACATTTATAGAATTTTAGTTGCAAAGAGACACTAGCTGGAGCTGATTTCTTGATAAGTATGGAATCAGAGAATAAATTATCAGTTTAGGTTGGAAAATTAAATTAAATTATCAGAGAAATTAAATTAAATTATCAGAGAATAAATTATCAGTTTAGGTTGGAAAAGACCCCTAAGAACATCAAGTCCAACCATTAACCCAGCACTGTTGTGTCCACCACTAAACCATGTCCCCAGGTGCCACATGCATTTTAAATACCTGCAGGGATGGTGACTCCACAGCTCCCCTGGGAAGCCTCTTCCAATGCTTGACAACCCTTTCAGTGAAGAAATTCTTCATAATCTCCAATCTAAACCTCCTCTGGTGCAATTTGAGGCCATTTCCTCTTGTCCTATCCCTGTGACCTGGAAGAAGAAACCAACCTCCTCACAGGTCTTCTCTTCAGAGATAACAGTGGAGCACACAGATCCCTACAGCCCTCGTTTTCCCTCTCAGGATTTTTCCTTTATGTGATCTCCTTTGCCCTTGCTGGTGCAGGCTGCCATGGGGGTTGTGATCAGCAATTACAAACCCTGGGCTGGCAATCACAGCAGAGGAGCTTGGCTGGGGGCAAGGGGTGGGGGGAGTATGCCCTGATTTCTTCTTCCTGCTTTACTCCTGATGTCCAGCTCCACTGACTAGGCTGAAAAAAATTATCATGTGAATGTGAGCCACGAAACAGGATGGATAGTTCTGCTTGTGGGACAAGTTGCTTCTTCCTTTCTAGTCTGAATATGAGGGTGGGGGTGGACTGATAATATTTATTTTTCAGCATCACTAAAAGGTCAGTTGAATAGCTCAATACTTCTCATAGCAAAGAAAAAGTATGCACACACTGTTACTGCCCTGAGAAAACTGATTCAGGATTGGCAGTAGGTGGGTTGATGGTGGATACATGACCTACCAGGGACTTGTGTTATAGCTTCGAGATTTAATCTGGAGTGGGGAAAAAAAAGCAACAACCCATCTCTGTAATAACAATTATTGATATACAACAGATATGTTGTTTAGTGGAAAATTTATTTCACAAATCAGGTGATGCAAGTAGTGAGACACCTTTTGATTCCTTGTACTGCCAGATGCAACCTAAAAAAAAAAAGTACATTTGGGAGATCAAAGTGGGCTGAGTTGCTATTCTTTATTACATTGAGGTTTTCATGGCAAATATCTGGTACCTCTGTGTACAGTAACAAGGGTCTGAGATTTCTGGAAGTGTTTTGACTTTAGAAAGCTTCTTCCTGTAAAGCAGTATGAATACTCTCTAAAAACTTCCCATTTCTTTCCTAGTACGGAGGAAATTCAGCAGTAAATACTGGGCAGGTGCCTGTGAGCTCTGGTACTCACTTGCACATCCTTGCTCTACAGAAAAAGCAAAGCAGGCTGTCCTGGGACCCCACTGAGGAGTCACAGATCCCAGCCCAGGGTGTGTGGGGCTGCAGAGCTGGCCAAAAAGTGCCAAACCTGTACCTGATCTGATCACATGCCACAAAGCTTCTCCAAGCTGAGTTAGGCTTGATTATTCATTAGGAATGAATGAAACAGAGTTAAAGGTCATGTTTTGCAAGTGCTGTCAGTCCTGATTATGCAGTTGTGTAGATTTCCTCTGCTCAGGGAGTGCTGTTACCACAGAGCTCATCTACTATGCAGTAGATGTAAGTTACCCTTCTCCAGCTCATCAGAATCTATTTACTTTGCATTGATTCAGTTCCTTAGAAATTAATCTTTGATTCTTTGCAGAACAGAAGTATCCCCTGAGTTCGGTATAAGCAACTTGATATGATTATTGTTATGTCCTGAATATTGATTCTTAAGTGATTTTAATAAGAGATGTCAAAACTGCCATATTTCACTTCACAGTTGAGGGCAAGTTTAAACTATTGACAGATTTAATTATTTTTGGACTCATGGTCTTTGTTCTAAGCTTAGTCAATACTTGGTTGTGGTTTGACTGCTTATTGCCCAAATGCAATTTTTTCAGTGCTCAACCATGTTGAATTGTGTTCCCTTGGTCAGCACCAGGTATTTCCTTCCAGAGCAACCTGGTTAATACTGATTGCCATAGGAGGAGTTACTCTGCCTATTGATTGCAAAGATTTTCTTTGAGCTGTAAAGTTTAGCGGTACTGGGGGATTTCTGCTGGCTCCATAGTTAGTGTGAAACTAATGACCTCTTGTACGACAGAACTTCACTAATTCCAACTTCACCAGCAGATAAGGGCTACAGATAATCTGTGTGGACTCTCTTGATTGCCACTGCAGTTCCTAGAAATGAAACAGCAGCTGGTACCTATTTCACAGCACTTCTGGTGCTGGACATCCCTGAAACCCTTTATCTATTTCAGAGGTAGGACTGCTTTTTCTTCACAATAAATTAAATATCCTAATGAATCTACAAGGAAAGGAACACATGGTTTTCAGTCCATTGTAATGCTTGATAAAAGAACGTTTCTCAGTGCTTATCTTTTCAAGATATACCAGAAAATCTGCAGCAAACCCCACTGACTGGGTCTAGACAGGGTGGTCAGGCACAGTGGTTTTAAATCCTGACTGGGAAATTAGTTCAGCACCAGCCAAGAGACAGCAAGGCACTGCTCTTCTGTAGCACTTGGAATTCTCCTGTTCCTGTGTGAGCACTGGCAAAGCTCAGATCTGCCTCATTTCCATGATCTGCAGCAGCTCAGCCCAGGATGCTCAGTCTGGACACAGGACCTGATGGTGTAGCTCTGCCATGGACAGTGCTTCATATTCCTGATGAAAGAAGAAGAAAAAAACCCCATTCTTTTTTAAAGGACAGTGCTTTAACATAGATAATAAATCTGTTCAGCTGCCCTGGGAGGCTGGGGCAGGAGTGTGGCTCATTCCTAACAGATGGGTTGACAATCCTTGTTCAAGTCTGATATTTCATAAGCCACCTTGAGCTGTTTCAAGGCAATTTCCCTTGTCCTGCTTTGCTGTTTAATTATGGTACCACCTCTAGAGTGTTTCTGAGAGTGGTTTTTATGTTTTCTGGAGGTTTTTCTTAATTATACGGATAAGTACTTTTATGATTGATTTCCAAAATTAAAACAGTTTATAACTGGGCTTATATTAGCTTCTTTCTTTGCCATCCCTTGGGTTTATTACTGAGTACATTTTCTGTTCAGTTTTTACTCAAGCTATTTGTATATATTTGGCTACTTTTTTCTTCTCCTTTTAAATTTGCTGTTCTGCCATTATTTATTTTTATTGCTGCCTTGGATTTTTTTCTCATTTTCAGTGTATATTTTTACTGCCACATTTTCTTCCCTTAGCATCCTTTTCACTTCCCTTAGCAGCTGTTCCCAGACTATGGGCCATGACCCCAGGCAGGCTGTGGCAGTTACGAGTGGGCTACAAAATTAAGTTGCTAATTTTGGATGTGGTGACACAGGGAAGTCAAAGAGCTGCTGATTTCCTTCAGCAATTTTCTGAGCTAAGACTGATAACATGTAGGAAAACAGATAAAGCATCAAGTACCCTTATACCAGACTCCACTGGTATGATAAACAACTTAAATCTATTTACTCTTATTTCAATTTCTCCTCATTTCCATGTCTATGGCTCTGCTCCCTGTCTCTCCCCCAGAGAATGTTTTTGAAGGCAGTAACTTCTAAGGCATGTTCTGCCTAGCC
Organism: Corvus brachyrhynchos; assembly: GCF_000691975.1. Lineage (NCBI taxonomy): Eukaryota > Metazoa > Chordata > Aves > Passeriformes > Corvidae > Corvus > Corvus brachyrhynchos. The sequence continues at coordinate 4,099,025 of NW_008246063.1, forward strand.
AAGGAAGCCACAGAGGGTGCACTGAGTTTTGGGGAGTTTTGGAAAGTCTGTCCCACTAGTTGAAAGAGTTGCTGGCAGTTTTGTAGGTCTTTAGGATTCAGAAGAAAAAAACAAAACAGAACAAAACAAAACAAACCAGAAAACCAACAAAACAAAAAAACCCAAATGAACAAAACAACCCAAATCAAAACGATACAAGAAAAATCCCACCAGAAATAAGCAGGCATAACTCTGGTTTAACCAGTGTCACTTTTCCCCTTAGCTCTATGCCTCTGTACCTCTCTTCATTCGTGACTTGCAGATGCATCATATTGTGAGCTTAATTCCCTTACATAATTGCAGTGGTCCATGGCATGGATGGACATAACACAGGACAAGAGGCTGTGACACTGGTTTGTGTGCCATTTACCTCTCTTGGGTCTGTCTGCCTCAAGCAGAGAGGCTGAGTGTGTGTGGAGATGGGCCTTTCCTGTCCAAGATGTCATGCTGGGTCACTTCACCTAGATTTAGATGTCTGTTGTTGATCCTCAGTCTCAGCCAGACATCCCTTGCTGCCTTAAAATGGTGGAAAATATACAAAGTTTTTCAGGGTAATTTGTCTGACCTTTTTGAAATATGTTACTCCCCAGAAGTGTCTGTTCCTCTTTATGTATTATAGAGGGCTGGCAGCTGGTTTACTCAGACACTACACTGTAAATCTCTGTATTTGGTCAGAGGAAACCTCATGATTTCAATAATGCTCAGCAGAGTCTCAGCAGGACTGATTGCCCACAGCAGCGTGGAGTAGCCATGTCTGTTGACCCAGTATCAGTGGTATCTCTCTGTCAATAAATTGAAAAATTTTGTATTGATTAAAAAAACAGTTTGGGTGAGCAGGAGGGTCTGGAATAGCTGTAGAGGGGTGATGTGACTATTTATCCCAGGTATCAGATTTAGGATCTTTCAGGAGATACACGAAGTGTCAGTGATGTCGTACAGCTGAGTGTCAAAGATGGCAGAGGTAGCATTAGGCTGTTGGACTGCACATTGTTTTTAAAAACCCCTCTCTCATCCAGGGCCCATGGAAGAGGAGGAAATAAGTTGGCTTTGGGGAATACCAGTCTTTGGGTTGATTTAGTGCAAGTTTAAGACAATTCTGACACGAAGCCAGTGTTGCTTTGAAACCAAAATAATTGCTGGAACATGGCAGGCAACAATTTCCTGTGAAACAGACACTTGCATAAATGATCATTTCACTTATTTACACTTAGTTACAAATAGGACAAGGTTTATTAATTCTGATTTGTCATTAAGAAGTTCCGCAGAGAATGGATTTTTTCTTTTGTCAGTCCTACGCTGTCTGCAAAAACTTGGCCTTTATCTACTCGAGTGTCTCAATTAAAAATTGGCCTTTATCTATGGAGTCTCTCAATTAAACAGCAGTATTATGAATACTCTTGATTCATGCCTAGGTGGGAGGATCTGGGCCATGTGCAAACAGCTTTTCTGCCTCATTACCAGCTCTTCTTGTTTGGCTAACTTGTTTGCCCGATCAGATGATAAGTGATAATCCCTTCTGTCTTCTGTGACATGATGCTGAATTGGATGGCTGCAAAGCTCGTAGGAGAGTTTTTCTCCTTCAGTACCATTGGGAAGAATGGGAGATATTAGCCCCTTTGGACTTTTAATGCTGTGTACTCATGGGCTTAGTGAAATCTTGTCTATTACAAGGTAAATCTTTCCACAGAAGGATCAAGTCTGGTAAACAGGGCACCCTTTGCTCCTGTCCCAGCTGAGATAATGTGGGACAGGAGGGCCTTGCTTTTGGTGTGGGGCTTGGACAGCTGAACTGAGCTTAATTCTGAGTCTGTCACAATAATTTTATACAAAATGAACCATAGAAATTATAGAATTTTTTGGGTTGAAGGGAACCTCAAAAATCATCTTGTTCCCACCCCCTGCCATGATCAGGGACACCTTCCACTGGCCCAGTTTGCTCCAAACCCCATCCAGCCTGTCCTTGTACCTCCAGGGATGGGGCATCCACATCTTCTTCATCTGAAATCCATCCCCTATCCCCATCTAAAAAATGGCATTTTAAAGACCAGGTGACAGGTGAAGAGTCTCATTATAACCCTATTTTTCTCACCACCTGCCTGCATTTTTTATTCATTGCCTAACTTGCATTTCTTCGTGAAAAACTCCATCTTGGTAGCTGCTCGCATTGCAAGAGCAGCACCCGGACGCCTGAGCAGTGGACAAGTGACCAGGGGAGTCTTGTAGGTTTTGCACCAGGTCCCTGCTGTCCTAGAGGGTTTTGAAGAGAGTCAGTGATCAGCATTTCATGCTTCTGGAATTGCTGTTGTTTCAACTGTATGGCCTGCTGCCAAGAGCAGAATCTTCTTCCCAAGAATTTGAATGATTATTGGCTCAATAATCATCTAAACCACATAATTCACACCTAAGCAGCATTTTCCTTTGGTCCTAGGACTTGTGAAATCTTTTATTTTACAGGAGATGGTTCTTTTACCTCATGATTTTTCACAAAAGACAAACTTTTGGCCTTCTTGAAGAAGTCAAACTGAATCACAAAACACTCTGAATTTCATCCCCTGGGACACAAAATCACAAAAAGTGAAAAGAATGGGAGCTAAAAGCTAACAATTGAAGAAGGAGCTTGTAAAGTATTAGATACCAGGGAAAAACTTTCAAAAGTTTGTGCTATTATTTGCTAGGAGAAAGGAGAAATACGAAACCCATTTCTTACTAAATTAAAAAAAAAGTCTGATACTAGAAGGACAGTAAACACATCTTCCATCAATGATCACAGAAGCACAGAATAGCCTGAGCTGGAAGGGACCCACAAGGCTCATCGAGTCCAGCTCTGACGTGAATGGTCCCCATGGGGATCGAACCCACAACCTTGGTGTTATCAGCACCAGGCTCTGACCAACTGAGCTCATCTCAGAACAATTTCACATGCTGCCATCTGGTTCATAATGAAATAAATTCTGAAAACGCTGGAGAATGCGGGCATCGATCCCGCTGCCTCTCGCATGCTAAGCGAGCGCTCTACCACTTGAGCTAATTCCCCATCAGTGGTGCCACTCGAGTGAAAGTGTTAGGATGAAATACTGAAAATACTGCTCACTTTAGTGACCATGTTCAAAACATGGCAGGCATGTCTAGTTCAGTGCCTGCTTCTGTGCTGTAGGGTCCCAAATTTCAAACTTCTAATGAGAAAACTTGTTGATGAAAATAAGTAGATTTTCTGTATGGGTGGGTATTCAGGCCTTACTCAGGGATTACTTTATATTCAACTCTATATTTAAGGCTCAGAAATTCTTTTGCTAAGGTCCTTCATTGTATCACCTGAATTTGGGGAAAGGCCTCTGACCTTGTTCCCACTGATGCTTTCTTAGACAGTAAAAACCAATTTTTTTGGATTTGTTCTAAACAGTGTGCAAGCAGAATGGGAACTAGTAATAAAAAATTAATGTAATCTTTCCCATGGGCTTAATGTTTTCTGGGAATAAATCCATGAAGCTTAAGAAGGACTCTGTCACCAGCAATTATTTTCTGTGATTTAAGGTTTCAACAGTGTCTTTGATGTTACACAGACTTAAGTGGAAAATGACTCCCAATTTATTGATGCTTCAATTGTGTTGTCTTTATTTAGGGACAGATTCTGTCATTCCAATAAAAAATTATGGAGTGCTTTAATCTGCTAAGAGGTATGCTGAGATACCGGTGGGATTGCCTGAACATCGATCCTTTTGTGAGCCATGCTACTAAATCAGCAGAGCCAGCAAAGACTAAATCCACATATCTCAGGGTGTGCTATTTAATAAAACAATTGTCTGTGTTGGCTTCCACTGACTTGATAATTTCAGAAGGCATACCTGAACTATTAAAAATGCTTAATTTTTAAAATGTGTAAGTTTAAAAATGCATATCTTTTCTAATGCTTTCAATAATTGTCAAAACTTGTAGGTTTAAAATGATGACTTAATTGTTTTTTAAAAATTGTATATGACAATATTGTGAAAAAATAATGCCCTCAGACTGCTCTCTTCAGCAAACCAGGTGAGCTGGAAGATTTCTGGTAACATCCTTCCTAGGCAATTTCGTCAGGAAATACTCGAAATCACAAACTAGAAGCCATTGACCTGCGAGTGCCAGGCAGCAATCTGAATTAAACGGGTATCTGCCAGCCCCAGTGAAATCCTCAGTCCATGAGTGCTGATCCTGGGACCAGGAGACGCTCTGGTGGATCTGCCAGCAGAGGGAAGGGGTGTTAAGCTGTGCCTGTGTGTTCCCCTGGCCAGGCAGAGGAGCCGAGGGCAGCAATCATGGGAGGCACCACGGCAGGGGTAGCCCTTCCTTACTATCCTTGTCTTCTGCATTTGTGGTGGCTCTGAGGCTACTTTGGTCCCTGGGAGGGGTAGAGAAGTTCCCAAGTTCTGCCCACATCCGGCCCGTCCCTGCCTGTTTACTTGCAGGGCTGTAGCCTGCAGGAAAAGCATTCCTAAAGGCAATCCTCTGCTGCAGGACAGAGCTCAGGAATAAGGTAGGTCTTAATGTGCCTCAGAGACACATGGATGGAAAAATACTTCTCTTTCCTCTCATTCTTTTCCTAAAATGAGAAATGGGGTGATATAGTCCATTCCTAGATTAAATATCTGAATTTCCCCTAGAAATGTTCCCCTTGCTGTGAGATTCACACTATGCAAAGGCAATGCTCCTATTTATAACTTGTGGCTGAAGAGAAGTCTCTCATTAAGTAGAATCATCTTAGAGTAACTGTTGAATGGATTTCAGTGCTTTGGTAACATTTATTTTAAGAGCTTGTCCTCTGGAGAAAGGTGGGTCAGCCTCAGCATCAGGGTCTGTGTGGCTTTATTCAGACTTTGCACTTGTGTGTGTCCTTTGGAGTTTGGGTTTGCTTTTTTTGTTTTTTTTGTGGTTGTTGGTTTTGTTTTCATTTTTTTATTTTTGATTTACACTAATAGAGTTGCAGCTGCACATCAAGATGGAGCCAGGCTCTGAGGTATGAGAGATTTGCTGTGACAAAAAGTAATTGGTTCCTGCAATTTGGAATCTGATGAAACTGAACCATGTTAAGGTTGAATACTTAGCCTGCTCTTGCATGATCTTTCCAATAACTCATGCTCCTTTGAAGTCACTTCATTGTCCTGACTTTCCTGGGTTTGAATTGTTGCCAGCAAAACTGAGTCCTCCTGGTGTAATTCATAGACAAGAGTTATAAACCTGACACTCTTGCACGTTGGTATAGGGGGAAAAAATCTTTTTGCCCCTAGGATATTATTAGGATCAAGATGACAACTTGTGAATATTTTCCAGGTATCATAATGCTTTAATATATTGGAATGTTGAATAACATCAGTGATAACATCACAGCAATGTGTGACATAGTGTTTCTCTTGCCCTGAATTGCAGCTCTGTTCTAGCTTATGGTGGACATCAAAAGTTTTAATGCTCAAACTTTTATTATAGATTTTAATATTATTTCTGTCTTTTAATACTTTGAACCTTACAAGGACATTAGCTATGAAGTACACAAAAACAGGGAAAACAGTGGTCTTATGGATATCCAGTGGCATTCCTGTGGATATAACTGAATATTTTAGAAAAGTAATAGAACTGGCTTTTATGAATAACATCCCAAAGCAAATCATCTGGAAAAAATCTTACAGTCTATGAAGGATTTATCTGTGCATTTTGTTTTGTTTTCCACGGTGAACTTTTCATAAATAGTATAGTTATAGGTGAGGTGGACAAGCTGCTTCATGTGAATAAATGAATCGATACATCAAACTAATGCAGTGGTGTGGAAAAGCAAGAAGTGGCCTATTGACAGTGAGAAGAGACTTGAGGGGTGTGAGGGCGGACACGCTTTTCAATTTGCTGCAATAAACATTTTTCCAAAGACTTCACTAGTGGAAGTTCAGTATAAAGACTGAAGACCTGCATTATTCTCTCAATCTTTTGTTTCTTACACCTCAGAGGGAAATAAAATTCTGCCTTCTCAAAGGGGAGACCAAATGTGAGGAGATGGTGCTTTTCTCTCTCAGACTTGAGAGTCAAAGTTATGGTTCATGTGGATGGGACCACCAAAGAGAAGAGTTAAGCCCGCACCAGTCTTCTGCTCAGAAGGTTGATCCAGTACAGGGAACCAGCAGCACTCTGATCTGTCTCACAAAGACATTTCAAGGGTGGGGGAAATCCCTCTCAACAGGTAAATGTCAAATCTGACTGTTGTACTGTATGGTGCCAGTCGTGCAGAGAAGACTGTGCCATGGGAAGGCACATTTATGTGACATGAATTAACTACAGTGGCTCTCCAAAGCTGTCATACCACATGTAATGTTGAAGTTTTGTAGCATTTCAGCACTTGCTAGCAAGCAAATGCAGCAAGACCAGAATTCTAATGCAGCAAATCATAGAATCACAGAGTGGTTTGGGCTGGAAGCGACCTTACAGATCCTCCAGTTCCAACTCCCCTCCACTGGACCAGGTTCCTCAGACCCCCATCCAAGCTGGAACACTTCCAGGGATGGGGCACTCTCAGCTTCTCTGGGCAACCTGTGCCAGGGCCTCACCACTCTCACAGAGAAGAATGTCTTCCTAATATCTGATCTAAATCTGCCCTCCTTCAGCTTAAAGCCATTCCCCTTTGTCCTATGATTGCATGCCTTTATAAAAATTTATCACTCCAGGTCTAGCAAATTAGGGTTCTTATAGATATTTCCTTTCCTATCCCCTTTATAGTGTTTTGGGGTATACACCAGTTATTGCTCTAAGTGTAATTCTCTTGGATGTCCGATTTGCCTGAGAGATTTTAAGTATTTGTGCTGGCATGGCATTTCACTGGAAATGAAAGCCACAGTTCAGCAGTTTTGATTTAAGCCTGCTGAATTTTTGAAAGAAAATTCCTTCCCTGAATTTGGGAGTAACCCCAGCAACCCACATGCCATGCATGCCAAGTGGAAGAGGGGGTGTGGAGGCTTGAATGGGGAGCAGGATTGCATCAAAAAGCCTGGAAGTTGGATATGTAGATAACGGCTGAAAAATATGCTTTCTTATGTAGCTTTAAAAAGCATTTCCCAGTAAAAATACAGTGAATACAGTTGCTATAGCTACTAGCAGGGTTTTGTGCAGAACTTCATGAGGTACTTGCTGTGTAGTTGAAGAAAAGTTTTTCTCAGTTTGAGGGTTCAATATCACCTTGTGATTAGATTTTCTTCATTTAAGCAGGCACTGTTGAGCACCAGCTGTGTTTACAGTTTCTGCACTGAGCAGAAGAAGGCAAGGAGCTTGAAAACTTTTTTCTTTTTCTCTTTTTTGTGCAAGTGAAACATTGCTGATGTAGCTGAGCTAATGTGTTACTTAATTTCTTACTTATTTGTCTGTTTGGGATTGTTTTTAGGCCAAGAAACAGCTAATAGCGTTGTGGGCTTTCGTGTTTACCTTAGTATGGAAAAATTACAATTCTTTTATGATTAACCACCAGTCGAGCAACTTGTTCTGGGCCCTAGAAGACAGGGAAAGGTTTCAGATTAAAACATGACACTGCAAACAGAAGATGAATGCATTAATTCTAGAGACCAAGTGCATCAGGCAATGGTAGCTGAGCACTCAAACAGCTTTCTAGTCCTAGTGAGGGAATGTTCTGTCTCATACATCAAAACTGATAGTTCTATAGATCAGGAAAAGTACTGCAGCTTTGAACAAGTTATAGATGATATACTGGGATTGTTAAGAATAATTTTGGATTTAAGTTGGCCAGCAGGTCAGACTGCATGTTATTGTCTCTTTCAGCTGTACTAATCTGTAAGTAAGTGTTGTTCTCTGAATACATTGACATGAATATGACAAACTTTCATACATCAAATTAGGTCTCATATGTATCTGTGGAAAACAAGTTATAACACCTATTTTATCTCTTAAAGAACAGGCTGTCAGTCTTGTTAACAAAGACAAAACAGCAAAACAAGCACAATCACATCCTTTTTTCTTTTTTTTTTTAATTTGGCAACAGATAGAACAGTTACTCTTCAGACAACAACTGTGTTTGAAATATTTTCTTATTTGTATATGATGTCAATTCATGTGCATGTCTGCCCAGGGCAATGTGTTAGTACTTTGGTATTTTTCTTGGCATCAAAAAGAAAAGAAAGCAAACTACCTTCTTGCTCCTGAGTGGAGCAGGAAATGTAGTGCCAAAACAGATGTAGAAAGGCCAAGGTGCTCAGGGCGTTTTTGTACCCTTTATTTTCCTGGTGAGGGTCCTGAGCCTCCGAGCAGTCAATGAGAGCAAAGCATCACCCACTGGCATTTGGGACAGCTGAGCATCAGGGCTGGCTTCATCCAATCCAATTCATGGATAGAGAAGACTCAGAGTGAAGTGTAACCCTTTAGGCAATCCAGGAGTGCCCCATAGTTTTAGTTCCCATATCCATTATAATTCACCTAGAAACGAGACTGAACTCTGCACAGAATGTTCTTAAGCTCTCCCTGTGGAAAGTAGTGTGAAAGTTCAAAAAGACACTACTTTTCCTAGCTCCATTTTGGTTCTTCTTCCCCAATCTGCTTTTCTTGGACAATTTCATCATTCAGGGAGGAGGATCTGTTTAGAAGTCAAGATGTGCTTCTTCTGTTCCCCACTAGGCAAAGATTTTGTACTCAAGTCTATTCATCCTCTGCCTCTGAACTTGATAAAGTTTCCTATCATTACCTTTACCATCTTTTGCTGTTGCTGGTTTTGACTGACTTTCTTATGTCACCTTGACCAGACAGACATCTGCTGAAATATTGGTATCTGTTTGTACACCAATATCTAAATCTTTGCTCTTTGTCTAAGCTTCTTTTATTGTGTCTGGGGAAAATAAACACTTCTTGTGAGTAGTTAATTTATTTTACTCTTCCTCATGAGAAAGAGATAAAATAAATCTGAGTATGGATTTTTTCTTTCTTTTTTTTTTTTTTTTTTGATTCTCTCCATGAACTGGAAAGGAGCTTAAGTATAAAACCACATAAAATGTTAGTTAGAGACCTACAGCCTAAACTTAAATGACAAAAATCCCAGCCAGAGCTCTGCTATTTCTTAAGGAAAAGAGTGTAGTGTGAGACTGTTTGAAACTAAGCTTTACAATGCAGGAAGGCAGAGATTTAACTTGTTTTAAGTTCTAGCACTGCTGTCTAAGTAGGTATTTCTCCATTTCTACAAATTTTCCATGTCCTTTCTCCTCCACCAAATTTTCCAATGTTGCTTTAGTTATTATTTTCCTGAAAACACTTTATGTCCTTATCCATTTCAATATATCCTCTCCCCAACTACTTAGTAAAATCTTTGATATCTTACATTACTTTCCCAATAGCTCCCTCTTCTTTTAAGGTAAAAATTCAGGATATTGCATATGAAGAGGTAGGGAAAAGGGAATTAACTAATTTTTGGATTTTCAGGTCTTTTTGAGACAGCTTGAGGCACTGAATCTTAGAGTTAATTGTGAAAACTTTAAATATGAAGATATGAGAATGTTAGGAAGACCTGAGTGTAATGTTATTTCATGTCTCATTCATGTGATCTGTATATTCCTTTTTTTCTTTCATGGCCTGTTCCCTTTTTGCTTTCTCTTTTTTCCACTGCTGTTTCTGAAACTTGCATGAAGAATGAAAAGGAAGGAAGCAGAATGGAGAGGATTGGACAGGGTGAGAGTTGAAATGGCTCAAAACCCTTCCAGCCAACATCAGGATTATTGATTTGATACTGTCCCACCCCTTGCTATAAGCACAGACAGGCAAACCCAGCTGTGGTGCAGGGGTAGCAGCACATCTCTTATCAGCTCCTGAGTGACAGCCCTCTTGCCTCTGTCAGCTGCCTGGTGTGAGAGCTCTGTATGGGCTGTAGAGCACAAGCTTTTGTATCTTATCCTTTCTATGTATGTAAGTGACAGTGGTGAAGAGAGCCCTTCCTGTTAGAAACTAGGGATAATTTACATGTTTTCCCCAGCTACATATTTTCCTGTTTAATTTACATCTATCAGACCCTTATTTACTGTACTTCTCTTCAGTGCATTCTTGATCATCTTCTGTTTTCACAGAGTCATAAAATGATTTGGGTTGGAAGGGACCTTCATGACCGCCTAGTCCTGATCTCCCTGCCATGGGCAGGGACACCTTCCACTAGACCAGGTTGCTCAGAGCCCCATCCAACCTGGCCTTGAACACTTCCAGGGATAGGATATCCACAACTTCTCTGGGCAACCTGTGCCAGTGCTCCACCACCTTCAAAGTAAAGAATTTCTCCCTAATATCCAATCTAAACCTGCCCTCTGCCACTTTCTAGCCAATACCCTTGTCCTGTCACTGTGTTGTCCTTGAAAAAAGGCCCCCTTCATCTCTCTTGTAGCCCCTTTAGGTACTGGAAGGGTGCTCTAATGTCTTCCTAGAGCCTTCTCTTTTCCAGGTTGAACAACTCCAATTATCTCAGCCTTTCCAACTGGACAGGTTTTCCATCCCTCTAATCCTTCCCGTGGCCTCCTGTGGACTTGCTTCAACAGCTCAATATCCTTCCAGTGTTGCTTTAGATGGGGTCTCATGACAGTGGAGTAGAGGAGCAGAATCACCTCGGTCAACTTCTGACCACGCTGATTTTGATGCGGACCAGGATATGGTTGAATTTTTGGGCTGCAAGTTCACATTGCTGTGTCATGTCCATCTTCTCCACCAGCACCTTCAATTCCTTCTCAGCAGGGCTGCTCTCGATCTGTTCATCCCATCTTACTTAGTTTTCCATCTTACAGCCCTTGGGGCAGAAATGACAATAAAAGTGACAAGGCAGAACTTTCCTGCAGGTCTCCTTCTGCTGGGATCATGGTAAAATCGTGGAATGATTCACAGTCAGTGATTTCCTGTGTGTCACATTCAGAATTTGAGAGGAGTAAAGTGTGTTTTATCTCAGTCTTGGACTTAGGATCTCTGACACTTGATAAATTCTTCTTCTGCTTGACTCCCCTGTGTTTCCCCTTCCTCCATGCCCGATGTTGGTGGTGCCCACAGTGCTGGGCAGAGATGGTTGAGACATCAAAGATCCAACTTGTCTTCACTCAAAACTGCCCTGCACTGAGGCCATGCTTCTTATTTCTCTCATTTTATAGGAGTCTGTTCATGGTGAAGACAACCACAATGCAGAACTTTTTGGTCAGAGGAGATGGTTCTTCCTGTCTTCTCTTAGCCCAGCTCCTTGCATAAGAAAGAAAACCTTTCAGGTCAGAGTCAAAGAGAGACTGGAGGCAGTCACTTCCAAGATTTTCAGTCTTAAATTCTCCATCCAACCTTGCCACTCCGCAGACACCTATGCTGGGTAAGGTGTCTAAACTTAGGTTTCTGCAGCTGGGGCTTCCAAGACTTGCCCCTGCCTTAAATGATTTGAGTTGTACAATTATGAGATATTAAAGTGGCAATCCTACATTGGTTCCAGTACCACTTTTTTTTCAGGTCAGTTCCCAAAATGCTTTGTTACAAAGTCAACTAGGTGTGAATTGCTTTCTACCCTGGGGCCCTGCTGCAACAAGGAGGTAAAGAATGGCCTGTTTCTAGAATACCTGGTGGGAAGGGGTTGCTTGCAAGCTTCCTATATCTGTTTAGCTGTCCTTTTCACTCTGGTGTTTTAAAAAAGAAATGTCCATGCTTGTTCTCAGTGGAGGAGAGCATGGAGATGCTCAGTTTGCGTGGATTTCAGGCAGTGGATACACAGTGGGAGTGCTGGGTACAGAGGGAAAGGTTCAGAGCTGAGGATGTAACCCTGCTATCTGCACCTCTAAAAGTAATGAGAGACCTCTTACTTTCATGGCCTTTATTCACAGATCCCTCACTTTTGCTGGTGTGTTGGTGTCCACAGTAGAGTTCTGGATTTCATTGCAAGGGCCAAGACCATGCAAATCAAACCATGGAAAGGGTTTGCAGTACTAAATCTCTTAATCAAATGCACTTGTTGTTTCTGAACAAACTTTCATTATATTAGATATCCATCATCTTTTCGGAACACATGGAGGGGGAATTCACCCACATGGTGCAAGTAGAAGGCATTGATGTTCCTGTATTTGGGAAATTTTTTGTCATTAGTTCAGCAGAAGTGTTGGGAAGTGGTAGGTGAGTGTGTGGTGCATCTCCAATTAGCATGGCCCTATTAATAACCCAGAGAGTGACAGACAATGGGTATGAGCTCATTTCTAGAGTTTGTAGGGATTCTGGTTATCCAGGCCATTATCATAAGGCATAGAGCAAGGAATGCAAAGCAATTCTTCCTTGCCCCAGTTAAGAGTTCTGGGAAATGCGTTCACCAGGCTTCTCTTTGTTAGAAAGTATGTTGCCTATTTTCCAAATAGGTTTAGGCTGTTACCCCATCCTGATTCCTCGCTCCAGCTCTGCTGGCTAACTATATAAAGCCATGACATATGGGTCTTTTTACTGACATAATCCTCTACTGTACTAAAAAAGAAAATATTAAATTTCATTCCAAGAGCGGTAAGAACTTCCATGAGGATATAAAAAGCAGGAAATTGGCCCTGTAAGAGTGGAGTACTCTCATATTGAATAGCCTCCAGGGGCTCAGTCTTAAAATCGTCTTCCTAATAGCTAATGTAGGTTGGAACAGCTCAGTCTCTGCTTGAGAGGAAATGGGATTTGTAGGACTTTGATGGTACAGGTTACAGGTCTTAGGCCAAAGGACTGGTGTTCTGTGGCCCTGTACAGAATCAACATGCTCCGTACATACTGCACTAACAAGAGTTTGAACATGCAGTATGGAGGAAGAATCTCAGGATTTTCCACTCCACCACGAACTGTTCCTACCATAATGTTTCTGGACATCATTTTGGTCTTTGTCTTGCTTAGATCATTCCTCCCTAATCTGAACAACCTGCAGGCAGAAGTGGCAGTTAATTTGAATGTATGAAGCTCTGGGAATAATGTTATCTATTACCCCAAACAGCCAGTGAGCCTTTGATTACCTGCAGGTGATGGATTTTCCATTTCCAGGATGTGTGTGTGCTGCAAACCCTGCTTCAGCAACAACATGAGACACATTTCAGCCTTGTGCTAGGTTTAAAAGAAGCAGACAAAAAGATACAGGCAAAGTTTTCTAATTTAGCCTGGTGCAATAAAGTCATTATCAGGATGGGTGAGCTGTGCACCTGCTACTGGGTAATGTAGTTTGGAGTGTGTTTTCTCCCAAGAGCATTCCTAAATTATTATGTATCTAATAATATCATTGTGTTAATATCCACAAGATTCAAATACATTTGCACCTCAAAGGATGAGGCACTGCAGAGGCAGAATATGGACCAACATGTTTTGTAATGGACTTGCAATCTACGTGACTTGAATTATATACTTGAGAAACTTTTGGGGGTGGAAGAGGATAGTGAAAATGAGATTATGACAAGTTAACTGACCTCTGAGTATCCTGTTCTGTTGCTAATTCCCTGGTCCATGCTGAAGAGGTGCAGGCTACAGCTTTGCAAAAGAAAGTAAGTAACAATTAAGGGGAAAAATTGGTTCAAACAAAATGCAGCCCTGAGAGGCTACTTTGCTATTAAAAAAAAAAAAAAAAGCTTCTAGAAATATTGAACCAATGCTTCAGTTTCAAGTTCAGGATGTTCTTCCTGCCTTTGCCAGTGAGTAAATAAACACTGGGGGAGAAGCTGTCAGTACAAGTGCTACAGGTGCTGGTGCCTGGTTCTTGGGCAAACTCTTTTTTCAGGCATTGTTTTCCCAAATCAGATACGCAAAACTTCCTCTTATCAGCCTCCCCTTATCAGCTCTTCTAATCCCTTTGACCTCACATATACTCTGAGACACTTCCCATGGGTCTTTTCCTTGATAACTATTTCAGTCAGGCTAACCAAGATACTTGAGCAATTGTGTTTTATACAGAACCAACCTTTTAGATGTAGAACTTCTTTTGAAATTCAAACTCCTTGTTAGCTGAAGTGAGAAGGGGTCACCACTTGTCTGGTCCATAAACACAGGTGTTCACATGGTACAGTGAAGATTTTGCTTACAGTCTGGTCGATGATACCAAAGCCAAAGAGAGAGTCTGTCGCACAGATTTTCATTGCAGATTACTTTGGGGTTTTCTTAGACAATCAGTAGAAAGATTTTTAAGCTTGATATGCAAGAGTACAATTTAAATTTAGAGTTACTTCCTCTGGGCAAAACACTGAAAAGTTATACTTGGGGATATTGCATCAAGGTTTCAGCCTGCAGACACTGCGTGGCTGCAGCAGGCAAAAATACCCTGCAAAGTCCTCTTCTAGCAGTGAGGGTGTTTTAGAATAGCAGTGATTTGGCAGACAACCAGTAAGGGCTTGTTTTAAAGCATCTATGGTAAATGCATTTATGAGGGGTCAATTTGTGGAATGCATGATCCAAGCATAGGTTAAGGAGTCAAGGGTAGCTGAATTCTAATTCTGACCTTCTCTCAGGATTCCTTGTGTGTGCACATGCAGCATGACAGAGGTTAAAGGAACATTTCTCAGGCTGCAAATTAGGAAATGCCCATGTTGAGTTAATCCTTGGAGTGTGCTTTATGGCCCTCTAGGACTCTTGGTTATGGTCCTGTTTAGGGTATTTTTCCCCATTCACCTCCTGTTTTGTTCTGTCTCCTGGACAGGTACCTGCCACTTAGGGAACAGCTATTTATTATTTTTCCCCTCCTAAATTATGGACTTTATTTCTCGCACAATCAAACTTGCTTCCAATTGCAGCAATATTAATCATTCATGGGCCCAGGCAGTTCCAGCACCAAGTACTTCAGGGCAGTAATATAGTTCAGCTAAGGCAAAAAAAGCGATGGGATGGAATGGTCTGCTGATCTTTCCCACCACCCTATTTCATCTCTCATAAAGCTGACAGATTGCTTTGGCTCACACTCATGTTAACCATCTCTCTGCATCTGAGCAGTATTTTAGGGATTGAGATAGAAGTTGCTCTTGAGATGTGATGTAGCCCAGAGAAACCGTGGATGCCCCATCATCCCTGGAAGAGTTCAAGGCCAGGCTGGATGGGGCTCTGAGCAACCTGGGGTAGTGGAAGGTGTCCCTCCCTGTGGCGGGGGTTGGAATGGGATCATCTTGATGGTCCCTTTCAACCCAAACAATTCTGTGATTCTGTCGTTGCACATGAAGAGAAGAAACATCCCACCCCCTGCAGCCTCGCCAGCACTTAGAGCAGACATTGAAGAGTTTTCTGCTAGCAGGGTGCGTGAATGGCTTCATCCAACATACTGTGGGGCTGCTGACTGTGTCCTCCTTGATTTCAGCAGACTTTGGATCAGTTGTAGTTGAGCAAAATACCTCAGGAAGAGCTCTGGTGTTAGCAAAGAGTTTTCTGCTCTATTATTCACTTGGGTTTTTAAACAACGTCCACTGAAATCAATGTCCCTCTTTTCACTAACTACAGTTGGCTTTGGATCAGGCCTGGGAAGATGCACATCTTCCAGAAATGCCATCAGATGATTTCTATAAAAATCATCAAACAAAGATACACAACTGCATGCGATGATCAACAGGGAAGAAAGTCCTATCTCTCTTTTATACGATTGGGTTCCTGCTCACATCAGCAATAATTTAGATAATTAAATTGCTTAATTCAGTAGTTGGAAGAGGCACAATCAACAAACTGACTCTACTAAGATGTCAGATGTATTAGTGTGCTGGGTTTTATATTTGTTTTTCTTTTTTGTGTGTGTGTGAAAAGCTGTGTAATTGGACACTGTCTTTTTCACCCCCGGCTAACCTCTTCTTCAGAGGAGCATACCAAAGACATTTAAAATCACATTATGAATGCCAGCATAGTTACAACATTTATATGGCATATGGTGATGTTCAGTGGCAGCAGACGAATGGATGAAATCAAGCACAATAATAGAATCAGCCCCCCTTGAATTTAACAGTGAGACAGACAGTTCAGTGGTATAATTTAGAAAAATGCAAGTAGGAGCTTGAATATTTTCATGAGGTGTCTAAAGTACATAACTGGGCATACTTTTAGCATTCAACTTTGATTCAGTGGTCTTTGTACTGTCCCTGTAGGGTCTTTGAACTTTTGCTCGCATGAGGTAGAAATGGTTTTATTAAATCACACTCCTGAAATGCTCGTCTTACTGTGACTCCAGGTTTATTTTATTTTGCTTAATGAATATTTGTGCCTGAATCACTCTCTGAAGAATGAAGGAGATCACAGAAAGTGTTCTGTGTTGTTCCATCTCTAACTCACGTGGGTTTTGCTGTTGATGGCGTCTCTCAAACCAGGACAGAAGAGCAGTCTCTGGAGAGGCTGAGATGGGGTATATCCAGTGCCAGTGCAAATTGCTTCTCATAGAAGTGCCGTGAAGTTTTCTTCTCTGACACATTCTCCATGGCTGCCCTTTCTTTTCCTTTTATTTTTTCAAGATGCCACTTCCAAACAAACAGTTTTGCTTCTCTTTTTCCACAAGGGTTTTTCATCCTTGTTCTCTGAATCGCAGTGTTGAGAAGTCCCAGTTCTTCTTTGGCTCTTTTTTTTTATTGATGTTTTTTGCCCTACATTTCCCAATGAGTGTTTACTTATTGTTCAAAACTAGAGAGACCTTACCATGGATTCTAACTGACCTAAAACTCTATCCTAACCCCTACAAAAAGCCATTCTGAAGCTGAAAGTTATATAGAACTCATGCCTATCTTTTGCATATTGTTTGTTCAACTGTGAGATGGTATGAATAGCTTAGTGCTGTGCTTGTATTTTGAGTGTAGAGGGCTCACTCTAACATTTACTGACTTCTCAGCCAGGATGCCATTCCCACATCAAGTTTGCATGTAGCCAGAAGTATTCACTTCTTTTTTTCCCATTAAACTATTAAAAATGGAGCCTCAGACACAGAACCCGCAGTTCAGTGATAAATTTGGACGTGATGGGATTTGTCAGTTCTTTTTGCAGTATCCCTTAATGCATCACAAGGGAATCCCAAAGTGATGTTTGTGAAATACAAAGAAAATGGGAGCTATTTTAAAATGATGTACATTGACTTAGGCCTCTTTGAGCAAAATTATTCCCACATGATAGGCCGAACTAAAAATAATAGTAATAAAAAAAAAATCCATGTTGGCCATTTGGAAATAGGGTCAACTAAAGAGAATTTCATAGTCTTGGATCACTCTGAAACCTAAACTGTACCACTTTTGGCTCCTTTTTGACCATTTCTCCTGGAAAGGGAAATAAATAGTGATCAGCTGCTGCAATTTCAAACTGGGCTCAGTCTCAAAGTGGCTGACTGAAGTGGGAAAGAAAGAAGTATGGAAAACCCATTACTAAAAATATTTCATTTCCAACCTTTCTTCTAACATCCCTGAAGACTTCCTTGCCATGACATGAGTCCTGCTGATGCGAATGGGGCAATTTTCTCTCACTGGTATATTTGTACATGAAGTAGTTGCAAGTTAAGAGACTTGGTTCAATTCTTCATGCTATAAAAGTGGATAAAATTATATATTTTGGCCTGAATGCAAGAATAATATTGAACCATAAATGTGTATTAAAGCCACCACAAGTTATGATTATAGATTTTAAGCAGATGTTCTGTTTTGATTTGCAGCTTTTTTTTTGCCACTATTTTTAGCCTAAATGGCTGTTCTGAGACACCTTGCAGCATTCATAACGCAGAAATGAGTTCTTGAAGCATTTTGGCAAGGAGGGGAGAATAATGAGGCCTTAGAGACAGAGCCCTCAGGCCTGGCCATGGGGGAAGTCCTTCTGCTGGGGTAGAATCCCACATGTACCAAGTGAGCCCCATCCACCGAGCTGCATCCGCTGCTCACAGAGCCGGAGTTGTTCTGCTGACTGACACCAGCTGGTGCTCTGCTCCTTTTATCCTGGCCTCATGTGGGTTAGCAGCTGGTCAAGACTGTTTTTAAGAATGTATTTATAAAACTTCACAGCCGTGCAAGCCCAGACACAGAGAAAGGACGTTTTGAGCTCGGCACTGGAAGTGCAGGATGTCGCTTGGCAGATCTGGTTTCCCAGCTCTTGCTGCTGCCACAAACCTGCTGTCCCATCACTAGTACCCAAAAACAATGTTTCCTAAAAAAATCCAGGGGAGCGAAAACCTTGGGCTGAAGGCTCCTGTAGATATTTTAAGCAGTGCCTGTCCTGATCCCTCTGCAGGCGGCTGCCTGATTGGTATTTCAATAACGTGCTTATTTAGAAGGAAATTCTAACTCCTGTAGGGCACAGTGGTGTTTTCATGCCTTTTTTACCCTGCAGCCTTTTCCAGCTGGCTCAAACCTGAACACCTCACTGTCTGGTAGGGACATCATCTGGCTGAGGTGTAAACTACAGCACTTGATTTTGTATTTAGAGTTGGTACATGAATAAATACGATTTTTTTTTTTTTAATCTTTCTTGTATTTATGTTCCACTCTTGGCAGACACTTCCAAATTTTATTTGCAGTGAAGGATTTATTATATGTATTGCTTTTTTCTCCTTGTCTGGATGTGATACGGACTTCCGAAAATAGCCTGTATTTTATCTTTTGGAAGGAGCCTGTATTTTTTTGTGGGGATAAGGATTTATAGTGACATCTTGACAACTTCATAAGATTTTTCCCCTTTTTAATTTCCTAAACCAGGACAACATGCTGAGATACGTGGTAGAGATAGGCCCAGCATCTGACTGATCAAAATGGGTTTTGAACCAATGCTGACGCCACTGTTCTTTCTGTCTGTGATTCCCACAGAACCTTATTGCTTTGAAAAGAAATATCCTAGAAGGCATAATCGACCCTGCAGCAATGAACTACATCAGACAGTGTCCCCTTCATGACTTCTACCCCGCTATCAACAGTGAGAAGCAGACATGCATGTTAAAACACTGAGAAGGCAGAACTTCCCCAAGAAAATGGACAAAGAAATAATTAGAATCATTAAAGAGGAAAAGAAGGAATCAGAATCTGGGAGAAAGTTTTTAAAAATAATGCCTTAGGCAGTGAGAGATGCAGAGTGGAAGCTGGTTTCTCCCTTCTGGGTGTGCAAACAGTAGATCAAACTGCAATGACTTTATGATATAATAAAAAATAATAAAACAAGAGCAATAAGAGATTTATTTTTTAAAGTGTCGATCTAGTGTTAGAAAACACAGCTTAACTTTTAACAGCTCAGACACTTTGCCTGACTTCTTACAATACCTTCTGACTTCAGTGACTCCACTCACAGTCAACTCAAACCAAAGACCTTATACTGAAGATAACCCTGAGTTTTTGCACATCTTTAAACTAAATAGTGGAAAGACATGTTTTGAAACTGCTGAGTTTACTCCTACAAAGAAGGACCAATGGCAACAAACATATATATGAAAACGGTGTATTTTTAGCATTTGTCATTTTTGGGGCTGCTGAACTGACTGAAAGCAGCGATGGGTGAAGTGGCAACGGGTTGTGTGTGTGATTTGTAGTGGTTTGTATCTGGGCTCTGCGCTGTGTATCTCCTAATGATGAATGCGTGGGAGGGCCAGGTCAGGAATGGTTTCCACTCCAGTGCGCTGATTGTGTAGTTGGCAGTGGGCTCAATTAAAGTATAATAATCTGGTAATCTCTCTCCTGTTTCCATTCAGCTGCTTCACAGTGAATAGAGCCAGTGAACAAGTATAGCTTTTGAAAAGTAGGTGAACTCCTGCCTCTTTGTCTGAGCAGTTTATGTCTAGTCAAGTAAAATGACAAGCAGAAGAGGCGACTCTCCAAAACGTTGCTCTCATGACTTGCATCACTGCTGCTGTTTGTGTTGCTGTGAGATAACACTTGCTCTTTATTTCCCTCTCTAGGCTGCGTGTTGGATTTCTAGCAAGCTTCGCACCACGGAGAAAAGACAAGCTGATGTGAGAAAGGAGATACGGATATGTCCATGATGGGAAGGTGCTGTATCCTCCATCTCTTGGTTCTTCTCACATTTGTGTTCAGCGGGGAGAGAACCGAGGCACAAAGAGCAGGTACGCCTTCAGTTTACTGCCTCGTGCCCTGGAGGTGCTGGGGCTCTCCCATGGCTGGGAGGCCATCAGTACAAGGAGGAAAACTATAAACAACCCAAGACATTTACTGCTGGAAATACATTAAATGGGCCTTAGGGATGGAGAAGGCTCGGGGTTCAAGGCTGTGGTTTACCTGGGTCTCTTGTTCTGTTGCAGGCTTAGAAAGTTCAGCTCAGCTACCCACAGCGAGAGGAGCAGCTCACCACAGTTAGCTCTGATGTGCTGCATCTACCTTGCACTGGCATGGAGATCACCTCTTCCATTGCCTCCTGTGGGTGTCACATGAGACCTGGTGAATCTTCTGCCTGGCTGTGACTTTCCTGTGAGCTAAACAGGGCCAGGGTACTGTTCTTACCCTCCCTTGATTCAAGATATTTGAAGGATGTGTTGATGTGGTGCTTAGGGACATGGTTTAGTGATGGACGTAACAGTGTTGGGTTAGTGGTTGAAATTTATGATCTCAGAGGCCTTTTCCAACCTAAGTGACTCTAGGATTCTATGTTTCTCTACTGTCTAGTTGGTAGCATGGTCCCTGGCACAGCTTTTGGCCTGGGCTCATGAACACTCTCCCCCAAATGCCACTGAATGCATTAGAGGATGGTGTAGCTGAGGGACTGTTCTTACAGGGATCCTTGACAAAGGACACGTTGGCTTTTGTGTGTAACAAGAAGAGTTGAGTTATCTGGCATCAGTGATGCCACACCTCAAATTTAACATGGTTGTAGATCCACACAATTTTTTCATAAGAGTCCAAAGGCATTTAGAGATGGAGGTTTTCCCACTCTTTTTCTAGGAAAGCTTATATTCTGTAGGCTTGGGTATTTTATAAGAAAGAAAAGGCTATTTTAGACCTTCTTTCACTTTAAGGAATAGCTGCTTTACAGCTTTATTATGTGATCTTTCTATGGTTTTCTAGATGAAGTTTAACAGGAATAAATACTTAGTAACCAAAAAAAGTGCAATCTCACATTTTTTTCTCTGCTTCTGGACCTGTCACAGGCAGAATATAGTGGTGCCATTTATATGTTCCTTCTGTGCTTACTTTAAATAATTTTGGGCTTATAGCTTGTTTGTGAACTATTTTTAAAGGAAATATTGCAAAACAGTTCATTCAGTGTCTGAGTAGATGAACACAACTCCTTGAATCATGCTCGCAGAGAGCATTTCTGCAATCACAAACCTGAATTTTTGCTTTCTATGAGTTATCTCCCATATTCCCTTAACATGAACTGAATTGTTTCTGCCAGTAAAAAGTAATGTTATGGCATTCTTGGCAAACAATCAATTTTTTCCAGTGGTGGACATTAGAGTGCTAAAAATGCAGATTAATATTTACTAAAAGCATTTCTGCAGCATTTCATCTCACTGCCATCAGGTGTGTAAGCAAAGAATCACTACCTCAAAAAAAATGATCCTGAAAGACCATGTTTTTCTTCCATGCAATGCTGCCTTGAATAGACATCACCTTAACTCCCCCTTGTTTTAAGGCTCATTGCCCTTGAACACAGACAGAATTCATTCTGTCTGTTCTGTTTGTTTTGAAATTGCAGTTGTCTCACCTGCTGAGAGTCATTAAAGTAAGTTACAGGAAGTTCTGTACCTTGTGGGTTTTGCTCTCTAGTTAGTCTCACCTAATTAACATTCTTCCAGCCAGAATAGATTAATATAATAATGAATTTAGGAAGGAGGTGAGGTGGGAAAGTGTAGAATCCTTTCTTACCTTTTGCTGTTAATCCTCTATATTCTCTAAAAATCAAGCAGAACCACACTTGAGAGTCCAGCTGATATACACAGATTTAATGTAACTTACATGCCAAAATATAAAATTATATAAACCATCATCTCCCCTCTCAGATTGCCTTCAAGAGAGTTTTTCCAGACAGACTTTTATTGCTCTGGGGTTAGAGACGAGCACTCCCTCGCTCACAAATGCCATCACAGAACACATTCCCACAGGAAGGTTTTGGCTCGGATAGAGTTAATTTTCCTCACAGTAGCTGGTATGGGGCTGTGCTTTGGATTTGTGCTGGAAACGGTGTTGATGACAGAGGGATGTTTTTGTTACTGATGAGCAGAGCTCACACTGAGCCAAGGCCTTTTTTATTCCTCCTCACACCAGCCAGGAGGCTGGGGGTGCACAAGAAATTGGGAGGGGATAAAGTCGGGACAGCTGCCCCCAGCTGACCAAAGGGGTATCCCAAACCATAAGGTGCCATGCTCAGGAATAAAACTGGGGAGTCACTTGGCTGGAGACTCCTGCTCAGGCACTGTCTGTGAGTCAGTCAGTGGCGAGCAACGGTTTTCATTTGCATCACTCCTCGTTCTTGGGTTTTATTTATATCTCTTTGTTATTTTGCTTTTCATTACGACTTCTTCTTTCTCTTCTTCTTATTTTGCTTTATTGTATTTTATTTCAATTATTAAACTTTCTTCTCTCAACCCACTTTTACCTTTCCAATTCTCTTCCCCCTGATCCTGCTGAGGCCAGTGAGTGAGGGGCTGTGTGGTACTTAGTTGCCAGCTGGGCAACCACAACAACAGGTTGTTTCCAAAGAGATCCCATGTGGATGGGCTGATCCCAGTGTGATCCCAATCCTGTGTGTATAGGTTGTTCCCATGGGCCCTGCGCCTGGAATGTGCTGGGATGTGCTCTGCTACAGAAGTCAACACAGCAGCAGGTGATGATGCTCATTTCTCATCACCTGCCACACTCCCAAGTGTGCATTCAGTCATTCTCATGGTCATCATGCAATACTGTGAACACTGACCTACTCTTTTGTAATGCTTTTACTCTTCTCCTTAGGCAAATCCTCTCCATGTAGCTGAGCTACCCACTCCCTACCGCCCAGTGCAGTAGGCTGTTCTGGAATTCTTCCATTCCGGGCCGGGTCACAACCCTAGGATGAGCAAAAGAACCAGAGCCAACTTATTTCAAAATCTGGGTGTGGTAGAAGACTTTTTGACTTTCCTATAGGTTCAAGTGCTGGAATTCAATAGGAAATATGTATTTTTTATCACTGGTTCAAACATGCAGTTTTACTTTGTGAGACAACATGAGACAAGAACTGCTGGAGAAGTAATGGTTGGTGGCTGTGACCAAACTGACTTTGTAGAGCAGCTTTCAGTCTTAAAACTCAAAATTTATTAGGGATTGTGGTCTATAATACTGGTTTAGAGAAACATATGTATTTATATGCACATTTTGTCCAGCTGGGGAATTATGTTGATAAATCTTGGGCATCTGTGGGACTTTTATGGATCTACTGCATCCTGACTTGCATGTATCCAGAAACAGCTAAGAAACATCTCCTGAGAGATCTCCTTTTTTTAGCAAGTGTCTGACAAATGAAAGTCTGGACTGATAGACCAAACAAGTTGCAATTAAAATAAATTTGTGTTTTGAATTACACAGGCCTCACATTGAAAGTATCATGGTTGGAGGCAAAGGGATGGTTGTGGGTATAAGTGAACTTTTCCCTTACAAGGCAGCTGCCCTTTGTTGTTGAGGAACATATCCTAAAATTCAGTGAGTCATGCTTTAGTCAATAGTCAGTGGCAGAAAGCCTCAAAATTGAAATAATCTTGTTATAGACTTGCTGCATCAACATACCATGCTGAGCAAAATAACTACTTCTAGCTAAGCATAAATTAATCATAACATTAATGCAAGAGGGAACACGAAAGCTTCAATACTCAGGGTCAGGATTGGCATAGGCAAGGTCAGGGCAGGGCTCTTGATCTGTCCAGGTCATTTCAGAGCATTGCCTGAGCAAAGGCATTGCAGTGAAGTCAGAGAAAAAGAGCTTCATGTGCATGCAGGGGGTGTAGGTGAAGGATTGAGCAGAGGTAGTTAGAAGCAAAGGAACAGAAAGGGTTTGCATTTCAAAGCAGAGTGTGTGCTGGTCTGTAGATGTCCTGAAACAGATGAGGTGAATCACAGGAAGAAAGGCTGGGAATCTGCTTTTCCTCTGCAGGATAGGGAGAAGGTTTGCTGCCTCCTCCAAATTGCTCACAAGGGAGCTCTGGCTAGGGAATATTTGGTATGTTTCCTGCCACTTAACAATGTTTCCTGCCACTCTTGCAGGTTGCAAAAGCGTTCACTATGACCTTGTCTTCCTCTTGGATGCCTCCTCCAGCGTTGGAAAAGAAGATTTTGAGAAAGTTCGTCAGTGGGTGTCTAATTTGGTGGAAACTTTTGAGATTGGGCCAGACAAAACCCGTGTAGGTGTGGTGCGATACAGCGATCGTCCAACCACGGAGTTCGACCTGGGAAAGTACAAAACCCGTGAAGAAATCAAAGAGGCTGCACGAAAGATTCAGTATTATGGGGGTAACACGAACACTGGCGATGCTCTCAGGTACATCACCACCTACAGTTTTTCCAAAGAAGCTGGTGGGAGACTTAGTGATCGAACTGTTAAAAAGGTGGCTATCCTTTTGACTGATGGAAGGAGCCAGGATTTTGTCTTGGATCCAGCCACTGCAGCCCATCAGGCTGGGATTAGGATTTTTGCTGTGGGTGTTGGAGAAGCCTTAAAAGAGGAACTCGATGAGATTGCTTCAGAGCCCAAGTCTGCTCACGTGTTTCATGTTTCTGATTACAACGCCATTGATAAAATTCGGGGGAAGCTGAGGAGGCGTCTCTGTGAGAGTAAGTAGAACGCCCCATTCTGCAGAATTAAAATAGGTTCAGTTAGCATATAGGTATGAAAAGCTGTGATTGTTTTCTTTCATGCTTATACTTCTTTATTTTCATGTCTTCCACTCAGTTCCACTCTGTAAGAGATCACTGTTCAAGGCCGGGTTGGGTGGAGCTTTGAGCAACCTGATCTAGTGGAAGTTGTACCTGATTATGGCAGGGATTTGGAACTGGGTGATCTTTAAGGCCCCTTCCAGCCCAAACTATTCTCTGTTGTTATGATTCTATCATTTTACTACAAGAGATGTGATGGGTTTTTCTCCCAAGTCAGTATTAACTATAGGTCATCTTCCAGAGCAAAAGATGAATTCCCGTTTCGTTCTGATATAGTTAATTACTTTATAATAATTTGGACTACTGAATATGAATAGTGACATCTTATTTATACATAGATTTTGGGTTATTTTGTGTACGATCTTTACCCCCCACCTTATTTCCTGGCATTGTACTGTGAAAAGAGTGCTCTGGATGCTGCTGGGAAGGATCCTTAAGGAAGCAAAGGGATGTTAGTGTTTTCTGCCTTTCAGCATCTCAACTCTACTGACAACTGGTGTTCTGTAGTGCTCTGGCCACCAACAGCACAAGCATTGGTGATGTCTTGAATGACTTTTAATGGAGAAAAGTGTGGAGGATTTGCGCTGAATAAATGACCTTGATTTTCCAGCTCCTTGGTGAAGAGAATGGGAATGGCATTGTGGCTGGTATCTCCCAGCACTTTAACAGGAACAGCAGTCACACAGCCTGTTCTCCTTCCACCACAGATAAATCACTCTTGTTCTTAGTGACTACATGAAACCTGCCTGGTTTTGCTGCAGTGTATGTTGTGGTTACTGTGAACAGGCCTCGTAGATGATGTTGTGAAGACCTGTTATTGCATTTTGTGAACTCCGTTTGTAAGAAAAAAGCTCTGGGCTTATGTAGGGTCCTTAAAGAATGACAAGCACGAGCAGGCAGAGTCTAGTTGACATTGCCCAGCAATGTCAAGATGTGACTGCTTTTTTAGCCTAAACATAAATGGTTAATGGGTGGTGTTATCCCCATACAAATGGAAGTCATGGGGGATAATGACTGTAAGATATGCAAACTGAAGGAGCTTGGGTTTTTTCTGTGAAAATCTTATGTAATCCTACACACAACTGGGCTGTAATAGAGAAGGGTAAAGCCTTCTGGTTGGCATACTTGGCCAACTCAAACAACTTCCTGCTGCAGCTGCTGAACTCCAAAAATGTGATTTTCCTTTGCAATTCTATTGCTTTCCTTTTCCAAAGCAAGTGTTTTCTCTGCTTTGTACCTGGGTCATCATTTGTTGCCTACTCAAAAAATCCTTTACCTGCCTGTCAGAGTATAATACCATCTGTCTGTGGCTTTCTGAGCCCATCCTGTGTCCACACATGCCAGCATAACACTTCTCATTCGATTACAAAGGACCACTGGGAGCATCCTTCATCCTGAATCTGATGAGTCCACTGACCTCTGTGTCTGCTCGGCTATTTCGCTCACATATTCTCACCTCTGACTGCAATTCCTCCTGCATAGAAACTTTTCCCCCTTAAATACACTATCCCAAAGTCTTCCCTAAATTTTTTCTTCCTACATTTAAAACAGGGAAAGTGCTCTTTGGCAAGAATCAGTGTTATCATACTTACTTAATTTACTGCTTTGCATGCAGAAAGCTTTTGCAAGGCATGATGTTTAGATCAGGTCCAAAAAATCATGAAAATCTTGCTGAAGCAGAGGATGAGGTAGTGAGAGCACCTCCAGCAGAAATACTATGGTAGAGATCAGTTAATTTTTTGTTACCTGCATGTGTGAGGTAGAACTATTTGGGAGGGTGAGAGAATTGAGGTGGAGAACAGGACCAAGAGATTTCTTGTGCATGTACCACTTTTAAATTCTGTTAATACAGTAGGAACAGGAAAGGAGTGATGGCTGGACCTTCTACATATTTAGAAGGTCAATCTTTAACAGATGTTGCAGTTAGCTCTCAGTGGTTTTAATGACAGCACTGCACAAAAACATGAACATACAAACCACAGGGTGGGTGGAAAACGTGACCAGGGCACATGCCAAGCTGCTGTTTGTTTTGTGCACATTCTGAGACAGACAAAAGTGTATATTGCCACAGCCAAGCTGGGGTTTTAATAGACATAATCCCTTGTGAGCTCCAGGGAGACACATCAATCAAAGGGCGGAAATGGGAGGAAGTTTTTTTTTTGTACTGACCACTGACGAGTCCTCCAGTCCTGGTACTGCCACTGAAATGGGAAGGGTCGTGAAGTGTTGCAAATGCTGGATTTTATGCCAGCAGCTGTTCAGAATCGCTTGTCTCAGGTCTCCCTGGACATCTGGCCTAGACTCTGTCATTCCATCTTGCTATATTTGACTGAATTTATTGCTAAGAACATTGCTAAGACTCATTGAGTGCATTAATAGCATTTTAGCTTTCATTTGCTCTTGTGGCAGTAAGCATAGCATAATCGAAAAATAACATGTCTGCTCAGCAGGACATCACGGCAGGGGGAGATATTTTTGTCACACATCTCCATTACATTCTGGACTATAGTTGGCAGGCAAGAATGGGTGATGCTTTCACAGGAAAGCAGGAGAGATACAATCTGCTAAAAATTCCAAAGATACTACATGCTTCCTAAATACATTTCCTGCTTATATGTTGCAGGGATAACAACAGGCAGATATGGAATATTTAAAAATACACTAGACCAAAGGACCATCATCACATGAATCTCAAATGCTTTGCAAACAGAAGGAGATGAGGCTGAATTGTTTAAAAAATGGCTTGATACTGATGGTTTGTCATTGATTTCAGTTGATTTAGTGAGGCCTGTGGTATCAAAAGCAGTCACATGTCCAGATGATTCACAACATTTATATTTCTATTTTTACACGTCTTTGTTGACTTTGGGTAGTGTATGAAGTGCATAAAACAAGACATACGCTACCACTGTTCTGTTACTGATGATGAAGGGCTTCCAGCCTTCAAGGCAACACCTTGAAGGCCTGTCAAAAGAATAGTCTGAAAGCTTCAGAAATGTCTTTTTTTTTGAGGTTGCCTTTGCCCAGGTTCATGATATAATCACAGAAAAACAGCAAGCTGTTTCTTCTTGGCCTTCAGTGTTAAAAATACCTCATGCACAGAGACCATGACAAAGGGTAGGCATCTGAATTGCCATATCTTGACTGACACCTCCTAAGAGACTTATCAGTACAGTCAAATCTCACAAAAATACTGAAATATTGGAACATATCAACACCTGAGGGTATGTTCCAAATTTTGCCGCTTAAGAAGATGTCCAGATTAGGTGCAGGTACTAAGAATTTGACCATCACTTGAAAATCTAGTGACTTTCAGATGGCTTGGGAAGTCTGCTAAAAGCTCAGCAGACAACTGCTGCTTTTTAAAAAGCTGCAGCTGGGCAGTGACCTGCTGATATGTCCTGCTGCTTCTTGATGCTCTACTCCCACAGCTGCAGTGGTGCCTTTCCCAAACTCTGTAACATCTCCAACTTGTAGCAGTCACTCATGTTACAGATGACAGGATCACTTATCCTTTCATCACCATATTTGCTGGCTAACTGCAGTGTCCTGTGAAGGCATAAAAGGTCTGTGACAGAATTTCCAACTGATTTCTCCTTTTCTTGAAACTAAAAAAAAAATGACTTTTCATGGATGTGAGGCGACAAAATATTTATTTAGTGGTGGTCTTCTGCAATTTAGTTGGACAACTGTCTATTGGCTCCAGGAAGCACAGCAGAGATATTCACATATTCTTTTACAGAATGTTTTATTTTCAAATAAAATGTCTGAAACTTTCAGATCTAATTTTCCACTTGGACCAATCATCACCAGCTTAGAGAGAAATGGTTCCAGAGCTGGCTTCTGGCAGGCAGTCTTGAACTTTGGGAATGAGCTGTGGCTGCTGGTTGCCCTTCAGTTCCTCCACAGATTGTGCAGAAGTGACTGTTTTCCCAGATCGTAACTACAGTTCTGGCACTGCATAATCTCCACATCATTTAAATGTTGCATGTCCAAAGAAGGGCATCAAAGCTGGTGAAGGATCTTGAGCACAAGTCCTTTGAGTAGTGGCTGAGGGAGCTGGGAGTGTTAAGCCTGGAGAAAAGAAGGCTGAGGAGGAATCTTGTAACTCTCTACAACTCCCTGAGAGGAGGGTGTAGCCACGTGGGGATTGGTCTCTTCTCCCAGGTAAAAAGCAACAGGACAAGAGGAAATGGCCTCAAGTTTCACCAGGGGAAGTTTAGATTGGATATTAAGAAAAAATTTCTTCACTGAAAGGATTGTCAAGCAGTGGAAGAGGCTGCCCAGGGAAGTGGTGGAATCACCATCCCTGGAGGTATTTAAAAGATGTGTAGGTGTGACACTTTGGGACATGGTTTATTGGTGGACCTGGCAGTGCTGGGTTAATGGTTGGACTCAATATTCTTATAGGTCTTTTCCAACATAAACAATTATAGGATTTTCAATAAATCCCTCTTTTGCTTGGTACTCTGAAATGAATAGGTTTATTCTGAGATTTGCAACAGTGCTGTTTTATGACCAGCCCCACTTCTAAAAAAGAAAATCTTATTCTTCTTAACTTCCTTCTCCCATCTGCCAGCACATGCGTTTGTGTGGCCCCACCATGAACTACAGCAGGGAGCCAAGGAATATTTTTGTTTTCTTTCCCAGATTAGTTTTTACTCAGATTTAGTTCACCATGCTGTCCCAGGGGAGGAACTGGCACAAGGTGAGAACAGCTAACTAGGAGCAGAAGACCTGGATTGTGTCCTTTGGTGCAGTGCTAGCTCATATCAGCTTGATGAACATTAGTTAAGGACTTCAGAAAACTGAGGAACATCCTTCATGTGCTCCCAATGCAAACCCAAGCCTGTGCTCTGCTGTTCTCTGGTTGAAGTGTGCATAAAGTGGATTGCTAGGCAGGTTTTTTTCCATTCAAACTCCACTTCTAGGCTTCAGCACAACTTGCTTGCCTTGAATAAACAGCTTGCTTAACAAAAATATCCCTCTGCAGATGGATCTCTTCAGGATCCTGTTCCATTTTCCTTAAACAGGCCTTCCAGTACACGTAATTGTTGCTGTTTTACTACAGCCTTAGCTCCTGTTTGTTCAGGGAGGGATGGCAGAGTTCTCCCTCCTCAGACACGCTGTGTCTGGCTGGGAGCATCTTGCTGGGAGTTGTTGGTAGGAGGGATAAGCAAGCTTGCCACCACCTTCACTTAGACACAGACTGTCAGTGCCTCCAGGCAGCACTTTGATATTTCTGTGCACCCGGGTAGCTTCTCTCCTCCAGAATGGATGTTAGCTCTATTAGAGTTTCAGAAAGTGATTTATTCATTTATTTTCCTTCCCTTGTACGTTGGAAAAAGCAATGTCTTAGACACTGCCCTCAGGTGATGAGGATATTTCAGCATCTGTGGCCTGATTTCTTCTTTGGTGAGGGGGAAAAGATATGAATCCAGAAGTCATCCAAAAACCAGAGTTTTAGAAATAAGTCTGTGAAAGAAAATGGTTTTACTTTTTTTCTTTGATGCAGTTTGTGAGAAAAGGAGTCTGTTCCAATCCTGCAATTTCATACATACCACTGGGAATATTAATATGGGACTCTGAAGATAGGAATATAATAAAATGAGATCAATTAAACCTTTTGCACTTGCCTTTCTTACCTCTAGCTTCTTTCTTTAGCAGTTACAGACGAATAGTAGCATCATAAGCCACAGGCAGTAATTTTATGTAAAGCAGTGAATCTCTGGACTGCCAACATCTTGTCTGAAATCACAAAATTGGGCTGGTTGAT
The DNA here is from genome assembly GCF_000691975.1 of Corvus brachyrhynchos. Lineage (NCBI taxonomy): Eukaryota > Metazoa > Chordata > Aves > Passeriformes > Corvidae > Corvus > Corvus brachyrhynchos. The sequence continues at coordinate 4,129,613 of NW_008246063.1, forward strand.
AACATCTCCCCAAGATTGTAATAGGTTTTTTTTTCATTTCAGACAAGAAAGCTCTCTAAACAATGTTTGATGTACAGTAAAACTAATAGTAAAGGCAAAGACTCAGATAAAAGTAAGTCCCAGATTTAGAAAGAAATACTGAGACAGTCCGGGAAAGCATGAGTCTCAGAGCCAGGAGAAATGGCATCTTATGAAAAAGTAATGAGCTGCTTGGAGAAAAAAAAAGGGGGGAAATGTGGTGACTATGGAAGCCATTTCTAAATAATGTAGAAGTCAAGGAGAAATACAGAAAAAGGAGCAGGCAAAAAGCTGGAACATATTCTTATGTGCTGGGAGTAGCTTGTTTTCCAGCAATATCTGCAGCCCTCATTGATTTTGCAGGATCTGTGGATGCTCAGCCTGTTCAAAATTGATCTGTGGAACCCAATATTTCTCCAGCTGCAATCAGAAGGAGGCTTTCTCTCTGCTCCAGTGGAGTCCAAATGATGGGGTAAAAGAGACAACTCATCCTTGGGGCAGCACTGTCTTTCTTGGTGTTTGCTGTCTGATGAACTGCTGAGGAATGTTCAGTAGAAAGAATAACCTCTGAAGATGGCCAGATGCTCAGCAGGAGACTAGGGCAAGGCACTTAAAAACCTCTGAGGCTTTAGGTTTAGTTACAGGCTTTTCTGTCCAAGAAAAACAAAGCTATGAGGAGAAAATCCTTGGCATGTAGACTTCACGAATCTAAAATACTTTATATTTCAGCAGATTTGTACAGTCAGGCCTTTCTTCCTCCTTCATTAACAACCCCTAAACTGACCTCAAACTGGAAGGACACCACTTACTTAAAGTCTTAGTGTTGTAAGCCTGCCCTGTTGATAATTTGTATGCTTTATGCGACTATTCACATCAAAATCTAATGGTAACTTCCAGCACAATCTATTAATGGAATAGACCATTGCCTGCTGTGGTTAGGTGTACCTGCAAATTAAAGATTTCCTCTGCTCTCCCTTGATTTGGGGATGTAGTTCTATTTAGGATGGGCAAAGTCTGGGGAGGTGCTATGGAGATTTAGTCCCAGTTCTCCTGATGGAGCTGGTAGAATTTACTGAAAATGATAGAACAGGGTTGAACTCATGTCAGAGCATGCAAAACCCATGAAATGTATTAAAGGTTCCATCATAACACATTATACTTGTGAAACACAGTGGGTTTCCTGAAACACAGTGGGTTTCCTGAAACCCCCAGCTTCTTATAAAATGAATATTTCTATAAGCCCACTATAGCAATGGTGAGCTTGGTCTCTCAGGGCTGGTGTTGTTTTTTTTTTTGCTCCTGGCTCCATAAATTCCAGCCTCAAATTCTTGTGAGGAGTAACTGTAATGAGAGCTGCAGATCCTATGATTCAACCTAATGAGGGAGCTTGGAGGTACCATGGCAGGTCCTGGATTTCATGGAAAGATGCAGTGATTGCTGGTCATGGGCTGCCTGTGATACTTGGGAAAAGGTTTGGCACAAAAACTCGGCTTTCTCATCAAATAGATTAACCAGAAAATTTGTGACCTTTCACGGTATTGAATCAAGGTCTTTGCATCCCCTAATAATTAAACTGATTTTGGAAACAATTTCACAGGCAGAACTGAACTATAAGACCCAAACTGTGTTTGGATCTAGATAAGCTGTCACATTAACACCTGGAACAAAATGGGCAGGAACACCTATTTTTAAGATCGGGAATGAAACCATTGCTTCCAGTTCTGTCTTTAGCTGAGCTGTCTTTAGAACAGCTTTGTTAGAACAGCAGTGTTGTTTATTTCTGTGATCAGGACCAAAGCAAAGCTGGGCATTTAAGTTTGAAGGGCTTATTTTGAAGCTGTAGGTAGATCATAAAATCATAGAATGTCCTGGGTTGGAAGGGACCTTAAAGATCATCTCAGTCCAACTCCCTTGTCATGGACAGGGACATCTTCAACTATCCCAGGTTGCTCTGAACTCCATCCAACCTGGCCTTGAACACTTCCAGGGATGGGGCAACTGGTTGAACAGATCTGTGATACCTGTAAACCTTGTGTGGTGTCTGCAACAGAGATATTCATGCTATTACTGGAGTTCAAACTGAAATGACACAATGATTTCCTTTCTCATCCCTTGGTAATGTGAAGTGGTGCATCCTTTCTTCTGTGGATGTTTGTAAACGCCACTGAATTTCAACTTTTTTTCTTTAAATCAACCAAGCCAACAAACAAAATTGAATTGTAATGTACCAGTCTGTTAAGAATATTTTTTCTTCAGTGGTAGAGCTGCAGTGTGGTTTAACTGGTGGGCTATTTTTGTTAGTAAATTGTAGGGTTGGTGATTCAATCCCATCAAGTTCCCTACAAGTTACACACAAACACCAAAATCCTTTTCAAATCAGTAAGGTTGTTTATGATGTGAAACAAAAGCAGTGGGAGTACTCTGACACCTTGGAGAACTGCTTTTTGGTAAAGTACTAATTAAGGTCTTTAAAATGCAATTAAGAAATTGTTTCAAGCTCTGCTGTATTAATGTATTTTAAAATGGTGGAGAATAGTTCTAAGTTCTGCATAAAATGCTTTTTGGCATGCTGTATATTTTGGGAACTGTGAGTACTGCTGCTAATCCTGGCCAGAAGTAAGGAAGGTATCTTTCAGGAAAGGTAGTTCCATTGGATAAGGTGATTTTTGTCACATGCTGTCCTTGTCTGTTGAACAGCAGGGTCATGGGATATCACATTCCTAAACTCCATTAATTTCCTTATGGATTAATAGTCAACATTCAGTGTCAGTTTAGCTATAACTTCATCTGTACTCTAGGACACTAAGTAATTTATATATAAAATACATATACATGTGTGAATGTATATAAGATATTTATTTCTATGTATATAAACTCTGAAAAATAAACCTGTGTCCTTTCAGCCTGAAGCTTCAGTCTTTTTTGCAGTGAGGTAGATAAAGGTATGTTAAAGCTCTAGAGAGGATGAAATACAGGACATTTTTACTGCAAAGTAACTACACAGAATCAACCGAATCCACAACTTGTGGGCAGGGCTTCATTTAGCTACACTGCCATAGGAATCACTGTGCTTTGTTCCTCCAGGGTTTTACAGCAAGATGGAGAGCATATATTAGTTCTATCTATATATTAGTTCTATATCTACTAAACAAACCGCTATTTTTTGGCACTGAAGATGCAGCATCTTTGTGAGAAGCTGCAGTACTAATATGACAGGTGTAATGGTGCAGCAGAATTTTAGTCACTAGTTCTAAAGCTTTGTGGCAAATGACTCTTAATAGCTTAGATCAAAGACTGATGTTGGATCAGAACTGAGAAGCATAAAGAGAATTAAAAATTTTTGAAAACTTGAATCTTTATATTCAAGTATCTTTGGTGGTATTCATATCATCTAACTACAGTAGCCTGGAAGTTATTTGTCTGTGGTCTTTCGATAGTCAGTGGAAAGGAGTACACATCTCAAGAGAATGTTTCGTCCTTTTTGAGGACAACTGTTCGAGACAGGTGACATGATTCAACCTCTGTGTCTCTCTCTTTTCATTCACTTTTGAGAGTGCTTATATAACTTTCTCATTGGATTCTTCACTTTGACAACCAAAAGCAAAAGAGCTGAACCTTTCCCTGCTGCATCCTGGGAATACAATAATATTTGCTTCCTTTGCCAGTACATCAGTCTGCTGAAATTTATATTACTGATGGATACTCAGGCCAGTGTTGTTGCAAGCTGAGGTGGACATGCTGCATTTCTCACCCAGCTCCCTGATGCTGCAGGATTTGTGCAGTCGAAGGAGACAATGTCAGTTTAGAGAGCTGTTATCAAGTATTGCCATATGCTTAGGGTCAAAGATTGCGCTGCCAAATTTATTTAATCCCTAAGGGACTACTCCTGTGAGAAGAATGGTTCCCTCTCCCTTATCCTTGGCTTGTTCCTAAATCTTGTGATAAATTTGTCCTTGAAGTGAGTTGTGTTGTGATATTACCTGCTGCAGTCTGTTGACTCATTTATAGCAAGGAGATAATGCTTTAAGAAACAGCTAATGGTTGCAATACAATTAAGAGTAACAGAGATAGCTTTTTAAATTACTATTATTGAAAGATACCTTTGCTGCTAATAGCTTTTTTTGTTGTTGTTGTTAATTGAAGCGTGAATCCACTCGTGCTTAATGATCCTTCCAGTTCTCACTGTAACAAGGTCAGACCCCAAACCAAACTGTACTTTATTGGAACCAAAATGGGAAGGATGCCAGCTCAGACCAGCTCGAATGTTAACCAAAACCATGTTGCTGGTGCATCCTGGTTGTCTTCTCATAGAGACAAGCTTTATAAAAATTCACTTGGAGGACCTGGTGAACAAACCCAGTGGAAGAACTGCTGGGATAAATTCATCCTGCTATGGATGGGATTGGAAAGCTGGTAAATGACTTTGAGCCAGTGGAGTTCTGAGTATGGGTTAAGGTAATTAAACAGTCTTTCTTATCTGATTATTATCTGGTAGAAAAAATGAAAATGGCTTTAAACTGGAAGAGATTAAATTTAGATTAAATAGTAGGAAGAAACTCTTTTAGGGTGGTAAGGCACTGGAGCAGGTTCCAGTGGAACAGGACTTTGAGCACCCTGGTCTAGCAGAAGGTATCCCTGCCTGTGGCAAGTTTGGAACTGAATGATCCTTTAGGTCCCTTCCAAACCAAACCATTCTATGATTCTATAATTCAAATTTTTATTGAATTCACTCTGGGTGCCATTTGCAGAAGTGTCCATGTGAATGGCCCCTCTGCAGTAGTGTGCTGGTTTTGGCTGAGATGGAGTTAATTTTTTTCACAGTGGCTGGTATGGAGATAGATTTCTGCTGAATAGAGTGTTGACAATGTAGAGATAGTTTTGTTATTGCTGAGCAGGGCTTGTCTGATAGAATACAGCATGGCTTGTCTCGGATATTTTGACTCGTATATAAACATAACACATATAAGAAGGCACATGGTAGAGAGGGGATGTGCTCAGGACTAACAATCCCCAGGGGACTGAAATGATCCAGACCAGCTTTTGAGTCACAGACTCCTGAAACTCAGTCTCAATGCTCTCTGGTGCAGCACACTGCACAGATCAGGCACTTTGGAAAGGTCACTTAGGTGTCTTGACGAGGAAACTGGATATCCATTTTTTCCAATTCCCGACATCATATTTCCCTATATATTTTGGGCGTGTCCAGAGCCAAGAGTTTTGCTACAGGGCAGATGTTGGCCATAATCCCTAGATAATCTTATTGACAACCTGCAATCATCACTCCCATTCCAGACAAATAACCCCACTTCTACACCTGTGGCTCTATTAGAGCTCATGGCTCTAATGAAAAGGGTAACAAAGTTCTATAAAAATAGAAGGAAATCATCATTATCCTTGTAATGAATAGGATATGAGTATTAGTTGAATTGTGAGTGTATAACACTCACGAAATAAAGCAAAATGTACTGGAAAATTTACTCTGTTAGTTTATTCAGGGAAGTATCTGCTAACTATTCCTCCAAGCTATCAGAGCTGTGTGCTGGAATAGTGGGTCATACCTGTTGATTTTTAACAAAGTTGTTTAAAGACAAGTGTAACATTTGCAGAACTGCAAATCTTTCAAAAATTCAACATCATTTACACTGGCTGTTCTGATTTCTATTAGCAAGCACAGAAGCAGATGCCTGTCTAATTTACCTGCTTGATAAACTGTTCTTTGTAGTGACCTTGATAATATCCTGAAGTATTAATTTCCTTGGCTAGTATTATATTTATAATGTATTTATCACCAGCTGAGTATTTACGTGCTCACAGCTTTACAAGCTGTAAGACACTGTGGCTTCACGCAATGTAAGATGGTACCCAGGAATCTCTTTAATGTATGACTGGCTCAGAATCAAGGATTTTTATCGTCTATAATTAGGAGTTTATCCCAGTGGGTGGGTTTTTTTTTCATCATAAATCCTTTTGCATACTATTATTTAGTTAAAAATACTGTCCTGTGTGCTTGCTGACAGCACAAGAAAACAGCATAGGAACTCTAAATAAATGGAATTAGTGGATGGGTTGCTACCCCCTGCCACTACATTCATCTCTGCAAGCTATTTTTGAGTTGATTATAAGTAATTTGGATTTGGAGGTTGATATTTTTATTTGTTCTAGAGGCCCTGTAATAAAGAAAAGTCTCTCAGCTTTTTACTTTGATTCCCATGGGCCTATGCCTTGACCATAAAATGTTAGGTGCTACTGAAATTTTGAAAAACATCTCTTAGTCTCACAGGGTCAAGAATATTCCTTCCTTGTTCAGATCCCAGAGAAGGTTGTTTCCTTTTTTCTTTTTTTTTCTTTTTTTTTTTTTTTTGGTTCTTTAGTTTATCTTATAACTAAAGCATTAATTTCTATTTTTGAGCATAGATTAGTTTCACTCCTCTGTGTTTATGCTCAGTAATATCTCGCTGCTAATTATTTTCCACAAGCTACTATTGCTCAAGATAATAGATGTTTAATTAATGAAACATCTGAGAAACTATTAGACTGACTTATCACGACTTTGTAAAACTGTTTTCATACATTCTGAGTTATTTCTCATGAATCCAATGGTTTTCTTAAGCTCACACAGCAGGGCAGTAAAAGATCTCAGAAATAAACCTTGGCTGAACAGACTTACACGTGGTGCAAATCCCTTCCTTGTGGGGAGCTCGGAAGGTTTTCCATGAGAGGTTTGGTGCACTCCAGTATAACGAGATGCACATTGGGCTGTAGAGATCCAGCTTCTTAGTCCTAAAAGAACTCCTCCTGCCCTACCAGCAGGGAAGGTATGTGAAACAAACGTAGAAGCTCTTAGGAGATGGTTCCTCACTGCTGGCTGTATGTGGAGGTTTTACCGCTGGGGGCAGGGGTGGGGTCAGGGGTGTCCCTATGCCTTCTTAGTGCGCTCAGCACAGCCCAGCTCTAAAGATGGACCTGGGCTGGCTCTGTAGGTTTCTGGATGGTGTTTCTGCTCACATCTTTCTCACTGCTGCCTGACAAGCACCTCCAGTGTGGTGCCAGGCTGAGGCTATGTTGGTGCAGTTCAGGAATGGTGCAGGAGCACTTGAGGCTGTAATTGTGCGAGGCTGACCCTTTCATCTTCTGTTCTTTCCTTTTTTCTTCTCAATAATTGTCTCCCCTTCACCACAAAATGCACAGGAGAAGAACAGCTTTTCAGGAAAAGTGTTTTCTACCCGGAACTCTGTGGTGGAGTGAGAGGGAGTAACGCCAAGTAAATTGATGTCAATAAGTTCATAGTCACAGAGGTTGTTTTGTCTGTGTTTTTTCTTCCCACACCACCCCTCATTATATAATAGCCTTCCAAGTAACCTGCTGCCGGCAGAACACAGTGGGACTGAAGGCACCAAGGGCCCTCTCCCCTTCATCTGCTTTGTCCCAGGGGCTTGTGACTTTTTTTCCTGTGACTGGATGGATTCAAACTGAGCAGGGGATGAAGTGTTGAACAAGTCACTAAGTGAAAGGGGCTGGCTGCTCATCTTATTGTGGATTTCTGGTGAAGAATGGTCACTGATGGGGGACTCTACGACTCCCATGGTATCAGGCATCCCCCACAATCCATCCTTTAAATAAGCCTCTTTTGTAGTACAGGATATTTTTTTGGAATATCCTTTATTCTCTTCTGGACCCAGTTCTTTTTATAGCATCCACTTTTTTTTTTAATGTATGTATATGCACACACATCCATATATATATATAACTGAAAGGGAATTGAGTGGATTTCTCTTGGTTAACACAAATCTAGGGAATGGAAACCACAGGGGTGGATAAACATGCTATTCATGCTGGGTGGATCTGTGCTCCCATGGGGGGAGGTGAGTGTCCTAATTTCAGAATAGTACACACTGAGTTTTCATTGAATCAGTAGATGTTTAATTATATAATTTTGAATGGGAAAGTGGAGAGTGTAGACATATATCTGCAATGAATCTATAATTACATAGTAACTTCTGTTGTTTTGTTGGGTTTTTGATGGTTTGGGGGTTTTTTTTGACATGTTGATGATTTTCATAGGGTTGGTGGGACCCATGAAAAAGCAGCTGAAGCCAGTAAAGAGAAAACATTGCCTGTGTGCTTTCCTGCTCTTGCACTGAGCTATTTATTTCACTTTCATCTGGAATTCCAGGCTGGATGCAGAGTTTGATTCTCCCTGCACTTCTGGGTTTGTAGGCAAGGAGGAGCTGTGCTAGGGTGATAGCATGAAGAAATGGTTGATGTTTCACCAAGGAAAACAACACAGTGCTTACTCCCCTGTGATTCTGTCAAGCAGCATTTAACCTTCCCTGCTGGATTCACTCATTCTGCTATGGCAGCTCTTTTTAATGAAGGTGGAGCACAAAGTGATGAACTCCAGCTGTGGGAGGTAGATCCTCTTGGTTAAAATGGGCCAGCTCAGGGAGTGGTTCTAGTAAGGTACACCATGGCAACATTAACTCAAAAGAAATTACATTTAGAGGTTTATTATAGAATTATAGAATGGGTTGGAAGGGACATTAAAGATCATCTCTTTCCAACCTCCTGCCATGGACAAGGATACCTTTCACTGGATCAGGTTGCTCACAGCTCCATCCAGCCTGGCCTTGAACTCTGACAGGGATGGGGCATCCAAAACCTCTCTGGTCAGCCTGTCCCAGTGCTTCACCACCTTTAGAGTAAAACAACTTTTTTCTAATATCTAATCTAAACCTACTGTCTTTCCATTTGAATTCGTTCTCCATCTCTCAGCTATAAAAAGGCTGCAATTGGGTCACCCCAAAGCCTTCTCTTTACCTCCTGAATAATCTCAATTCTCTCCAACTTTGCTCATAGGAGAGATGTTCCATCCCTCTAATCAACTCAGTGGCTTCCTCTGGACTCGCTCCCACAGGTTGATGTCCTATGTACATGTATAAAGAAGTTAATGCAAACAGTAGATTGGATGCACATGTGGAGCTTTATTTTTGTCTGGGCAGATACCGTGTGATGGAAACTTGGGCTTGCTTGGGATTTGTGCAAGATGTCAAGAGAAACATGACACTGAATCTTACCTTTAGATTACTCTTTTATTTGGACTTCTACATAACCTTGCACTGACTAAGACAATACATGCCACATAAAACACTGGCATTGGTAATGATCAAAACTCTCAAACCACCTGTGGAAGAAAATAAGAGGAGATATGACCATCAGTACCTATCTTGCCTTGGAGACATATGGAAATGTGGAAATAGAGGGCACATCATCAGTGTTAAAATTTGTTACACTGATTGTCTGAATCCCTTCAGTAAGGCAAAAGTGGAAACTAGAATTTGCTTCTAAGGGGCATGTAAGATTCATTTTTGCTAACTGAGCATAGTTAATCCCTGAAAAAAGATCACCTATGGGGCTGGTAGAGTGTGCTCTGGCTTCTTTAAAATGCAGGCTGATGCCTCTGTAAGAGATGAGGTCTTGTTCATCTCAGCCTCAAACTGCTGGCTTTAACATCATTTTCTTCTGAAAAAGGAAAGATTCTTTTCCAAACAAGCAGATATTGCAGATATTGCTGTGGAATATGAGATGTCTGATGTCGTGTGCAAGAGGCCTTGACATTGGTCATAGTTTTCTGTAGCAGTAAAATTTGTGAGTCTGGCAGAGAGATGGAAAAACAGCTTTGTTGAGAGATCACCGATATATTTTCCTTGTGATTTTTTCCAGCAGAAAATCCACCAGAACCTCTCTATTAGACTGAGCTTTCAAATCTTGGAGGAGGAATATTTTAATCTCTAAGTGTCTACACATATAGGAATGTTTGCAGCATCTTGGTCCTGGCATGGGTGGAAGATGGGAAGAAAAATAAAATGGAAAATGTGGCCTTTGATTAGAAGGCAAACTGCTCCAATGGAGGTGATTAGAGACAGACTGTAAACTTTGTTTGGCCATAAGGCAATAGAGTGATTTTCTTGTGTGGAGGCCTGGAAGGCTGCCAAGCTGTTTCTCAGTAACTAATCCCGACTCAGTTATGGGCACAGAAAACAACACCACCTCTCCAGCACTTTCCAGGAAAAGGGGTCAGACACTGATGGTGGTGATCATTGCAGGGAGCATGTTCTCAATTTCCCAGCAGGAGCACTGGGTCCATATCACTCTCCCTAGCTCATCTGCTTCCCAGAGAGGCAGTGGGGGAACAATTCAAGACAAGCTGGCCTTGGATCATTATAAAGACAGTCAGTTCTTCGAGAAGCTAATGATGTGATGGCTAGTGGATGGCTAGGAAAAAAACAGATCCAAAATGGATCAAGCCTAACTTTGAAAGGAGTCTGGGTTTCCTCATCTTACTTCTTATCTCATATGAAAATTCCCTCTTTCTGTAAGACCATATAAAAGCATGTCCTGGCCAAAGAAATGCCCCTGTGTGGGCCTTTGTAAGATGGAGTCACTGTCACCTGGAAGGCATTCTGGCCATGACAGCCACTGCTATGAGCTTAAGGCAACATCCTGCAAAGTTGAAACTACTAGAGTTACAAGTGACCACTGGTACATTAAGGTGAGAAAAGACCTCTAAAATCATTGAGTTCAACTCTTAACCCATCACTGCCATGGCCACCACTAAACCATGTCCCTCAGTGCCACATCTACACATTTTTTGTGCACTTCAAGGGACGATGATTCCACCATTTCCCTCAGAAGCCTGTTCCAATGCTTGACCATCCTTTCAGTGAAGAAATTTTTCCTAATATCCAATTCCTGGTGCAATTTGAGGCCATTTCCTCGTCCTCTTGCTTGTTACTTGGGAGAAAAGACCCACCCCCACTTGGCTACAACCTCCTTTCAGGGAATTAGAGAAAGTGAGAAGGTCCCCCTTGAGCCTACTTTTCTCCAGGCTGAACACCCCCAGATCCCTCAGCTGCTTTTTATCAGACTTGTGCTCCAGACCCTTCCCCAGCTTCGTTGCCCTTCTCTGGACACGCTCCAGCAACTCTGTAATCAGTACTTGAGTAACTCAGCCAAATCCCTGCTGGTTCTGGATATCTCCACTGGAGCTCTGGGATGGAGGGAACCCCTTTGAATACCCCAGCTATCTCTGTGGATGCTTGTGCTGAGCAGCAGTGATGGAGGGCCCAACTCTTCGTGTGCACGCACAGTGCAGCCAGGAGAAATGCCACCCAGAGGGATGTCCTGTGTCAGCACAGGCCCTTGGAAGCCACACCACTGCCAGTAAAAGTCCTGGGCCCTGGCACTGTCCCACTGCAGCCCATAGGACACTCAGTGGGATGGGTTCACTCTGTGCTAATGAGCTCTTTCTAAACAATGACCTGACATGGTTCAGGGAATAGCAGGGTCCCAGGCCAGGAACCTTTCCCTAATGGGCAGTGGGAATGTGGCATCCCAATTTTGGGTGGATGGGAATAGGGAGAATAGTTTGGCTCTGCCTTCCTGCCCTTTTGGCCAAAGAATGAGTTTGGTTTGTATAGAAATATGAAAGTGCTGAGCATGGTAAAGCCGACGGGATGTGTGAATGTGGAAGCATTGGTCCATACTACACTATTTTGGAGTGGGTGGGAGTTTCCTCAGCTAGTCACAAATGGTGTTGCCATTTTTTGTGTAGTGGCACAGCCATTAGGTTTGTAAGTACTTCTCAGGCAAATTACATTCTTTGTGGTGGTTTTTTTTCTATGTGGATTTGGGGTTTGGTACAGTTACCTGGGAAATCTCATCTAAAATGTTGCTAGGATGAGAAGCTCAGTGAAATAATGAAGGTCTGACCTCATGGCCAAAGCAAAGAATGTGGTCACAGAGTCGTAGAATCACTGAATAGTTTGGGTTGGAGGGGAAGTTAAAAAAATCATCTAGTTCTAAGCTCCTGCTATGGCCAGAGACAGCTTTGACTAGATCAGGTTGCTCAAAGCCCCATCTCACCTGGCCTTTAAACTTCCAGGGATGGGGCATCCAAAGGTTTTCTGGGCAACCTATGCCAGGGCCTCATCACGTTTATAATAAAGAATTTCTTCCTAATCCTCATATCTAATCTCAATCTACTCTTTTTCAGTTTGAAGTAATTTCCCTTTGACCTGTCACTACCTGCTCCTGTAAAGAGTTCCTCTCCAGATTTCTTGTATTATATATGAAGATTTCTCGCTGCTTACCAAACCAAGGCTGTCCTGTTCCCCCCACATGGGGAACTTGAGGCAAGCTGCCTTTCCTGTTTCCTGCTTTTACTTCTGTGTGAGCTTTGTCTAGATTTATCTCTGTTCACCTGAATGGCTTCACATCCTCAGAAGGAGTTTTGGGGGCTCACAGCTGTAACAGGACACATCTGATTGACAGCAGGCCTTGGTCATTAGGGATAGAGCTGACTTTCAGGCATCCTGTGCTGTGCTTTTAGCTTTGTTTCTTTGTGATCGGCAACAGCAGCAAATGGGTGTACACAAAACAAAACACCCAGCTACATTCCTCACTCATTTACATTGATCTAAATCCAGATTAATTTCACTTTAATGAATGACCAACTAAGCAAGAGAGTTGGCCTATCACCATACTTTGTACTAATTAGTATTTTTCTTACCAGTGCCTGCAGAAAAGCCAATCTGTTTTGTATTCTGAGCTGAAAAACACTCTCTGCGGTAATTTTCATCGCCAGCATGTATGTCGTTCCTCTGGGCTTCCGCAGCCTCTTAGAAAAACCTGTTGTGGGGCAAAATAATTTCAACAAGCTTCTGGTGCTCAGCAAGCGTGGGGCATGGAGGGCTGGATGTGCTCTCTGCCATGGGGACTTTCCTGGAATTCACGCTGGCCTCCATTTGCTCATAGCTGGGTTTTGTGATAGTTGCTTTCCGTGCAAAATAGCTCAGCTTTTGTGACATCCTAGCGCAGACCAGCATGAGTGGCAGCTGTGCTCTGCAGCGAGGGGAGCTCAGCCTTTGTTGGAGGGGTTGGGTACTTGCTCCCAGTTATTCAGAGCCTCAATTAAAGGAGGCAAACTGTGGTTATTAGTTGTGCTCACTGGGGCAGAGCACAATAAGGTCGGCTCAGTGTGCGAGGGAACCCCCTGGATGGCTCAGGCAGCCCAGGCCTCCCAAAGACTCAGGGGGAAATGGGGAGGGGAAAAGCACAAAGCTCTGGGTGCTGGTGCCAAGCAGGGACACTTGGGCTAAACATGTCAAAGGCAGCCCTGCTCCCTGGAGGGGCTGTGGGGTGATGTGTGGGAATGGTGCTGGTGCCAGCAAATCTTGGCAGTGGGGCCTTTGTTCACCGGTGGTATTTGCTGAGCTGATGGATCCCATTTCCATTGCCCTGGGGGAGAAGGTGGCAAGGGGCCATCTGGTCCACACTGGGACTTGTGAAGTGGGTTTTAGAGTTATTAAAAGATTCTTCTAAGAAATGGATTAACTTCCTCAGCTCTGTTTTTCCATCTTCTGCATTCCCCTCTCATGTGTGTTCTTCATAATCTTTATAATGAACTTACGGTCTTTTGCCACTTCAGGCTTTTGGCCACTCTAGCTAATGGCAATTATACAGAATATTTATAATCTTATCAGAAAGTGCTAATGAAAAGCTTTAATGTGTCTAGCCATTTTCTTGCAGCAGACTTCACTGTTCCTTCCTTCACACAGAAAGTGTCAGCCCAGCATGTGCCCTGATACGCTTTTGCAAGCACAAACTCATTCTCCCATGATCCTCACCTAGAAACAGTTTCTTCTTCAGGTCAGCACCTAAAATATCCACTCCCCAAGTCAGTACCTCTGCAAGCCAGGTCAGATAAACTTGCAGAAGCCTTCACCACATTCTCTTAAGGCTCAAATCTCTCTTTAAGAGGGGAGGAGTCCCAGCTGCAAAAGGCAGCTGGAAACTTCCTTAGGATTGCAGTTCCTATGATAGCATTAGCTCCTCTTCCAGCTCTCCCTCTGCATGGGTAACATATAACTGCAAATCAAACCTTGTTAAATAGGCAACTTCCCCAAGAAGTAAAACTGAGATGTCATTTTTCCATCTTCCTTGAGGGACAGATGCTGTGATCTGGGTGAAATAACAGCTCTGATTGCTCAGTAGTTGCACAGATGTCTAACTTCTGGACCTTATGGGCAAGTGGGAATGACTCTGCAGGGTAGATTTTCTGTAGCCCTCCCTGGTAAAACCAAAGCTGATTGCCCTGTCCTTTACTGGGTGCTTGTGAGCCCTCCTGGCTGGTCTCTCTTTGTGTGCAGAGACATATGGATATCCTAGCCAGGCTCTGTCTCTGCTCTTTCCTGCTTTTATTTTGTTTAGTGTCCAACATACTCTCTATAAAATGTTGGAAATAACTGCTCAAGAGCTAACAGAATTGCTTTTTCAGGTATCAATTATACAGATTAAAATCTGCCTCTCTTCCAGTGAAGAAAGGGGGAGAATTACCTAAGAAAATAGGTTGAATATTAGGAAAAAATTCTTCACTGAAAGAATGTTTAAGTGTAGGAACAGGCTTCCCAGGGAAGTGGTGGAGTCACTATCCCTGGAGGTGTTAAAAACATGAGTGGACATGGCACTTTGTGATATGGTTTAGTGGGCATGGTGGTTAAAATGTTGGACTCAATGATCCTGGAGGTCTTTTCCAACCTTAATGATTTGTGATTCAGTGTTTCTATAGGATAGAGTTAAAAAAAACATTAAAGAAGTAGAGTCTGGCTGGTTCTTAGTACCTGTGTGGCTCTGGTGCAATGAGAGCATCTTCATTTAAGCATTGTACAAAGGTGCAAATCCCAAAGTAGCTGTGCTGAAGAGGATCCCAGTGGATCCCCATGCCAGGTGATGCAGACTGAGGATGCAGAACTGATTGTGAAATCCCACTTCCCAGCTATGCAGACCCACCTGATGCAGCAATTCCCTTTATATGTTCTGCATGAGCATCACTTAGTGGGGGTAAAAAAAGTCTGAAAGGAAAGAAAAGAATTGGTATTTGGCCTAAATTTGAAAGACAGGTATAGTGGTTTGGTCCAAAATACTCATTACTATTTACCTTCTGTGAGATAAAAATTAGGAGGAAAGCAAAGCAGGCACCAAACTTAAAAGAATATAAAGAAGTTTATTAATAGAGCTAAAATAAGGAAAAAGAAAAGAGAAAAAAAAGTCATACCATACCTTCAGAACACTTCTCCTCCCTCCACCTTTGTCCCTTCTCCCACTGACAATGTAAAAAAGACAACCCTTGAGATGTTCAGTCTGTTTACCACTTCCGTAATAACCTTGTTCAGTCCATTTAGGAAGAGGAGTCTCTCTTGCTCATGCTATGGAGGAATTATCACGAGACATCTGCCCAGGTTGGTTCTCTGCTCGCACCATGTGAGAGTCCCTTCCCCCGACTTGCAGCTTTTCCCACAACTGCTTTCAAGGGTCCACTCTTGAATTACTGGGGTACAATTTTAAGGTTGAGCTGTTCAGAAACAAAAGTTCTCTTCACCCATCTCTGGGAACTTTTCATCTCTAAGAACAGAGGCCCTCCTCCTTCCCTGGGAGCAAAGGGTCCTCCTCATCTTCATCTCCAGGACTATCTCTGGGAGCATCTCTAGGAACTGAGGTCTTCTCCTTTTCCATTTGGAGTAAAAGTCCTCATTGCTTCCATCTCTCCCTGTTCAAACTTCTCATTAAATTACGGCTGCTTCAGCATCTGCCTATCTCAGCGCAGGTGCTTTTGCTCACAAGTACAAGTTGAACGCTCCACCCCCCATGCTTTCACAAAATTACAGCGGGTGTCCTGATGCATCATAGCTTTACAACAGAATTTCAGCTTAAAGCATCTCCTCTTTCTCCTCCCTCAGGTTTTCAGCTCTTCACAGCACTTGCTTCACAGAATTTTAAGCGGCTTAAAAGACTGTCCATATTCAAACTGGCCAGCTGATAGGTTCTGTCAGGTCACAGAGGAAGCTGTAAGCACCCCTTGGAAAGAACATCACTTCCGAGACTATGCTTTGCTAACCCATGACAACAGGTTTTGAGGTCCTTGGATAAAATTAGGGATGTGTAAATAAAAAAAATTTTAAAAACCCAAATCTGTTGGATGTGCTTTAAAATGTGAAATCACCCTGCAAAAACACCTTGTGGGGATCAGTTTTACTACAGACCACTTGCTGAACTGCTGCTGAGGCATCTGATACAATACAGCAAATCTCCTTTCTGAGGCCACAAGAGGTTTTCTGAAACCGTTTTCCTTCTCAGGCTGGAGAAGAGCATGCGCGATGAGCATGATGCTGAATGTTGTCCTTCAGGACTCATCGGAAGCTTTCAAGCTAATACACTGTACTTCTGCCTGCAACATTTTATTTTATTTCAGATTTAAATGTCAATTCCAAATCTCTCATTCCTAACTGGCATCAGGTAAAATTATCCACCTCCCACATCATATACCCCTAGGTGCATGGGCTAGCAGACATTATATTTTGTAGGAAAAGAAACCTCTCAGAATTGATTTGGGACCTCTTAATTACATGCCCATCACAGGGAAAATGCTAATTCATCAAGATCAAAACTTCTGGGCAAAACCAATTTAGATGAGTTTTTGATCATGGAGAAGGATTGGGAAAAAAATCTTTGAAGCTATTAAAATGCTTTATTTTGAACTTGGGGTTTTTTTTTGAAGGGGAGAAGTTCTGGTTTTGGTTCAAAACATCAATTTCTTAATATGTTTTAAAAAATCAATGCAAACCATGTTCCCCTTCAGAGAGTCAGAGTGCTCAGCTCCCTGGAGAGGGACAATGGGGACAGGTACCACTGGGCTGACTTTGCAGGTCCTCTGGAAGCACAGATTGTCTCACGCTGGGATGTGCCTTTTGTGGCCATGTAGCTGAAAGTTTTACAGCATTAACTCATCCTGGCATGTCTGTGGGGAGGCTTGGGTTCTGCTGCTGGCAGACTGGCACAACAATAGCACAATTAGATTCCAGGTACATGAATAAGGCAGCACAGGTGTATTGCACAGTGTGGCAGCCCTTTATTAGTGCAGAGGGCTTGATAAATGGGGGCTTTTCTGGCACAGATAAGCTTTTAGTGGGGAATTAAGATCTCAGTACCCAGAAGTGGCAAGGCTGTAGCTGCTGATTGATACCCATGTGCTTTCTGCCTCTTGATTAATTTCTTTTTTGTCTTCTGGTTTGATTCTCACCCTTTCCCCTTCTTGCACAGTGTTCTTGTCTGAAATATCTTCTCAGACCTCCTTAAAAAATGAGAGTTTGACATTTTTGAGCAGGGAAAACTCTGTCGGGGGAAAGAAATGGGAAATTGGCATTTGAACTATGTGCACCTGGCTTGAGTAACACAGCCCAGGTTGTGCCTGCTTTGATTTATTGCTCACAAACCCTTGTTTTCCAGGCTCCACTTGTCACGTCCTTTGTTTAGCAGAGTGTGGAGGGGGCAGATGCCCTCAAAAGCACTTCCTTTTATTTGTTTTTTTTTTGGCTGCTTTTAGGCTTCAAAAGAGAGATTGCTGAAGTGCCCATGGGAAAGAAACACCCAGATCTCATGCAAACTTCCTTAGAAAGTTTGGGTCTGGTGGCATGTTTGGAACTGGCAGGTGGATGAAGCTGTTTGGATAAAATTAATATTGGACTGAGGTTATCTTTCAAAATTTAAGTCAGAAGTGAACTCAGTGCTTTCAACCTGGCTATTTTTAGGTGTATGTGAAAGATAAAAACCCAGAGAGTCTCCAAAAGGTCTTTAAATCTCTAAAGACCTTTACAGATATCAATGGTCTGTTTAAACCCTTAGCAGGTAGAGAAGCAGACACTGGGCTTGCTTCTGCCATCCCCCACTCATTTTGAGTAAGGTCTCTTTTCTGCTGGACTCTGTAGCACCCTGCAAGGCAGAGACAGAGCTCTGAGAGCCAGCAGCTTGTGGTGGCACCCAATCTGGGACAAGCCCTTTTTTCCCACATGATCAATAATCCTTATGCTGTTTCCATTGGTGTCCCCAAGGTTTATCCCCATGAAGATTATCAGATGGATGGCTTGCTCTTAAAGGATCTCTTCTGAAGAGCTGTACCACCACAGAAGTATCCCATTGCTTTCTCCAGCTGGTCTTGGGGCTGTCACATGCCCGCCACTTCCTTCTGCTTCTGTGGGGACAGTTCCATGTCCTGCCCAGGAAAGGCCATATGCAGGTAGTGGCAGGATGTGGACAGCAACCAGACAAACTTCTGAGTTTGCTGAGGTGCATCCATAAAATAGCATCCTTCAGCCAGGATGTTATTTTTACCTGGTTTCTTCTAAGAAGAAACCAAAGTCACTTATTTTTCTTAAACCTTCTCCACTTTGCAAAGGTGATGTTACAATTCTTTACAAGACAAAACCACAAAACCAAACTCTTAGACAGAGTCATGTCTAGTATTTATACAGAAATTTCTTTGCTTCGCTCTTATGATATATTTATACTGCTGCTGGTCAGAGTCCCAAAGCCACAGTTACAGCAGCCCCCAAAAATACCCGCATGGAAGAAGATACTGTTCAATTTGCAGTTGTATAATTACACCAGAAGAGTAATGGCAGTCAGAGTCCCTCTTAAACTTGTCCTTGAGCTATATTTCTCTCTTGGAAGTTATTTGAGAACAGCTAGTGTATATTTATTGATCAGCTGAGAAGCCATGAGCTTTGAAACAAGTTGCTTCTAATTACTTCACTTTTGGAACTACTGTGAGGGAACAGAACACCTTACCTGGATTTCTCGTTATTATTCTGGACAAGTAATTGCTTTTACAGAAATTTAAAAATAAAATAACATTTGCAGTCTGCCCAGGATTTGCTTTTTTTAAAAAATTAATTATAAACTGTGCCTTGACATCTCAGCTTTCTGGCAGTGCTCAGATGAGGAGACTCCACGCTCTTGTCTCCATGTTGTGGCATGTGGGAGGATAATGGGACAGACTGTCTTGTCTCTCCAACCAGCAGTGGGAACTGATGGCTTCAGCAGATCTGTAGCTGCACTGCTCCCTTGGGCTCATCAAGTGAGATTGATGGAGTTTTATAGCAGAAATACTGTAATGTTCCTATTCAGTGAGAACCAACCTACTGGAACTTCACACCGAGTTTATTTTTAATCATCCCAGTGATTTCAATTACAGGACTAACACAGAATTTCTATTTTAAAAACCAAATTAAAAAACCAAACACCTCTCTTGTGTTGATAGCATTTTACAACACTTGAGTCCATCCTAAAACCAGCCATTGCTTTAAGAGATTTAGCATTTTTTGCTACTGTTGCTACCAGCTCCCTGTTGTGAAATTTGCTGCTGGCAGAATTTCGCTTCCATATTACTTGTTTAATGGCACAGGAAAAAAATAAGAGGGGTCTGCTTGTGTTAGTGAAATGTTTCTCCTGTTTCTACAACCAACATTTGCATGAGTAGTTTTAATCTTTGTAAGTTTTTAAGGGAATAAAAAGCACAGATGTTTTAGCTCGGGTCTTCTTACACACCACAGAAATCTCATTGTTCATTACACTGGTGGATATTGGAACTGATCCATATCCAGTGGTGCAAAATCCCAGAAAATAAAAACTTTATTTTCTAGAACTTAATGAGTGAGAAGGGGACAGAGAGTGATGGAAATTTTTGATGCTTGGCAGTTCTGCAGCTTTGAGTTGGTTGGCAGGTGAGACAATCTACCTGGAGTGCTTCCTGTCCCATCCACAGACTACTCATTCCCATCTGCACCCCTAGAGAGGCCCTGTGTGATCTCTTCTTTCTACACTCCTGGGATCCTCGCTTTGGCAGGTGGGGTGGCTTTGTCTCCCCACAGCCAAGTGAGCAGAACCTTTGATCTTTGCTCTTCCTCTGGGACACAAGGCCAAGCAGGAAACATTTTTAGCCTTGCAGCACCCTGTTCTCACCAGCCTCTGGGGTACAGGCAGCAAACACACCTAAAATTGTGCCAAAGAGCCCAGCAGCTGGGTCAGGAGTGACATGTTCCATCTGTGCCAATAGAGCAGCCACTGAGGAAGGGCTTCTTGTTGTGGCTGGTGGCTCCTGGAGGATGTGCTCCAGCTCATCTCCATACTGCCATCTTCTTAAATATTTTATGTCATCAGCATGAAGACATGCTCATGGCAATTTCTCTGCTAAGGCAATGGTTGGCCACTCAGGAGAAACCCTGTAGCTCACTAGGATCAAGGACACTTTGCATGATGAAGCTTCACCCTTTTCCCAAAATGAGAGAGTGAGGTGGACTTGTGCCCCAGAGCAGCAATCAGCTCCTGGACTGGATGGAGAGTAGCTGCTAATTGCTTTCCTCAAAACCTAGTGCTGTTTGCCGACAAGCTCCTTGGCACACAGTCTCTGTATTTGTTTAGGGGCAGACACAAACAAATTAGCTTGGAAGTGCCAAGGCCTGATGCTATTTTTGTAGTTCCCAGAGTGCCACTTATTCCCTGTGGGAGCATGTGCAAATTAATTCTGTATGCTGCTCACTTAAACGGTGCTAATTGCATCAGTCCTTTTGACAATATACTTCTGCTGCCAGTCATACTACGAGTTTCTTGCATTTGTGTGGGTGCATCAGAGAGGGAGAGGTTCTCTGAGCATCCTGCAGTGCAGGTATCCTTTGGAAAGATGAGTCCTCACCAAGATTCAGGAACATCTCTAGGAAATTTTAAAGGGCATCTGAAGCTGAGCTAAGGATTAGAGTATGGAGTCACCCTGGAGATGGGGCTGTAAAGGGCTCCCTGTGCTGGTGGGGCGGTGTAGTTGTCACTCCTTGTGTGCTGTTGGGATATGAGTGCCTGTAGTAACATTGTCCCTTTTGGAATCAAGATCCAGAGCACGGGACAGAGAAATGAGAAATAAAAAAGCAATTGATGGTGACAAAAGGAGAAGAGAGAGATGCTTGGATCCAGGGTGAGAAGATGGTAAAAATGCACAGCACAGCCTGCCACATTGTGGGGAAAACAGTATTTTTCAAATCTCTCTGATCAGCTCCAGTATAAGTGAAGCAGGACATGAATAAAAGAGTAGGAGAAGAATATTTTTAATTTTACTTTTTCATCTTCAAAAGGATTTCGAGTGCTTTGCAAATGCCAGAACTCCCTGCATTCCTGTTGTCCCTATTTAAATAGGATACAGTATTTATTGGCTGTGCACTCAACCCCCCTTCCAACTTTCCCATTTGCACTGAATGCATTAAAAAATTGGTCGCCTGTGACCATAAAATCAATTAGCATTTTTGCTCAAGAGGGTCCTTTTGATTTGCATCAGAGAACTCTTAGCAAAGGATGATATTTATGGGCTGTATCTAAACCAGTTACCATAAATGTGGCCAGAAGCATTCCTGGGCAGTGGAATGCGCTCGTCTGCCCTGGGCTCTGGCACGTTTCGCCCCAGGCGAACCGATGCTCCACTGGAACATTTCTAGGGCCCAGATGGGTACTTCCAACATGCCAGGGAGTGTTCATTGTCAGCAGCCATCTCGTTATGGAGGCTAAGACCATTTGCTAGCATAGATATGGGCTTGAACATGCCTTGGCCTCGGTGCCCAGGAATGCACCCAACCATGCTTGTTTTAATTGGATGGATGTGACTCTGGTGCCTTTGATAGATGTCTAATTTGGGAACCATGTCTTCCTAGGTTTCCCTTACAAACAATGGGAAGAGAGTAGCTTTTTCGGGGCTACATCAGGGCACCTAAATTGGGTTTCTACTCTGAATTGCTCTTTGAAGGAGCGCTGTTTCTCCATTCTGTAGAAAGAGCCTTTCAAAGAAGAGTGTCCTCTTGCCTGGGACCTTAAATGTGTGTTGCATGAGAGCTCTCTGGGGTATAATACCCTGTAGTAATTCTGCTTACTCTCTGTGTGGGACACACCATCTGCTGAGCAGTGCCAGCACTGAATGTGCAGTCACACAGAGATTCACTTTTTCTGGCTACTGTGCTGGAAAAGGGGAGGGACCCCTGTGGACACAGATATCCACAGTCTCACTGAAATCACTTGGGAATTTCTCAGCAGACAGGGGAGCCTGGGGAGCAGTTCAGCTGGGTGCTGGTGCATTTTCAGAATAATGTTTTAATGGAAAAATGTGACAGCCTTAGGATATTATGAGAAATAGGGTGGGCTGTGGATGTGTTTGCTCAGCCTGTAAGCTGTGTTGTGGGGAGGGTTTGCTATTCCCTTTGCATTTCATCATGAGCATTTATGAGCTCTACAAGAGAGCTGGACAGGGATTTTTGACAAGGGCATGTAGTGATAGGTAAAGAGTAACGGTTTTAAATTGGAGGAGGGCAGGTTTAGGTTAAATATCATGAAGAAATTCTTCACTGTGAGGATGGTGAGGCACTGGAACATGTTGGCCAGAGAAGCTGCGGATGCTGGATCCCTGGAAGTGTTCAAGGCCGGGTTGGATGGGGCCCTGAGAAACTTGGTCTTGTGAAAGGTGTCCTTGGCCATGGCAGAGGGATTGGAAACAGAGGATCTTTAAGGTCCCTTCCAGCCCAAAGCATTCCATGATGCTCTGATTCTGTCCCTGAGGTGACAGAGAGCCTTCATGTGACACCAAATATGGAAACCTCATCCATCATCAATGTAGGCATTATTTGAAGGAAAAAAGGCAGAATCGGCCTTGGCTTCAGCAGCCACAAACAGGTGATTTTCCTGGCACTGAGGGACTTCAAAATCCACAGTGTGAAGATTCAGTGTGATTTCAGAAAGGAAGAGAGAGTTGCACAAGGCATTATACTGCAAGGTGTAATCATATAATTGCTGTGATGCTCTGTTGTACCTACACCTTGATACAAATTATAATGTTAGTACAGACACTATTGCAGGCTCATTACACTGCCAGGGCCGCCCGCCACTGTAGCTGGAAAAAACCACCACATTTTTCCTTATAAATTTGTTTCCATGGTGGGTGGCACTTTATGGATTGGTTCACTTGCAGGGAAAGAATATCTGACAACAAACATTCGCCAAAAAATATTCAGTGAATATGGGCAGAGAGTGGAGGTATTCTTTTAAAAGAAGCATTTTTAAAAGAGTGGGGGGAAAAAACCTTAAATTTTGAGGCTATAAAGTGGTCTATGTGCAATGTTTTATAAAAGAAAAGAAAAGAACAAATAAAGGTAGTACTATATATAGGAGTCATCAACTGACTGCAGGGAATTAAATGTGCTGGAGGAACTGCTGCACAGAGAACCACCTGCATAATTAAAGAACAGAGCTGATGGGCTCTGAGAAAGCTCCTCTGAGAAACTACTTTCATGAAATATTCTTGACTTTAAGAAAAATTTTCTCACCAGGTCCCTTCCCGTTTAAGTGCAATCTTCAATGGGAAAAATTATTTCAATGTAGAAAAAATTTGCAATACTATCTCCATAAAAATATGAAACCCACCCACCCCTTACCCCAAATCCCTCTTTCTTACCAGGCTGTCTGGTCTCAAGTTTTGGCAGACAACTTTTAGGGAAGCCTGCATTTGCCCTGTATTGCCTTATCCATGGATAGAATTACAAGGGGCTAAACTTCATTGTCAGGGGATGAGACAACTCAAATGTTTAGGTTGGGAGAATCCCACCTTTTGAGAGAAACTGGATAATTTCTCTTGTGGGAATGGAATAATGATGGAGATACAGGGTGTGTCTGAATCTCTGTCACTGCACTGGGTGCTGCTGAGATTCTGGAATCCTGAAATTCTCAGTCTGGAAAGGAAAAAAAAACCAACCAAAAAAACATGGTAATAAATAATGTTTGCTTTAACCTTCTTGTGTTTCTATTTTCACCTCTCTACTTTATTCTTGTGGAACCTGACAGCTACACATGTTCAGCATTCATTATACACAAGTCCCCAGAGGAGCCCTTGGCAGCTGAGGGCTTGCTTATTCTTGAAAGAATTAAAATGAAAATTAAGAAACTGTTCCAGCGGAGTCCTATGGACACAAGGATGGAGTGCTGGAAATGGGGATTTGTGTTTGTCACTTTACAGGGAAGGTTTCTCTACAGAAAGCCCTAAGGGGTAGCAGAATCACACCATTCCTGGCCAGGAATTGCTATAACAAACACAATACTGCCATTTCCTTCCTTCCTTCCTCCCTTCCTCCCTCCCTCCCTCCCTCCCTCCCTGCCTTCCTCCCTTCCTCCCCTCCTCCCCTCCTTCCCTCCTTCCCTCCCTGTGTTTCTCTCCACTCCTTTCTCATTCTCTTTTGTTTTTCCCTTTGTTTTCTGTCCCATTTCCTTAATTTGCTTTTGAAACAGCTTGGAGGAAAAGAGACTTAAATGACCAGATCATTCTTCTTTTCCAAACTCACAGCCCTATCATTACATTTTATTGATAATAGGTTATTAATACTATTTTAGTGCTAGTGAATGTTCCTGAGCCAAGACCTTCTTCTGACATGTCTCTTTCCAGAATGTGTACTCTGTAGGACATATTGTCTCTTGCTTTTAAAATGTTTGAGAGCTTTGGGATTCTTTTCATAGGGAAGGTTCTAAGAAATGATGTTTAAAAGTGAGATTTAAGTCCCTCCTCA
>NW_008246063.1:4154172-4162351 GCF_000691975.1 Corvus brachyrhynchos
AAGCTTGTACAAACAAAGGACATGATTGGTTTATGGGCTGCCAGTGCACACGGCCAGCTCCTGTCCAGCCTCTCACCCACCTGCACCCCCGTCCTTCTGGGCAAGGCTGCTCTCAGTCCCTTCATTCCCCAGCCCCAACCCAAATGCAGCACCAGCACCTGGTCTTGTTAAACCTGATGAGATTTCCATGATCCACTTCTTGAGCTTGTGCAGGTCCCTCTGGATGGCTCCATCCTTCAGGAGTGTCAGCAGCATCACTCAGCTTGGTGTCATCTGCAAATTTACATACATAGAGCTTCCTCGTCCCTCTAATTATGGGCCTTTGAAATGATGATAATGTAAGGCTGTTAAAAATTGAAAAATGGTCCATATGTATAGTTATAAAGCAATTTTCCTGATCTCACTCACAAAAAAAGTAATATTTGATGTTGAAGCCAGTGAATAAAATATTACAGAATGGGAATTATTATGTATCCCTAGTCAAGAATTATAATTTTATGAGAAGGAGGTCATCTCTAACAAAACTAATTTTCTTCTGTGGAGTTATAGTTTGGTTGATATGGTAACTACCTTGATAAAGTACTTTTGTTCTTTAATAAAGTACAGTGTTTCTTAGGCATTGTTACTATGTATTGAATTGCATTTGCATTAAAAAGTAGCACTCTACAGTGATTAAAAGCTGACTGATCTCATGTAGCAGATGTCAGTGGAAATTCAGCCATCATTTGTAGTGCAACTCTAAAGGGAAATATAGCACTGCTGGTGCTATTAAAAATTTCCATGAACCCCATGGATATAAATGCAAAATCTGTGCTGATAAAAATTTTGGATAAAACAAATGATTGACAGAATATTATATAAAGTTGAAGACAATAAATAAGTTTTAAATAATACGTATTTAAAGGCAACTGCAAGCAGAGGATGTAATAAGGAGCAGAGGCTGAAAGCTCAGGTCAGTCAGCTGTATTTTCTCTTCTGTAAATCCATAAAGATTTACAAATTAGCAGAGCCTTAGCTGCAGTGCAGATTTTGTTACTGTGTCTGCCGTTTGCAGTGGATGCTCATTGCTGCAAATCCTCTGAGCATCACAAGTATTTGCTCAGAGTTTTGCGTGGTGGTAGCAGAAGGAACAGGCAGAAACACTCTGGCACTAAAATGTTCACCTATATCAGGGGTTTCATAGAAAGGCTCCAAAGGAGAAGGACAGCTTTTTTCTTGCCTTCCCAACAATGCAGTGCTGGGTGTAGCAATGAGACCTGGTGTCTCCTTGGGACTTATGGATGTGTTGTCAGTCCAGCACTCTGCTCCTTTGGACACACGGAGCCATGATAATAACTGGGATGGTAAAGTACCAACCTCTTTTGAGCCTCTGTGGATTATTCTGTGGCTGGAAAGTGAGAATTGCAATAATTTTCTTTCCCTTGCTGACTATTTATGCCTTAGATGCAGGCAGGCAGGGAGGAGCCAAAAGGAGCACAGGATGTTTGTAAAATAAAGGCAAAAGGGAGGCTACGGTTCTTTAAGAGGCAAGAAGAGGTTGTCCTATCACTATACTTTTTTATAAGCCCCTTTTAATTAGTGGAAGGTGCTATAAGGTCTTCCTGGAACTTTCTCTTCTCCAGGCTGAACAACCCCACCTCTCTCAGTCTGTCTTTATAGGAGAGGTGCTCCAGGCCTCAGATCATCCTTATGGATTTCTCTGGACCTGCTCTAACAAGTCCAATATTATAATGATATATATTTATTGTTGCTGTTGTTGTTGCTATTGTTACTATTTTTATAGTAGTTGTTATTATTATTATTATTATTATTATATTGGACCTATACAGGCCAAATATCTCTAACAGTTCTTCTCATTAAACTGATTCATTGAGCTACCTGTCCCCATTGTTTACAAGTGTGCAATAACCTACTGATTTGGGAAAAGAAAGCAAAAACAGAAGTTATTTCAAAGGTTTGGCAGGAAGGAGGTGGATACATAGTTCTCTGTGGAAAAGCATTTATCTGCAATTGTGTTGACACTAATTGGGAGCATGAGAAATGGCTGAGAAAGGCTGGGTATTTTCATGACTTTTTGAAGCTTGTCTTTAAGGGTGAATATTCTTCAAAATTTTAGTCATATTTAACTCTGATTTCTGCTTGAACAAACTCAAGGAGGTTTTCCAGACTAGGAGCTGTCCTTTCTGAAAAGTTTGGGCAGCGCACCATGTCAGCTGGCCCTTCAGAACTTCCAACCAATACAAGAGTGGAAGCACATTCTGTATTTTCTTACGTTTTTTGTGACTTTCATGCACATTTATGGGCAGGAGAAAGACACAAACCCAGAGTGTTGTCCGAGCTGATGGAAAGGCTCGGTTCACCTATCCTGACTGTCTTCCTGTCTGGTCAGGCAGAAAAAAGTGCCTCAAAATCAGACATAGTATATTGGGTCTCTTGTCCATCATGAAGTTAGGGAATAGGAGAGAGGAAGGGTATTTAGGATGTACAGAGCCTGGGCTGGAATTATTGCTGAATTATTGCCACGTGCAAGAATCTGAACAACACCCAGAAGATCAGCTTTTGTAAGTTCTGCAGATGTGTTTCCTTGGGATAATTCTGTACTGGTTCTTTTGCTTTTCAGATGTCCTGTGCCCAAATGTCCACGTGGAAGGAGATCGGTTCAAACACACCAATGGGGGCACTGATGAAATTCCAGGTAAACAGACACACTTTTCTGCTGTACTTCTGGGAACTGAAATAGTATAACTGTGCATTTCTAGTGTGATGCTCTGATTACTTACATCTTTCCTAGCTGGAGTTTTCTTATTCCAACACGTGTTCAGTGGTGGAGAAGTGTATTACAAACTGTGAGGCTCCGAATGAGATAAAGGTTGACAGCCAACACCAAATTAATCACATCAAGCATCTTTTGATATGACATCAAATTAAAAAGCCAGTGGAGCTTAGTGCAGTAGCTAGAGGAATGCAATAAGTTTTGGAGATCACTTTTTTCTTACCACTGCACACTTAGTGACTTTTAATGTCCATTTATTTCATCTGTGATTGTTGTGGAAATCCAAGCACAATGGTAGTTATCACTGGAGAAGGTTTACGTGTGTTTTTATATAAAGAAAAGATTTTCTGAAGCACTGGTGAGACATCAAGGGGAAATACAGTCTGGTGATATCTCTGCTTTTCTGTGAGCTCTGATATATCTTTTCAGCCAGCTGAAGGACTTAATCTGTCAGATAGATGCGTGGACTGTGCCTCTTTTCCAGCCTCCAAAGACTGTTTGAGCTGTTGGCAGAGAAAAGATGCCCATCAAGGTTGCACTGGGAATAATTGTGACTGACCCAAGAACACAAGTCACTGCAGTGGGAGGCTGAAGGCTCTTCTGCAGCTTGATTATGAGTAGAAATGGTCAATGTTTGACAGCTTTGAAACTCACTCAGAATTTTTTCCTTGGAGGATTTTCACTCCTTGCACAAAATATCAGCTCCAACTGGGCTGTCTGTGGGCAGCTTATTTTGGCTGCGGTCTGATTACATCTGAGCCTGTGATTATGTTGTGTGGTAACATCTCTTCTGGTCATTAGACCCAAGCAGATCATCCCCAAACACCTATTTTGAGCTGCTGTCTATCGCTGGGTCTTGCATTAACCTGTCCTGAAAGTCCTCCTGTTGCTGGCCAGGCAAACTTCAGAGCAATTCAGGCCTACTGATTCTGAATGAATCTATCTGCAGTGGAAGCCACTGCTCAAAATGAGTGGCAGGATTGTGTCCCTTCTCAGATGATCACATTCTGTGAGTCTTTCCAGAAGAATGGAGTTGCAAAAGGACTCCTATAGCCAGTTCATGTTTATCTGAATTTTGATTCAAGTGCTAATTAGTAGACTCTATGCTTTTATTTGACTTCTAAAATATATCTTTTTTTAAGCAATGTAAATGACAGGAATGAAAAAAAGGAATGCCAATTCAGATCTGGCACAAAAGTTTTGAGTAGAATGCCTATTTACAGTAATATTTATATATGTGTGTATATACATACATATATACACATATATACATATATATGTGTGTGTGTGTATATACATACATATATATATATACACTTAGTCTCTTCCATAATGTTTTTGAGGGGTTTTTTTCTCCTTTTATGTTCAAATTCCACTTCCCTGCTAGGAAAGAAGCCAATATTCAGCCTGTTAATGTAAAAGATTGTCTCAGAATGTCTCAGATCTGTATGTTAGTTCAGGTTGGAAGGGTCCTATGGAAATCATCTAGTCTAACCTCCCACTCAAAATAGGGTCTCCTTTGAAACTGGGCCCATTTTAAAGTTAGATCAGATGTCTCAGGACCTTGTATAATTGAGTTTTCAGTATCTCCAAAGATGGATACTTCACAGATCCTCTGGGCAACTGTTCCAGTTTGGTCAGAATCACAGTGATTTTTTAAAATTTTTTTCACTATATTAGGGATTTCCCTAAGCAGAAATTAATTTTTTTGCACCATCTGGTCAGGCTGATCATTCAGGGCTGGTCATTTATTTGGCCTAAGATATCTCTGCTCACTACAAACATTCACCATACCATTTGGTGTCTTAACAACAGATTAGTTACAGTATTTAATTAAAAGTGACAACTCCAGTCCCTCACCAACAATACAGAGGATTTGCAGAAGGCTCCTGATTGCTCCAATATGGTGAGAAAATTATTTATTTCACATCTTGTTCATGGTGATTAGGAAAATGTGTGCCTCTTCCCTGGAAGAAATGGAACAGATAGTCTGGGTCTGCTATGGATTATTGTGCTGCTGGAGATGGATCATGTAAGATTAAAGTGCTGTTCCACTTCTCATGTGCTCCTTACTTAATTCATAGCATTTTCTGAAGACTCTGGGCTCCTGGGTCTGATTCCAACAGAAAAACATTGTCTTCTTCCAGCTAAACTGGAAAACTTGGTCCACTGTGCTGTGCTTCCCATTCCAAAAGGATGTGTTGTGCTGAAAGGCTTTTGTGTTTTACTGCAAATGGGACTGCACTTCAGCTTTGAGGCACAGCCTGTGTCCTGCTCTCTCAGACCTGTGAGGGAGGTTCAGCTCTGGGAGGTCTGTGAGTGACAGCACTGAGGGGGAGGCTGTTCCTCTGCCACCCAGGTCCTCATATGTACAAGGCTTTTAAGGTAACACCTGTGCCTTGTGCTCCAGTTGGAACCAGAATTGATCCTTGCCCAACAGGCTCCTGACACTGAACTTTGTAGCTGTATCTTGCACAAACTTGTTTCTCAATGGACACTAAGTGCAGTCTCATAGAGTAGAAGTTGCAGTAAATCTCGTTTTGGGGACAAAGAAAACAGTATTTAAAAGCTCTTAGATTTAACACCTTTTCCTCTCTCAGAGAAGGACAAGACATCAGAACTGAAGGTCAGAGGGGCAAAAGTCTTCCTGTGAATTTTTTTTAAATTTTTTTTTTGTCTTATATTCAACAGCAGAAGGCACAAACAATTGTTTCACACAAGGCATCACCAGGTCCAGCCCTTTCTTGTCTACCCTACCTGCATACAAGTTATAGCATGACTTGCTACATTTAGTTCTGTGCCTGCATTTAAGTGGATGTGAATTGAGTCACTGTATCAGCAGAAGTAAAAATAAAAGCTAAACCATAAAACCAGCCATAAAAGGAGGAACTCTGTGAGATGAAGGGAAACAATGGTGTGGATGAGGTGGAAGATTCATAGATTTTGTTAAGTCAGAGGCTGAAGAGTGGGTAGTGAGGGTTGCTCCATGCAGAATGAAATTACTGCATCAAAAAACCACATTGTGATCTGGAGAAGAGCCAATGCTCTAAACTGATACTTTCCTTTTAAAACACAGTTTGTTTTTTTTATTCTTTAGATAAACAGCAGTAAGTAAATCTCATCTATCTGGACTTCTTTGGACATTTGTTGAGCACTGCATTGAAAGTCACTGCTAAAGTGAAAAAGGGTAGAGATTAATAAACGTAAATTGAGCCAGAAACTGCCTGGCAGGGTGACAATTACGAAATTTCTAGGAAAGGGAGTAACAAGTCAGACTGTAGGCAGTGATTAAGCCCATCAGGGTCTACTTTTAGGTCTAATCTCCCCTGTGAGTTTCCACTCTATAGACTGGGATCAAAATATCCTTGAAGGAGGAACTGGTTGGCTCCAAAACACAGGGATTTTTTTCCAACTAACTTGGGACTATTAGTTTAAAAGGCCTGTTTTGGTAGGTATGGATCAATATCAGGACTATAAACTATAAACTCCTCCTATGAGAACTGGTGGTGTTTTAGTCAGCAGATGTTTGTACATCACAGTCCTGTAGAGCTGGGGAAAATGCAAAGGTCATTGCTGGACAAGGTAGAGAAGGGAAGAATTCCTGAGACTGGAAAAGGCTTTTGGCTACTGCTTATCTAGAAAAGCGTGCTCAGACCTCCTTAGCTCAGGAATGATGGATTCAGCCTTGAGGAGCTATTAGAGTGTTCAGGAGACAGAGGCGATTAAAAACGTGGGCTTGGTTAATCTTGCAGGGTGCAGGTGGAAAGGGGAGATAATACTGCTCTCTGTTAATAGATCAGGAGAACAGCAGGAGGGAGACAGGGGAACCACTCAAGCTGAAGGACAAAGGCAGCAATAAGAAATGAAGTCAGCTGTTTGAGAGATACATTCAAGACATCAGAAGAAGACTTGAAGCTGTCAGAGATATGAAGTGCTGGGACGAGAGGTGAAATAGTACTAATGGAGACAAATAAACAGTGATGGATAGTCATGAGTCCTCTCATAGCAGAGGTTTGTACTCTATGACCCTCTGGTCTCAAAGCATTTAAATAAAAAATCTCCAGCTGTATCATTCAGGAAGGGCTGCTACAGTGAAATAGGGTTTCATGAGCAAGAATAGATTGATATATATATATATAGGCAGCTTTAATACTGAAAAAATTTTGTCAGTGAAGTGAAGCAGCATCTGCTTAACAGTACATAAAACATGAATTCAGAATATAACGCTGAATATGTTGCTGAATGCATTAGAAATCAACAGAGAACTTTGAAAGAAAGCAAGGAATCTACTTAGAATATCACTTTATCCTTCAGGAAGTCTGATATTTTAAACCAATGCTTAATAATGGTTTAAACAAAGTCCTTACAGCATTATTGTGGGTACTATGTTTCGGTTGGGTTTTTTTAAAGAGAAATAAAGACAAGAGGGTTTAACTCATCTGCCCTAAAATATTCAATAAAACCTCCCCTTATCTTACTTAATCTTATCATACTTAATACCTCTTATTATGCTGAATTGTCATTTTCATTCCATTAGCATTTACCAAAGGATGGAAAACCAGGCAGGGAAACCCATTGGTAATATTTTGCATCATGAAGATGTGCCCTTTGTGTATTTTTAGGAGCTATAATACTGCATCAAAGCTACACTTGAATGTTATTTAAAATGAAATATACTTCTTGAGGTTTTAAGACTTCACATTTGAATTATTTGCATTTTAAACTAGACCTGCTGGGCATGGGATTTGGTTGCAGAAATCTGGATGATCGCTAGAATTAAGAATGAGCTGAGCTCTAGTCCTAAACATTACTAGAGGACATAAAACTCCTCAACAGATACTGGCTGCTGCTTTCAGGGGACTCTGCCACAGAAGTAAAGAAAGGCCTGAAGTGATTTCCACAGGGTCTTAAGAAAAATAAACCCTGGGGAGGGACAATTACAACCACTACATGGGAATAAACATCCCACACTGGATGGTGTTAATAGGGCAAGGGAGGAACATGAAAGCCCTGACTTCAACTCCTGAGTAGTCGCACAGGCTGTGTGTGTGAACAAGAGCAGAAACTGCATTATGGGTTGTACCACAGACTGACCTCAGCCTCCAACTCTCTTCCCTGTCTCTGAAACCTCCATGTGCAAATGACCAAAATTCCAACACATTTACGACCTGCGTGTTTTTCTGTGACTCTCTAAAGGGTGTTTGGGCATTTTACAATGAAGGCACTGGTTGTAAAACTAGTCCCCTACAATTACAAACTGCAGTGGCTGTGTTTAGCTGTCAGTGTGTCTCCAGTTCCTGTGGTTTGCAGCACATGGGTTCACATTCCAGAGGTGCCAGTGACTCACTAGCTAATTACAATATCCCTGGGACTATTTATATGTGCCCACTAAAGCATGTGGTAGTA
>NW_008246063.1:4162380-4181513 GCF_000691975.1 Corvus brachyrhynchos
CGGAACGAGCGCATTCGACCGACATCCTCCTGGGGAAAAAAATGTATTTGTGGTGCCTGTGTGACAGGCATTGTGCCCTCCCTTTGCACGTGGCAGTCTCCTTGGGAAGCCCCCGAGAGGCCAGTGAATAGTCCACGAACAGCTGATATTTGTGAGGGATCGCTGCCTTGGGTCAGTGGATGCGCAGTCACAGTGGTCGCCAGCAGAGACTGCACACGTGCAGTGCTGGTGGAGCTGGCTGTTCGTGCAGACAGCACCACTCTCCTCTCCATCCTCAGGGTTATGCTCATACAGGCAGGACTGGAAGCAGCTGTGACATTTGTGAGAGATGGGGCAGAAGGATGCAGCCTTGCTGTGCCATGGCACAGTCACTTTTGTGTTTTTCAGTGACCCATCACTAGGCAGTGCTAATGGGATAGGGCTCAAAACTTCTTATTTCCTCCTCCCCCTGCATTTTCTCTAGGAAGTCTCCCAGATAATGTGAAACTGGGCTGAGCTGAATTTGAAACTGAGTTCTGACATACAGACAGCTGGTGATAGCTGCTGTAAGTCCTGAGAAGCAAATAGGGAAAGGAACAGCTGACCTGTACCTGTAGTCACAGGAGCTATGTGAGTCTCCTGTGAGCTGGAGAAAATGTCTGGACTTGTGTTGTGAGGTGGATTTGTCCTCTGGGCTGGTGGATGTGATACCTGCAGTAAAGGTGATACTATGGAGGTCCTGTTAGCTCATTTTTTAGGAGTCTATACTAAAGTCTTATGAAGAGAAGCTGAGGGAACTGGGGGTGCTTAGCCTGGAGAAGAAGAGGCTAGAAGGGACCTTATTGCTCTCCACAACTCCTTGGGAGGAGGGTGTAGTGAGGTGGGGGTCAGTCTCTCATGCCAGGTAACAAAAGTGACCAGAGGAAATGGCCTCAAGTTGTGCCAGGGGACGTTTTGTTTGGATATAAGGGAAAATACCTCCACTGATTAGATGGTCAAGCATTGAAACAGGCTGACCAGGGAACTGGTGGAATCACCATCCCTGGAAGGCTTTAAAGCCATGTAGATGTGGCACATGGGGACATGGCCTGGTGATAAACCTGGCAGTGTTAGGTTAATGGTTGGACTCAGTGATCTTAGAGATCTTTTCAACCTTAATAATTCTGTGATTCTACCATTCTACTGTGCAATAGTTAACACTATAGCCTAGATCACTGCACTTAAAAAGTCTTTGAAGTTTTTCAGAGGTTGACAAATGGTTCACTTGTGTTCAAAGGCATTTTAATATTCAGTAACTCTAAAAAAAACCCAAAAAAACAGGTCAAGCAGGCAAATAATTACCAAAAGAAATCATCTGTGACTTCTAAGCACAGCCAATGCAGTCCTGTGGGCTGGCTCTAACCTGTGCATGCCCAGTGTCCAGACCTGCCAGTCATCCAACATGGGCACCCTGGTTTCTTTAGGGGTTGTGTGACAAGGAATTTCCCTTCTCCAGAAACTAAAGAATTGCTGAGTTAAAATGTACAGTTACCCCAACAGGGAGCAGGGAGTCACCAAAGTGTGCATTGGTGAGTGAGCCTGGAAATACTAGAACATCCTCTAAAGTGTGCACAGCCAGGCTGACACCAACAGAGCTGGGGTGAGTTCTTTGAATTAGAAAAAAACGTTTTAAATGATTTTTTTTTTCTTAATATGGTCAGAGACGTAGCTGTTAACCAAAGCCATGGATCTCAATGGACTCCTGACAGAGCAAATGACCTGACATCAGGTCTGTGCTGGAGCAGGCAGCATGGCTGAGCTTCTCAAAAACATCAGGAAATACGCAGAATGAACGCTGAATTTACTTTAAAATGTGCTTCTGCAGGAAATAAACTGGTAACAGCTGAGCAGTCCCTGTGAAAGACTTTCCCCGGTCTGAATCCCCACAATGACAAATTCTGACATCTGCATTCACATAAAAGTTTTAACAAAGGTTAATCATACACATGAAAGTGCACGTGAATTATTCAGATCTACCTGCACATTAAACAAAATAAAAATAAATCTGTCCCTAAACCTTTTTTTTTTCCTTTGACTAGTAGTATTTTCTTTCTCCCAGAAGTTAAACAATCCAGGTCTTTTTCTTACTCCAGTGCATTTGAGATTGATGAAAAGGAAATAAATTCAATTTTGCCTGTTCATACCCAAGAAGCAACCAATCCTTTGGCTATAAAAAGACTAATAGGTTGTCTACCTGTGATATACTTTCAGTTATTTCTCAGTCCAAATATTCTAGATTAATTCTCCTTCAGAAACCAGCCCATGGATTTTTCATCAGTGCAAGCTTTCTGGTTATTGTGGACACATGAGGAGAAGAAGGCATAAATAGAATCTTAATAAACTACTCCAAATTCTTGGAGTTAAATTAGTCTGTCTGATAAGAATTCTCTGTGATGACAGCTGTGGCCAGG
Organism: Corvus brachyrhynchos; assembly: GCF_000691975.1. NCBI lineage: Eukaryota > Metazoa > Chordata > Aves > Passeriformes > Corvidae > Corvus > Corvus brachyrhynchos. The sequence continues at coordinate 4,164,810 of NW_008246063.1, forward strand.
TTTTGGGGTAGTGGTAGGTCTAATCTGTTTTGTACTGGTCACCTGGCATAAGCAACCATGACAGTCTCTTAAAGAGTAGTAGTCCCTACCTGCTTTCATATTAGGCCTTGTTCATCACACCTAAAATTACTGGGAATATTTTAATATTCATAAATAGCTTATTGGTTGAGTTTTCCTACAGCCCAGACAGCATTACAAGGAGAATCTAGCAGGTCTTAGTAAGATGTTTTTCTTTAAATATATTTTCCTACCTTAAAAATAATACTTCTTGCTTGTACAGAGGTCCTCCCCTCCCCACTGCTTTCCCAAGGGATGACTTTGAGGATGTGCCACTTGATGGTTTTCTGGAGGAACACAGAGCACCTTGACACCCGAGGAACTCAAAAGAGGCCTTCAAAATAGAGGAACTAATTAAAACCAGAACCTAATACAAATAGTCCCAGGAAAATTCATCTGGTTCAAGGCTATCTGGCACGCAAAGGACATCAAAGGAGTAATGAACTCCTGTTTAATCTTGTAAATCACTAGAGCAGGAAAGGAGCTGAAAGAGGGTCTATGGCAGCAAGCCGAGTGTCCATCACTGAGAAAATGGAGATGACTTCAACACAAGAAAAGCCTTCAGTAATGAGGCAAAGAGTTCAGTGTCAAAACCAGCTTTCAGTCTTGTTCAATATGCCGCTTGCAACTGTTTGAAAACTGAGAGGCAAAAGGGTAAGAGAGAAGCAGGGTACTGATGTAGATAAACAGAACCATGCATCACATAAAGTGGTGTGTTATTAACATGGGATCAGGTGTTGAAAGGTGCTGCCTCAGAGGCAGCTGCTGTATACATTAATTTATTTCCTGTTTTTACAGCAGGCTGGGGGTTAGATTACAACAGCCTTTACACAAGGTGGGGTGGCTAGAATTGTGTATTCACTTACTTGCTTCTGTTTTTTAATTCTCTCTCATACTGCATCTTTGGCCTAATTTTCTTACTGGTTTATGCTCATTTTATCTTTCCTGAAGTGTTATTTTTTCTTTCCTGTGTAAAGATACCAAGTGCTGTATTTTTCTCCTCTGTTTTGGCTGAAACTTTAGACTGATGTTTCTGAAACAGTGGCCCCATATTTCAGTCCAGTGACTACCTGCTCACCTGCCTCACTGCCTCTGGAAGATTGCTCCTTTTTGAAGTATTACTCCATTATATACCTCAAGTAAGGTTTCTGCTCCTCATAATCCCAAATGTGGATTGGTGCTCGAGCTGAGGTCAAACTCCTTTTTGTGGTCTGCATGGGACTCTTGGGGCTTGTTCCTTTCCTGGGGCCAAGGAAAAGTAGAAATTGTGTCTTCCAGTGCTGTGATGCAGAAGCAAACCAGGATCAGTAAACCAACAGCCTGAGTGGTGGCATCATGTACCGGGGTAAATCTGATACATAAATTTTTTTAAATTGAGACCATCTAAAATGTGCTCTAAGCCAAATTATTGAGTATGACCTAGAAGGTAGCAGGCTTGCTGGAAGATACCTTCTTCATGCTGGTGTAAGACCTGTTCCACCTGCTTCAGCATTAGGTTAAGCTCTAGCTGCTCTCCCTGCTGGAATCTGGGGATCTGGTGAGAAGAAAGTTGGGTCAGCATGAAGTGTTGCTTGAATCCCAGCTGGAACATCAGTGGAAACAAAGGTTAATAGCAAGAACCTCTTTAAAGCACTCTTGAGGCCCTTAATCTATAGACTCTGGAAAGCTTTATAGTTCCAAAATTCCCTTGCAAGCTTCTTGTAAAATTTAGCTAACAAATTTTTTTAATGACCTGTTCAACCCATTTAGTCGTCATTACAGTGCTTCATGCAGGGCATGTGGGCAGCCAATAAATCTCTGGTTTGTTCCTCCAGAGGTACAGTCCTTAATGCTTTGGGGGTAAGTCAGGGAACCACTGCTGACTGATGATGCTGAATCAAACTGCTGGGAGAGCTGAATGGGGGTTGAATTACCCATGCAAAAATGAGCTGTTCCTTTTTCCATTTTTGCTGAAGAGGTGGAATACAGAGAAATAAACAGGGCAAGAAGACAGAACTCATATCCTTTGTTAGTCTTTGGAAATAATTTCTTCTGACAGCCAGAAATAGTTGGGGAAAAAAAATTATTCCAGAGAACTACTTTCTTTCAAACCCCTTTATACAACCATTTGCAATGCCACAGGTCTAAAGAGTGTGAGCTGCAAGACTCATGCACCTGCACTTGTGCAAGGTGTTTGACACAAGCATGACATGCTTGTCTCTAAATTGGAGAGACGTGAATTGGACAGAGGGACCACTCAGATAAAGAGCTGGATGGGTTGGCATTCAAACTGTTGTGGTCAATGGCTCAATGTCTGAGTGGAAACCAGTGATGACTGGTATCCCTTGGGGTTGGTATTGGGGCTGACACTGTTTGACATTTTTTTGGTGACATGGGCAGTGGGATTGAGGCACCCTCATCAAGTTTGCTGAGCACACCAAGCTGTGAGTGCAGTCACACCCTGGAATAAGGGGATCCAGAGGGAACTGGACAGGCTGGAGAGGTGGGGCTGAACCTTATGAAGTTCAGCAAGGCCAAGTATGAGGTCCTACACGTGAGTCAGAGAATGTATTGATCGCAGCCCTGAGGAGAAGGACTGGAGGGTGCTGGTGGATAAGAAGCTCAACATGTCTCAGCCATGTGCACTTGCAGCCCAAAAAGCCAGTCATGTCCTGGGCTGCATCCAAAGCCGCATGGAGAGCAGGAGGGGATTGTGCTCCTATATTCTGTCCTCATGAGACCCCATCTGAAGTGCTGCTCTGGGATACCCATCATAAGAAGGATGTGGAGCTGTGGGAGGAAGTCCACAGGAGGCCAGAAATATGCTCAGAGGGCTGGACAACCTCTGCTTTGAAGACAGGCTGAGAGATCTGGGGATGCTCAGCCAGGAGAAGAGAGGGGGCCAAGGACACCTTCTTGCAACCTTCAATACTTAAAGGGGGCTGACAAGAAAGCTGGAGAGAGACATTTTAAAAATGCATGTGGTGATGGGACAAGGGGAAATGGCTTCAAACAGAAAGGGGGAAGGTTTAGGTGAGATACTGGGATGAAATTCTTTACTGTGAGGATGATAAAGAACTGGAACAGATTATCCAGAGAAAAGAGTGTAGGTTTAGATAAGATGTGGCAGAAAATCCTTGGAGATGGAGATTTAAAATTATGCCTAAAATCTGATACTCTCTCAGCTCTTGACAGGGTTTCCTTTCCTGTAGAGGAAGAAATGTCAGGAACAGCAAAAATACTGTAGCAGATGATGGCTACTATGACAATAGCATGCTGAATAAAGTCAGTGGCCCCCCTTTGGGATTTGGACACTTTTGCTTCTATCCCAGCCCTGAACTGAGACACAAATAGCCGCTTTCAACACAGAGCACTGTGGAAGACAAGGATGCTGAATGTTTAGATACAGGAGGAAAAAAATAACTCTCGTCTATACTCTGCCTTCACATAACTAATTTGCCAGACCTATCTCATTGAATTCACCATGTAACCTTATCTTATGGCATGATAGCATGTTTTTTTTTCTCTTTTTTTTTAGAGTCTATATTAGCACAGAAAATAACTAAGGTAACAAAAACTAGGGCTCTTTACAGTGGTAATAACCTTGCAGGCCATGCTGGAAGAATTAAAAGGGACACTGAGGGCATACAGGCTCTTCCTTGTGGTCACAAGCAATCTGTGAAAACTTAACTTTCAAGAGTGCAGAAATGTTAGACAAGATCATGTATTTTCTGGAAGACTCCCAGGTGCTACTGTTTTTCATAGGAATTTATACACTGCTCTGGTGTACAATAAAGTTTAGTGTCGTTGACTATCCTCCAGTAAAAGTAATGTGTGCAATTTTATCACAGGCTGCACAGATTGCTGTTTTCAGAAGTGTCAGTGAACCAGCAGGTGATGACAACCTCCCTGATCTTGGCTACTGGTGATATTTCATCAGTGCATTGGCAAGGCTGATAATTCAGCTGGGAGGCTGAGCAAAACCAGAGTCAGGAGCATTTACTGCAAAACCTGCTTTGTTTGATATTAGTGCTCATGGCTGGCAATCCACTGTAGTAAATATATCCCAGACTCCACACTTGAGGCTGTTATGTCCAGTGCCTTTCCTGATTCCTTTCTCAACCACTTTCCACATTCCTCTCCAGGTTGTTTTCTCACCAAAAACTTTCACAATTAGAAGTATCCCACTTTTTCCCCCTGTGAGTGTTATCTTGGGATCCTTGGGAACACAAAGCAAGAGACTCTTTTCAGAATCTTCTTTGGGAAAAATAAGAAGTCAGTGATTCTGTGCTGCTTTGAGAAGCCTTTCCAAATGTACACACTGCTGTGTTTTGTGGCTATTAAATATTACATTTTTTATTCTCTTTTTCTGGCTTTGGATGCTGTTTTTATTTTGTGGGGTTTTTGCCCCTGAAGACAGAACAATCAGGAAAATCTCAACATACACATGAGCTTCCACCATGCTGCCCATATCAGATCCTTAATGGAGCCAGGCAGAAATCCAGCTCATATTCAGGGCAACCAACCATGGCCCCTTTAGTCAAGTCTTCAGATAATTATCTTAAAATAAAGGTTGTAGGATCATGGGATGAATACAGAGTTGTCGGATCATGCTTTGGCCATGCTTTAAGGTGCTGGGTGCAGTGTGGACATTGGTCCTGTAAAAGAGATTCTGGCTGCACATTACAGTTAGATGATGTATAAATTGTCCAGTGCCAAGTTTTGTCATCTTCCCCCTGCAACAGAAAGATCTGGGTGTGTTTTCTGATTCTGGAAAACAGGCTGCTTCCTGTAAGGGGGTTATAACTCTTACGTAGTGACACATTCAGCTGATTTGATCAGCAGAGCAGTGCATAAGAAATTACTTTTCAAGCCAAGTATACTGTTACAAATCTGAGCTTCTCTTTCAGCTCTCTATTTTAATTTTAATATGGACTAGGGTCTGTTGCTTTTCAGGAGATGTAATCATGTTAGAGGGTTTCAGTGGCCCCATATTGTTTTAGAAGCTCTAATGAAGTAAGAGGCTTAAGATCAAAGCGCATCTTACTAAATGCCATGTTTATGGCATTACTGATTAAGCAGTTCATGAGCCAATTGGGAAACCACACCTGCCCTGTAACACAAAAAGCCACCTTTTAAATCAAAGCAGCTGAGAACAAGAAAATCCTACCTTTTCACCCTGTGCTTGAGCATGGTACAATAGGTAACAGCAACTTTGTCCTTGCTAATTTAGGCAGGTCTGTTCTTCCCCATTCACTTGTAGAGATGACTGGGAAGTTTGGGAAGTGGCATCTCACTCTCCATATGCCACTGACAATATGGTGCCTCCTTGGTGGTGGGAAAACCAATGAACAGACTGTACTTCTGCTGTAACTCCAGCACAGAAATGCTGTGTGACACATTTAACTGTTTGGGGAAAGATCTCATTGAGCAGTTTGTCCACTGTTAGTGGACAAACACTGCTAGGTGAAGTGTCCTGGTCAGGTGGTACAGAAATGAGCACAGCATTGCTTATTTTTTTACATTAATATTGTTGTTCAGGATTAAAAAGTCAAAACTGAAGGCTTCATGCTGTCTCCCTCACAATACCCGCTCCATTCCTGAAGTCAAGGGAACATAATCTATGCAAAATTCTTCCAGGCACATGAAGTAAACAAAATTATAGTAGTAATAGTAGCAATTTAGTACTAACAGTAGTAATACTACTAGTAGTGGTAGTGGTAATAGTAATGGTAATAATATATTTGCTTGTCCTTCAGCTGAAACAGTCTTAGAGGTTCAATTAATTCATAAATTCATTTTTAGGTTTGCCTAGGTGTTTTCTTTCCAGTTCCACTTGAGTAATCTGCCTTTACTACTTTCTCAGCTGACATAACAATATTTTGGGTTTGTTTGTTCTTCAGAAGTGATTTTGAAAATCATAGCTGGTTAATCCAGCTGAATTTAAAAATCTGCAACCTTTACTCAATCCTGATGGCAAATGAGGAAATGTGAATATAAATTATGTGTGATTTGTTAACAGTTTTACTGTAAACTCTGCTTTACTCACTGCACAAAATGGATAGCATTCCCAATAAGCAGAATACATCTCAGACAACTTCAGTACTCTGAAAATTCCCATCTGTACGAACTCCCTCTCCTCTGAATGGAAGGAGGCACTTCCAGGTAGGGGTTCAGCCTGTCTTTAAGATGAGTTATCTTTAAGATGAATTGTCTTAAAGACCTCTAAATTTCTCTGCTGACTCACAAGGAAACTGAGGAAGCCTGCATCCATCACATGTCTCTTTTTCAGACAGCTAAAATTAGGTGAGATGCATCTCATCCTTGTCAGAGTTCTTAATTTTTTTTAGTGTATGGCCTGATGACAAATCTTCTGTAATTCTATTGAAATCTTTCAGCAAGCAAAGTGCCCCTTACCCTTAAGGGCTTTGGTTGTAAATGGAGTATCCAAGAGTAGAGGTTATCTCACCAGTTGGGCAATATTTCAATTTGACACAGAACAAATCAATAGTGTGGTTAAAATAAAAAACCCTTTGGTTTTGAGTGTGGACTCTGACACAGCTAAGGACTTAACGTTTCCGTGGATCTACATTACATCTTTCAAAAAGCCATCGTCATTCATCAATTAAATAAAAATAGAGAAAGAAATTTTTGATTTGCCAATCCATAATCTGAATAAAAGAAAAAAAATGCCATTGTTTTTTACTTTTGTGCTTTATCCAATCCTAAATGTAAATGTGATTATGTTGTGAGAGTGTGACTTATTTTCATTACACCAAGTTCCATTTGCAAAATAGTTCTGATAACCATGTTTATGTTTCATGGAGTTATTTAGGCATTGAAACTGCATTTTGATGGGAAATTCAGGGAAAAAAAAGAAGATATTGATTGAATCTGACTTCTGTTTCTACTGGAAAAGCATACTATTGCACACAGCTTCACAGTTGCTCATGATGTGAACGTTCATTTGAGTTGTCGGAGAAAATGAGAGCAGCTTTGGGCCTGAGCCCTAACTATGGGAAAACTTAGCAGGACATTCTTGTCACTGTACCTTGCACTTGTGCATTTTTAGCAAGGGAGCTTTACAGGACCCATGAGGTGAGCAGGATTTCACAGCTTGAGGCCTCTGGTGACTGGACGTAAGGACGTCACTTGGGCAGCATTTCAGCCTTCACCATCCACAGCTCCTCTCCTGTGAATGGTTAACAATTTCCCTTCCCAGTCAGTGTGGTCTCTTCCTGCCAGCAACACTCAATTGCTTCCCTCAATTCCTGTAGCTGGTGTGGATGATGGATATGTACTGTGCAGAGAAATGAGCTGTATGGACAAGTCATAGTGTTGTTTGTGACAGCCGGGAGGGAGCTCTCATGTTCTGGTGGGGTCTATTTACCCTGATTTATAGCTGCAATCGTGGCCAATTGCAGTGTGTCAGAGGGTGTATCACTGGAGTTGTGCAGAGGTGATTATGAGGTGCAGCCATGAGGCCCTGGAGCATCTTAACTGCTTTATTTGCCCTCCTGAATGCCCAGTAATAACTGAAAATAGAGTGGACAAAAGGGAAAAGCTGTTGACAGCCAGGAAAGTTACTGTAGTACTAAAGGCCTCAACTTGGCACCAGACAGCCATTTCTGTCTTTGCAAACAATTAAGAGTATATTTCCTCAGAAAAAGCAATTTCTTCTGAAAAAGGTCCAGAAAATGATGGAAGCTTTACATTTTATTTGCTGTTTGCTATTTTGATTTGCCTAGGCACTGGCCCATGCAAGTTTTTGCACCTATTTATTCATATAAATGTGAAGAATAATATCATTAGGTTGGTGCCTTTTCATGTTGAAGCTGTTTTCAAGCTCTGCAGTGCCTTTCAGCCTGAAAGGTTCATGAAGACAACTAAGAAACCCAAGAATCTTCAGGCTTAATTTCATCACATTAAAATGTTTATCTATCCTAGAAAACTTTTAAGAGCTCACTAACTGAACAAAGTTGAAAGAACTGCCATAGTTTAAAAGCAACTTATCCAAATAAGCTACACTTATGTCATCAGGTTTGTGTGCTGGAATTACAAAAGCAGGAGTTAATATGTGCAATTGTGCATATGTGAGGGGGAGAAGATGTTGGAATAGGCTGAATAACATTAAAACACATATTCTCTGCTCAGTTGCTCACAACATGCCTTTTACAGTGCCTTCGCCTCTAACTCCACAGAGTGTTTGGTTCTGGGAGTGGCTGATAGTTTGGATTTGCATCCTGTGGAGCCAGTTTGGAGATTAAAGCAGGATGTTTGCATCCACACAGTTTCACACCTCCAGGAACTGGATGCATTCATGGCACCATTGCACCCTTCCTGTCCCTCATGGTTTAGCACCTGGGACTTCATGTCACAAAACCATGTGTTCATTGTGGCTGGGACCATGTTGATACTGGAGCAGTGTAGACTCACTTGTGTGGTTTAGGATTGAGCTAAAAATAGCTTGTTAGAACAAAGTCAGAAGCTTTAGACAAATGTCTTCCATCAAAATTCATAGCTCTCAATAATGATAAGTTGATTGGACTGAGTTGTATTAAAATGATATGAAAAGTGTATGTAGTCAAGTTTCTTGGACAAGTAGTTTTCAGTAAAGACCTGGACCACTGGAGTGGACACACAGTGGAGGTCCATGAAAAAGATGAGAGGACTGGAACACCTCTGCTGTGAAAAAATTTTGAGAAAGTTGGGGATGCTCAGCTTGGAGAAGTGAAGGCTCCAGGGGGACTTTCTCATGGCCTTTCAGTATATAAAAGGGCCTTGTAAGGAAGAAGGAGGCCTTTTATCAAGGTCTGTAGTGACAGGACAAGGTGCAACAGTTTTAAGCTGAAAGAGGGTAGATTTAGATTGGAGATAAAGAACTAAATTTTTACAATGCGGGTGAGGAGACACTAGACTAGGTTGCCCAGAGAAGCTGTGACTGCCCCATCTCTGGAAGTGTTCAAGACCAGGTTGGATGGGGCTTGGAGCAATCTGGGCTAGTGGAAGGTGTCCCTGCCCATGGCAGAGGGATTGGAACTAGATGATCTTTGAAGGTCCCTTCCAACCCAGAACATTCTGTGTTTTCTATTAGTCTATGAATAAGAGCTTTAGCCTGCACTTGTGCATTTTTCTCCATGGGAGTTAATGAATTATGCAGCGTTTTCAGGATGTTGTGGCAATGCAAACATTAGCTACTAATTTCTGGAAAACACTGTTCAAGCCTGTGACAGCTTGAATTTAAGCTTGGTTTTGAGTTTTTTGACTGAGAGGATTAGACCATATCAGAATTTTGTTCTGGCTTTTCCCAACAGGAACAAGACTCGTTTCTGAAGTGCAGTTTGTGGGCTAAGGTATCCATGTAGTTACAGTTGGAGGCATGTCCCACTGCCTGATTAATGTCATTTATGTTTCTGTAATGGATAGGATTTGACCTGATGGATTCGTTCAGCGTGAAGCAGATTTTTGGAATGAAAGAAGATGGGATTCAGAGTGCTTATGTACGGCTTGGAAGCTTTCCGGTTGTTCAGAAAACTGAGTGAGTACTCTGGGTTTTCACTTTATTTTCATCTGAACCTCTGCCTTACATTATTTGGTTCCTCTAGGTTAACCTTGTAATAGTTATCTGGTACCTACAGGTTTATTTCTGCTTTGAGTAGCTCTTTCAGTTCAGCTCACAGAATATGCACGATGTGATCAGGAGTCTCAGCAGTAACTACAGGCTCCATCCTGGCAGAATATGAGCTGTGTTTGGTGTATCTGAGTGGTTCTGAGGAGCAGTATCAAGACATTCACAAAAGAACTTAGGGCTTCATAAATAGCTTCTGAAGGGAATATTTGGTAGCACTCCCACTGAGATGGAAATTAGCTAAATTGTGACGAGTTAGCAAATATGGGTTCTGGCCTTGTAGAAGAATGAGAAGGTTTTAATCCTGTGTCAGCATGGATTCAGTCCTCAGAGTCTTTTCTCACCTAAGGCTGCCAGTAGTGTTGCAGTCTATCACAAGTGTTTCTTTGGGTTGTCACTTGAGCCCTGCTAGCATTAGCCTTGAAAAGAGTGAGTGCATAATTGCACTGAGTAACTGTGAGCCATAGATTGAATTGTCATCATTAACATTTTTGCAGTAAATTTCTCTATGCTGGTTTGAACTTCAGCTTAAAAAAATCAATAATACTTCTTTTCCTTCTTATGGATGAGGACTTTTATTTTTCAATCTGTTTTTAGCTCTTTTACTCAGCTCACTTCATTTTTGAGATTGTCCCATGAATTACATTTGCTTGATTTCACAATATTTTTTTTTCATCCTGGAACCAAACAGGATTGATGTACTCTTTTCCCCTCCCTCTCTTTTTCCATGTTAATACACAATTAAAAAAAATAAAAAGTAAAAATATGACATACTGAGAGGAAAACTGTTTTCTCTAGAGTCCATAAATGATATCAAGTCCAAGGGTAAAGAGAGTCATGATCAGTGATCTCATTCAACACAGCTAATTAAAATCATCTTAGGTTTGGTATATACATAACTGGTCTGAGTGTGGATGGGAATAAACCATCAACCTATTTCATTTGGATGGGAATAAACCTATTTCATTTGTCTCACTGTGATCTCTGGGTTCTGGGTGATACTATGACAAATAGTGCAATCCTTGGAGTATAAGGAACAGACAGGAACTGTCACGTATGAGCTGATAATCTTCATATCACACAGCTCAGTCACTGCTGCTGCTGTGCCCAGCCTTAGTTTCCGTAAGTCATTAGGTATAAATGGAGTGAATGAAAGTTTGAAGAGCTGTGGAGCAAGTAGGATAGTGATAAATTCAAGAGGTACAGCGTAGACAGGTAAAATTAGGAAGCAGCCAACAACTGAAGGGATCATTCTTTGTGAGAACCTCTGGGAAATCAAAGCTTGGCAAAGGGTCTTTGAATAAGGGTCATAGTAGACTGAAAGTCAGTGGCTACTTGACATCAAAAACCAGCAGGGAAGAAAGGCACGCTTTTAAGGATGAATGCAATTAACCGCTGAAGAAAGTTAGCACAGATTACACAGAGTTGTCCATTTGAATCCCTTTTTCAAAATAAGGATTGAAGTACTTTGTTGTTGTTGTTTCTGTTGTTATTTTCTCAGACTGAGGGAGTGAAGCCAGACCAACCAGCTGTGATGACTTTCCATCTGCTCAGATTACGCCCATTTATTTGTTGTTGCTGTTGTCTTTAAAATAAGCACAGTATTTTATGGCCCAGGACAATTAGAAGTAAAACATCCTTAATTAGTAGATTAAAATGAATAAGATTCCTTTTGGATGATTCTGAAACATGGAATTCAAGGAGGACTTTTAAATTTTCAGCCTTTTGTATTATAACTTCCACACTCCTGTGGTTTGGGAATGAACCCAAATGGATATAACACCATGGAAGGTGTTTGCATATTTGGTTTGTTTTAGCATTTGTTTGCCAGGACTCTGAGATGCTGCACATAGGGTCATTGCTCACAGAAAATGAAATCTTGTAAAGCTCCACAAAACCGATAACTGGAATAATAAACCAAACAAAAACATCTGTTGTGGCTCACAGATAACCTCCAGCAATGTTTAGCAACTGATAGCAACATCTCATAATTAGATACAAAATCATTAACTGAGTAATATATGTGATTCACTTTATTATCTGCTTAAAGGATTTGTATCCTTTTATACAAGCAATAGTACTTCTACAAAGTGCCAGATTAGCTGTCTGGGAAATGTGCCTACTCATCTTCGGATCTGTAACCTACAACTATGAACTTTCTTCCTCTTTGTGGTGAGGCATCATCTGTGAGCAAGCAAACCCAGCAGCCAGAGCTTGGCTGCAGTCAAGGACCTGATCACTGAAGGACACACAGGTGTCTGTACCTGTCTGAGGACTGGCCCCAAAATCTGGCTGGTGCTTGTCCCCACTCTTCATGTAGCTGGGGCTGTCCTGCTGTATGTTCATGGCTCCTCAGTGGATCTTCTGGCCAAAACTGTGCCCCAGACTTCTGGTTTTGGATGCTCAGGCTTGTTTCTCATTACTGGTGTCTTGTCTAATGCCAAGATTTTGGCTCATTCTTTTGTTCTGTCATCTATCTATATCTCCCAGGACCCTCCCCCTGACCATGTCCATCCCTCAGTTTTCTCTTTCCTGGTGTGGTTCCAGCCTGACTTGATCATGATCTTGGCTACCACCTCACAGAATTACCTGATGCTTGATCTAGTCGTGATCTCTTTGCTCTTTATATTGGGATAGTGTTGTACCAGTACAGCGTCTTGGGTTGTTTAGGGCATGTATACCTTGGTGTGTATTTCTGGGGACTGTGTCTCCTGACATCAGCTTTGACTGCAGTCACCTGCCTTAGGTTTCTCCATGGGGTCCTGCCCTGGTCTCATCATTTGTCTCCTTCCCAGGGAAGAAATTGTACAAAAAGCTACTGAAACCTCCTACACTGAATATGGAACCTGTTGAAAGTTTCCTTGTTTCTTACTTTTCCCAAACAAATACTTCATATTGAGAACAGCAGAGACAAAAAAGCTTGTTCATCTTAGAGAAGGGAAGAGTCAGGGAGGGAGGATCTTACCCATGTGTATAAATACCTGATGGGGAGGAAACAAAGATTATGGAGCCAGAATCCTTTTAGTCATATTCATTGACAGGACAAGAAGGAATAGGAACAATTTAAATCCATTAAATCTAAACACAAGAAAAATATTTTTAGATAAGATGATCTCAAGAGGTCCCTCACTGTCTCCTATTTCTAACAAGGTAAAGGAGATAAAGCATGATGGAGGTGGAATGACTGAAGGCTTTTTCGGTCTTGTGGAGAGTAAAGGACTGTAGGGAGAGCTGAGAAACAGAGAAAAGACTGCAGCAAGGAGAGGAGAACAAGTTGTTCACATGGCTTCTTGTGGAAAAAAGTTGTTTTGGGAAAATTAAACTACAGCAAGTGAGATTTAGGATAGATTCCTTTTTCTTACAGCATGTAGGACAGAGAAACACAGGAAGAAATTACCTAGAGAGGTTGTATCTTTTCCATCACTGAGGTTTCTGAAGTAGAAGCCAAAAAGATGCCTGCCAAAGATGTATGAGACACCTCCTTCCACAGCCTTTTTCCTTTTTCCTTTTCCCTTTTTATTTTTATTTTTTTCTCCTGTCATTCTAAGACCCTCTGGTGATGAGAAGCATATGGAAATGAACTGGCTTTCTTCAACTTGGTTTTGCAGATCTTAGTGGGTTACATTTCATATTAGTGGGTTTTAGCTTTGTAAAATTGGTCAGATTGCTGAAGTACATTAACTACACTCTTCCTCACCAAACACCTATTAAATGCTGTTACATTCAGTGTCTGAAATGAGAACTGATACTATCATTTTTTCCACAGGGTTATGATAGATGTGGGATCTCATGCTTATTGTCCCAGATGAAAGCTCTTATTGCAAATTAAAGCATGTGAGGTTGCTATATATTGAAATTCAGCAATGGTTAAGAGAGTTTTCTGCCTTCTTATTAAATTTTTTTTCTTTGTACAAGTTGTGATTCACCTGACCTTGTAGTTGAGTTAATTGACTCTTAGACTAACCTTCAACACTAGGGGATTATTTTGTCTTGGAGTTTTATTAGGGCCTCTTCTGCAATCTATCCTGTTGTCAGAATTATAGAACAAGGAGCTGGCAGAATGCTCCCTGTCAGTACCAGCAAAGTTCCACAATATCGATCATCAGTTCAGTTCAGCCTTGTGTGAAAGAAGAACATAAAACATTTCTGGGGACAGCAATCCCTGCTCTTGGATCCCCAAGTAAAGCTGAACTTCTAGATGGAGATCGTTTTTAAATGAGGAAATAAGTTAAAACTCCTCAACAAAGTTTTTGTTATTTATGTAGCAATGCAGCTCTGTAAAACATACAGGGACCAATGACTTCAGAAACAGCTTTTGTCACATCTTCAAAGCAGTGAGAGTGTCTTTAGACTTGCTTTTGGCATGAAACCTTTCTCTGTTGGAAACTTGCATCTTGTTCCTCAGCAGCTTTAAAAATCAGTTGAGGGTGGCAGGTAATGGGTCATTATGGCTTTCTGTCAGTTTAAATCTACTTGATGGGCTGTTTGTCAGCCTTGTGTGATGAGGTGTGGCCAGGCTCACAGGGGTATTTAGGTACCTAACTCCCAGTTATTTCTGTGGGTATTAAGCATCTGAAAACCCTTTTTGAAATTAAGCTTGCATGATGATATTCCTGTTTCCAGCTCAAAGCTGTCCAGAACCATAAAATCGTTAACTTTGGAAAAGCCCTATAAGATCACTGAGTCCAACAGTTATCCTACACTTCCACGTTCACCACTAAACCATGTTCCCAAGTGCCACATCTACACTTTTATTTGAACATTTTCAGTGATGGCAAATCCACCACTTCCTGAGCAGACAGTTCCAGTGCCTGACCACCTTTTCAGTAAAGAATTTTTTCCTAGTATCTAGTTTAAGGCAATGCTCCTTCTGCATCCTACTTCTGTTCACCTCCAGGTGCTCCTTCTGGTTCTTCTTGTAGCTTTGCTAACTTCCAGGCAACTGGGGCCTCCCTGGTTAAAATAACTAGTACCAAAAAGTGAGACAGCCTTGTCTGGTCTCCTAAAGGAACGATTTTGTAGGGGAGCTAGTGGGAGCCTGGTTCAATTTTCTTCTGTGTTGGAAGAATTCAGAGAGTCTCTGTCTCCCCAGAGGGAAAACCAGCTTAAAATGATGCATATCCTGCAGGGGAACTTTATACAGCAAAAGCCATATTAATGGATGAAAACAGAGTGTTCTGAATTTATGACTTGTCTGAAAAGATAGGAGGTTCAAAGCACAGATTAAAATATGATTGAATATTTTGGCATTAGGAAAGACTGGATCTCAACCTTTGCTGCAATTGCAAAACAGTATTCTGGAAATTTTGAGGACTGTTTGCTTTTAATACAATTAAAGGCCTCTAGTTTTGTGTGCCTTGAACTGTGCCAATTTCTGCATAGTGATGGATTATGTCAACTATTCAACATTAAGACAATATCTTCATAGTTTGCTCTTCATTAATTGCTGCCATTATGTTTTGTTTTCTATCGAGTGTTTATGCCTGACTACTCAGATATCCTGAAGCAAAGACATTATATTTGGGAAGGGTTTCTTTAGGAATGATGAAAGGAGCTGGTTGGCTTGAGCATGAAGAACAATGTTAACTGTGACTCTTCAGGTGGGAAAACAGGTGGCTTAGAGGCATTACAAGCAAAGTTTGAAAAATCATGTGTGGTATAAAAGATAGAAAAAGAATAGGTTCATTGTGTTGTCCCTGATAAGAACTGAGTTAGGACCTAAACAAACAGGAGGATGCCCATCATGCAATGGGCAGCAGAGGGTGACCTTGTCAAGGCAAGTCATGAATGTCATAAGTCTACCTGAGTACAAGAGGAGGATGCAGAAGTCTAAATGAGATAAATCCATAAAAATTTATTGATATAGAAATTTCATTTGTCTCTGAATTACACTCCTGGATTCCAAAGATCTGGAGGTAGGAGAGAGATGTTTTTTCTGTTCATTCTTGTTCTTAGGCATCCAATAATGGCTAGTAACAAAAAAAATAGTAATACTGGATTATTTATCCCTTCTGTCCAGCCCTGCATCCCTATGTTATGCCAGGTTTTTATGCTGGACTAGAGAAAAACAGTGGTGGATTTGGTTACTTCATATGTTTGGTTACATGCAGGGGTTGTGGTGTCAGGCTGAGTAAATTTCTGCCTGATGTGTTTGCAATGTTTGATTTCAGAAGCTTCTGTTATCCAGGGCCACCAGCTAAGGAATATCTTGGAAAGACATGAGCTGTAGTGCCTGTTTTGGGGCAGATATTATAATGTTGTTGCTATAATTTGATGGCTTTATAGAAGGTTTTGGGTGTTCCTGGCCATTCTTGGAAGGCACAGGTCTCCAGTGCATCTGGAGCAGAACAGAATTATTTACACATTGTGTGAGTGGAAGCATGAAGTGAAAAACAACCTTTTTAACATGGTGGATACTCAACTGCAGATTTCTTTTACATTTTATCCAGTTTGAGAGCTTCACCATTGGAATGATAAAAGGGCTCCACAAAGACAGAACCTGGAGGGCACAAGCTCATGTTCATCTCTCTCCAGGCTTCCGAATAAAGCAGATTTTTTAGGAACTATGATACTTTTAGAAAGTGTTGCTGGGACATGGAGAGAGTTTTAGACGTTCTGCTCTTCACTGCTAAGCCTGATACATTGCTCTTTTTCCCCTCCCATGCCAGGGATGTATTTCCACAAGGCCTGCCTGATGAATATGCCTTTGTAACTACTTTCAAATTCCGGAAGGCTTCCAGGAAAGAAGACTGGTATATCTGGCAGATTATAGACAAGTACGGCATACCACAGGTAAGAGGCCCTTTTGCAGTGTCTTGGTTTTGAAAGACAGGTGTCTGCTAAGGAAGGCAGAAGCCTCCCTTGAAGTGGCAGATATAACCCCTTTCCCTCTGAGTTATTATAATTTTGAAATCAAGGGCCTTTAGGCAAAGATGTGGGAAATAGGAATAACAGTTCTTTACTATATATATGTATGTAACTAGTCAAACAAACAACAATAACTACGGCAGTAACAGCAATCACAAACCCAGTCCCAGCCT
>NW_008246063.1:4181683-4191949 GCF_000691975.1 Corvus brachyrhynchos
CCGGGTGGCAGACGAGATGTATCCAAAAGGGGAAACCCCCCGGAGGTCCACGCAGGCAGGGAGAGCACAGCTACAGCGCAGCGAAAGTTCGAAGCAGCAGCGGGGCAGGGCAGCCACAGCCCGGCCTCCAGCAGGGCACGGGAAGCGGCTTTTGGGGTCCCGGCGTTGTTTCCAGCAGAAAGAAAAATGGCCGAAAAAAAGGAACCAGCAGCTCCTTTCTCTCCAGCTTCTCTCTCCTGATGCTGAGAGCGAACTGAACCCACACCCAGGTGAAACAAAAGAGTGGCCAGGCCCTTTTGTCTTCTCTTAAGCACCCAGCGATTTATCGTCTTAGTAACAGAATGGGGGAAAATTCCTTTAACAGAAAAAAACCTAGATCTCTTAAAACCCCAACATGCAGACAGCAGGAACAGCCTTCTTTTTATTTTTTTTTTTTTGCCATGTGCTAATTTTCTTGCCTTAACCTCCCACTCCTTTTTCTTACGAACTAATAAAAATCCCATTACTTTTTCAGTGCATTTGGCTGAAAATGTTTTAGTTCAAACCCTGAAGAAAGGTTTGTATACACCTTGGTTCTTATTAGAATGCAGGTAAATGTGTTAGTTGGAAAGGGGGACAAAAAAATACCATCCTTGCTCTTGAAACTAGTGTTGGGTTTTTGGTTGTTTTGTTCAGACAGTTCTACTTAGGGAAAATATTTTGCCTGCTTGGAAAAAGATGTCACAGAGATGTACTACAGAGCAGTGAATTATGTCAGGTTTTGCCAGACTTCTAGGTATCCTGTAAATTATGGGTTCCTGTTCTGGATGTGGGTGTAACAACACCTATTATAGCTCCATAACCCTGAGTCCTGACTGCTGCACAATTTGATTTAATAATTTCTTTTCCAAGTACTTTCAGGTTCTCAGGAAAAACATACTATAAGTGTGTACTAAAGGGCTGTTTGTCCCTACACAACATGTTCTTAGCAGCTTGGCAGAGTTGAGGTTTTTGATGGTGCTTCATAGGGAGTGGTTTGGATGGGCTGTACATTTTTTTGCTCAGCACCAAATATAGTGGTGATAGCATTACCTAGGACTCTAACGTGGGCTGTCAGCATGGGCTCACATAGTTAAAATAATTCAGTATTGCTGCTTTGGGATCAGTATTTAAAACGATTTTGGGAGCTCTCAGTGAAGGATAAGTGCAGTGTGAAGAGTTAGATAACTGGGTTTGAGACAATGGTAAAAGGTTTATATGAAAGCTATTATCAGCTGCACTTTGTTAAATGAAATTGGTTTACTGTGCCACATGCATTCCTAGTTGCTGCAGAGTGAGAATGTGTGAATCACTTAGTATTTCTAGAAGGAAGTTGAAAGCTTGAGCTGCTCAAGTGAGAAGAGAAAAAAACACTCAATATTTCCAGTAATAATTTCAAAAGTGCCTTAAATTGTGGTGCCAGAAGTGCCTTGGAGCCCCATCAGCCTCCTTTCATGTAAAGTTGGTTGTGGTTTGGCCACTCCCTTGCAGTCCTGCACAGTTCAGAGATGCAGGCACTCCTGAGCCAACACTGATCCGAGCTGGCATTCCCAGCCAGAGCAATGCTCAGCTGCACGGAGAAGTTGGGTCAGATGTGGAGTCAGCCTACCCCGGGCTCCTCACATCACTCACAGCGTGGTGCCAAGGTGGCCCAAACTCCTTCCAGCCCTGCAGCTTGTGGATACACCATTCCTGGCTCTGCCTGCTCCATTCCCTGCTGCTTGCTGGTAACTGCCTGACTTTGGTGAAAGAAGATCCAATTTGTAAATGAACTCAAAAGTTGCATGTCTTCAAAAACCTATTTTTGCCTGCTCTGTAGCTTGCAGGACAGGGGACGGGGTGTAGCTGTAGTTTTCTATTCAAAGCACCTGAAATGAAGTGTGGGCAGTGCCACAGCTCAGCAGGCTGGTTTCATACCAGCAGTGAGATATTTTTCCATATCCCAGGGGACAGTTGAGGGCATGTGATGGGAGTAAAGAGCCTGCTGGGAAGTAGTGGAGCAGTACACAGGATAGAGGAATCCAAACCAGGTCCAGCTTTGTGCCTTTGGAGAGGTGCCCTTGAGCTGTGTTACCACCCAGCACAGCAGCAAGGTGGCCTGTGCTGAAACCATTCCAAGGGTTGTACTCACAGGAGGAGGCTTTAGCTGGTCATGGGTCTGCACCAAAACCTGTGCAGCCCCATCTTATTTACCAGCACAGGCGTAGGCTCCCTGTCCACATCTCCCACAAAATTTTGTCCTCTGCTCTTTGCTTGGGCTTCTCACCACAGCCTGTGCCATCCCTGGCTTTGGGGTGTCGGTGGTGGTGGAAAGCAGTCAGGAGAAAGGGGAAGGCTTTCTTCCTCAGCAAACCCCCTTCTGTTTCCTTGCAGGTCTCGATCCGGCTGGATGGAGAGAACAAAGCTGTGGAGTACAATGCCGTTGGACTCACCAAGGACGCTGTCAGGGTGGTCTTCCGAAACACACGGGTCAGTGACCTGTTTGACCGCAACTGGCACAAAATCGCCCTCAGCATCCAGGCCAAGGCTGTCTCGCTGTACATAGACTGCAAGCTGGTGCAGATGCTGCCCATTGAAGACAGGGAGAACATTGACATTCAGGGAAAGACTGTGATTGGCAAACGCTTGTATGACAGCGTCCCCATTGATGTAAGTACTGCACTTGCTGATTAGAGCTGGGGTAACATTCAGCTTTGGGTTTGCAGTCTGTGAATGAGTGGGGTTTTGGGGGTTATGTTGTGATCGACCCTTTTCCTGAGACAGCATTGCTGAAATGCTGCCAGTGTTACATAGCAAACACAGATTGGCAGCTTATGATGTACAGGACTTGCTGTATTTTTATGTGAGACTGTATCTCCATAAGAGAGATTAAAAATGAGAAGTTTATTTCATCTTTCTGTCTAGTCACAGAATGTGTTACACTTAGAAGCAGAGACAAAATCGTATGCAAATATCATCAAACTGGGTACTGAATTACACAGAAAGGTCTTTCTCCATCTGATCTTGGCATTATGAATGTTTCCACATGTGACAGAAAGAGATGGGGAAAAAAAAGAAGCTTGTTAACTCAGGAGAGTTGTGATATATTCTCCATTCCTCAGATATTAAGTTTATAGAGCAAAAGCCATATTAATGGATGAAAACAGTGTTCTGAATTTATAACTTGGCTGAACCAAACTCAAATTTACAACTTGACAAATGAACCAAAGTCGAGACACACAGGCTGATTGTCCAGCAGCAGTGTTACCCTGTTATAATTTATGTGTGATCGTTTTGTGTTTGAGACTTGTATAATCTTTCTTAGCTGTGCAAAATGGATGGCACATGCATATCAAATGTATTAATAACGTTTCTCACGCAGGAATAAATGGTCAGAAGATGCAAGGCACAACCGGAGAAAAACAGACCTTGTGTCTAGATGAAATTCTAGGAGGGATAGACGTGGCCAGGATGTGTCTTCTCAGACAGAAATTTGGCCAGAACATGGGGATTAGCATGAAAACCTGCACCAGAATTTGAATAGGCCTTTTCAGGGTCTTATTATCTCACCTCTTGGAGCATGCTGAGATATTGGTCTATTATTGATAGGGTGAGATAGAGATTGACCACAGGATCCATAGAACCGCTCTGAAGTTAGCACCGTCTGGTTTTTCTTTGTATTTGCCTGCACTGCTTGTGGCCAAGCAAAAGGACACACAGCCTTTAATAATTCACTGTCTCTGAGACTGTTGCCTCCCTTTGTCTCCCAGTTTGATCTTCAGCGGATGGTGATTTACTGTGATTCCCGGCACGCCGAGCTGGAGACCTGCTGCGACATTCCCTCTGGACCAGTAAGCTCCTTTTTGTCATTTATTTATTTTCACATGAACACTCTTCATTGAAATCTATTACATAAATCAGGGAATATGTGGCAGTGTGGGATTATAATTTTGTTTAATAAGGGTGATTGAAACCTAACTATGTAATTGGCCCTGTAGCAGCGCCAGAGGAGGACCACTGCAGAGGGATGAGTATGAGGAATTTGAAGTTTTAAAGTTCCGCTTTCCTTGTCAAACTGTCACGGGAAACAAAACCCTGAAGTGATGATGGAACAACAGAAATGCAGCATGAAATATTCAACATGTTCCCCACTGGTTTTATTTGGGAACAGCTAAAAACAGTGCCAGTTGCAGCTTATTTTCCTGTGCCCAAATCTCACTAGAAACTTACACCCTCCTTTCACTCTTCTTCCCTCAGTCTTGGTTAGAGAGGTTCATTGTTCATTTTGCCACATTTTCCCCTATTGCTTGGATGAATGGCTTTTGTGGGATTTCATTCCTCATGAGGACACATTTGGCTGTGCATTACACAGTAGTGCCTCTGGGATTTGTCTAAAGTGGGTGGAAGGGGAAACTTTTCAGCATCAAAGGCTTTGTCCTGACCTTGGGTGTTTGGGTGCAGTGCCAGGTCACGGTCCTGACAGAAGCACCTCCCCTGGAAGTGAGGCCCACTGTTGGCAGTGAGCAAGTTGGACATCTGAAGATTTTCAACTGCTCCTGTCCTCCTGGACAAAAGGTGAGTGTTGAGACAAGTGTGTTTCATTTGGGATGTCTTTAGAGGTAATGGAGGTTTCCCCAGGTGTTTTCTCTTTACCTGATTCAGTGATTCTGATCATGCTGGTAGACCTGGTAACAGCATTGAAAACAAAGTGATTGTTCTTATCCAGCCCAGTTATGTACATCCTTTTGCAAATAAAATAAAACAGATTCTGAAGGTAAATGTGGCCACATTGAAAAAAAATCTCATAGCTTTTAAAAGCAATGTTCTTGCTTGTTCTGGCTCTGACTGGGACCTCTGAGAGACCAGCTGCATTGTCATTGCTCCTGAGGGCATGTCAGCTTTATTCTCTTCTCTGCTTAAACCTGAAAACATTTTTGTTGTCCTCAGTAGATGTATGATTGGGCCCCTTGCTTGAATATAAAATGAGAAGATCAGTTTGATTAATCATGTCTTTTTTGTCTTAGGGGGAGAGGGGTCCACTTGGCTTTGAAGGTCCCAAAGGTCAAAAGGTCAGTAATATGTGCTAGTTCATTTATTTAATTAAAAAAACAACAGTGAAACAATATCAGAGCAAGTTGAGGAGTTGAAGATTTTGAGAAATCAGAGTCAATTTAACATATGACTAAGTTCAGGCAGTTTTGGGTGAGCCTGGGACTGCAGGAGGCTCTAGCCATCTTTTATATTCATTTTATGCTTGCATTTAGGCTTCTCCATTGCTGCTTGATTCCATTCTTAAGAGTAAATGTGTTGCAAAATCCTTTCATGCAGCTTCTAAACTGGCATTTTTGCAAGTTACTGTTATTCACTAGGTCATGCACAGCTTCCATGGTAGGTCACCTGGAAAACAAGGTCATGCTTCCATGCTGTTCCTTGCTCAGCAGTAATACATGTGCACAGTTTAGGTAGCAGCCTTCCAGTCACACTCGAGAAAATCTTGAGACTAGGGGTAAAGAATCAGTTGCAATCTGCTATCCTTAGCAAGATGTCTGAGTCATGGTGTTAAATATAGGACACTTCCCTCAGTACTCTTCTTCCTAGATAAAAGAGTAGGAGAGTGGTCGTGATGTCTGTTTCAAGTTTCACAGTGCAACCTTTGTATTACCCTGCACGTTCCGCAAGCCTCTTTGATATACACGTGTGTGCATTCAGCATGGGCACATTTTCCTTCTGTGCCTGTTTACAAATAGAGCCATGAAGCAATAGACTCACAAGGAGCACTTGTACTGGAAGAAAACAGAGACTCAACATTGCTGGAAAGGTGAAAGTTGGTGGTGTTGGTGGTTCCCAGTTTTACTATCTGTGAAAAGATGTTGGGGAAAAAAGTTGTATTCAAAACTATTTCCATCTGAATCACTTCTGCAAATTGAGTCACTGAATTTATACCTGTTTGGTAAATAACCGAGTTGTATCCCACCAAAAGTCACTCAGTTATTATGAAAGACTGCGAGAGGGGAAAGGAGAAATCTCTGGGTCTTGGAAGGTCAAATGTCCTCAGAGGTGTGTTGTCTTTTTGGCAAAGCTTGGTCTGCTGTCTGCAAGGAGAAGTTTTGGAGACAAGAATATGCCTTTTGGAGGCTGAGATGAAAGAACATGGGCTCATTACTGCTCAAATGTGCCTGGCTGAAAGCACAGAAAAAGGTTCCTTATGCTTCCACATATTTATAAATAGGAGCTTTCTATTTTAATCTGTGACAGCTTAAATAGCGATGGGCTATTTTAAGGAATGGCAAAGCCATGACTGTTGTGAGGAGGTTGCAGAAAAGGCAATGATGATAATGATAAAAGGGCCCTATACCAAGATCCCATTGTCTTTCCCTGCTTTGCCAAGGTCTGTGTGCTGGTGAGGGTGTCCCAGTGTGTCACATGGGACAGTGCTGGGTGCAGGTCACACTAGTGGAACACAGAGGAGTGTATCTACAAGCACAGCATCAGCAGGTTTTCTGGAACAGACCCCAGAAGGGCTGCCCCACTCCTGTGTGACATTCTTCTGGCTGTAGTGGTTTGAGACTTGTACACAGACAAGGCAGGACTGCATCACAGTCTCAAGGACCTGGGGATGATGCCATTTAAATCTGGGATCTGACAACAATTTAGTACAAATGTGATGACTTGAGACAAATGACTTAGCTTCTCTATCTGCTAAATAAGGCACGTAATAGATTTTTCTCCCAGCTTGCAAAGACGTTGTGATTCAATAACATACACTACTCTTGACAGCAGTTCTTACATCACTGTTGCCAAGGACCAGCTTGTCACAGTCCTTGTTCTATGTTCAAGAAAGAATTTTGCTCTTCTTCTCTCTCTCTGCAATGTTACTGAGAGCTAACCAGGCTAAAATGCCGGCCTTGGCAAGGAATTCAATGCTATTTGCAACTCCCCAACATTACCACCTGGTATTTATGTAAGAAAGATGAAGATAATGAGTTTCTGATCTTCTCTCAGTCTTCAAAGACAGGGCAAAACAGGAGAGCTTGCAATTACTAAAAAAGTTGAAAAAATTCCTGGGAGATAAACACCTCTGCCTCTATCCCCCATGCTGCCAAACTGAGGGTAATGCATGGAAACACAGTTGATGTGTTTTGGAATGAGATTTGGTAAAGGATCGTATTGGGAAACAGCTAGGCAGGAAATAGCTGTGGCAGAATTGGCTAACATGTCTGAAACTGGGTCCTATTGATAAATTTTAGATGGTAATGACAACCCAGTCTGATTTATTTTCCTTCTACAGTCCCTCTGCAGGCTGTGTTGTTTGCAGGCAGCCAGGATGGCTGGTTGGGGCACTGGGCTGATGATCAACAGGCTTCTTCTCTCTTCCAGCATTGCTATTGATCCAAGTTTACAGAAAATTCTGTGTGAGACGTTTTTGTCCACATAGAAATTACAATTCTTACCTGCCGTTGTGAACTTTGTGAAGTCCAGTATATTAGACAAGCTCTAGCAAGATATATCTTTTCCTCCAAATTAGAAAGGTTTTGTACTTTCAGTGACTTAAAAGAGATGGCTGCATAAAAATTTTTATGAATTTTACCACAGCCTTCTTAATATTACTGTGACATAACTTTTGCATATATGCTACTTATTCTGTGAGTTTTCTTTCTTTCAGCAAAAAAACAGAAAGGTTAAAGAAAGAAACTTCATATTTCCTGTGCTTTCAAAAGCATTTCTTCACCTGGGGAAAAGAAAGCATGATCCTGGCAAATGTTTTCAGTGTCTGGTGCTGCTAAGCACATTTTTTGAGGGGGCATAGATCAAGATAAATTGGATAGAGACACAAAATTAAATCCTGCTGTGGTCCATGTGGGGAGATTTGGGGAGAGCAGGGGTCATCAGACTTATTGATGCTGTGGTACTGGAGGGTTCTGCTCCAGGTCTGAGACTTTTTCAGCTTGATATTAAGTCTGTACTGAAGTCCACAGTGCCTAAATTCCCTACTAGCAAAAAACGATGGGAGGCACAAATAGGTGAGCACGTTGTATTTGTTAGTGAGGGATGGGATGCTCAGCACAGCAGGTTTCTGGTTTGTACATTTTGGGTGAGAATCAGGAAGGAGCTAGGTAGAGGTGTGTGGGCAGCTCCCAGTGCTGGAGGAATTGAACTGATGGTGACACTGCACATAGCCCTAAACTAGTGGATATATCCTCAGCTGGTCCTTCCTCTGGTTTTGAGACCACAGAGCAGTGTGTGAAAATGATTTACGGGTATTTTTTCTGCACTTGCTGGGTTTGGTAGCACTTCTAGTTCTGTATCTGATAAATATTTATGAAATTTTGTATATTCTTTGATTCTTTATCCCTTTTACCCCTGTCCTTTTTAGGAGAAAAGTGAAAGAAAATTTCGCTTGGTTTTTGATTGACCGTTTTTCTCCTTTCCTCCCTATGGATGTCTTTCTCCAGTTATAATTTTTCCAACCATCATAAATTGTACCTTTTCAACTGTCTCTTTTCTATGTTCCTTTCCCTCTCTGTCATTGGAACAAGCAGAAAGAGTGACTCTGTGTGTGCTGCACACTTGTGGGAGGGAAGAGTTACCTGACACTGAAAATTTAGTGTGACTGAAAACAAGGGTTTTGAATTAAAAAGAAAAACAACAAAAAACTCTCAAATCTTAACAGTATTCTCAGGTTTATTTTTTGAGTATTTTAGGCATGTGCACTCTAAGTCTTCTGCAAAGCACATTTCCAAGTACCTCCTCTCTTAATAAAAATCAAGGACTTTTGAAGTACCTCACAGGAGAAAACTGTCTTGCCAGTGCACTCTGAAGGCTTCTACCTGTATTTTCATATGAAAAATAGAATAGAAAATCAATCTGAAGACTTGGATATTCAAGACATGCAATTAGGTACACCCAGTCCTCAGGGCAGGAGCTGAAATCTTGGCTGTAGAGACTGGTGGGAGCAAAAGTGTCCATAATTTCAGTCAAACCCTTGTTGCATCACTTTCCTTCTTTGTCTAAGAAAGGAATGAATTAACTCTGTGATAATAAAACATTTTCTATTTCAAGGGAGAAAGAGGCATCCCAGGGCTTCCTGGACTCCGAGGAGAAAAAGGAGAGTCAGTAAGTAAGAAACATCCAATGATTTTGCTAAAGGAGATGAAAATGTAAGTAGCTGTTTTCTCCTTCATGTTGAGAACCTGCTCACAGCGTTGTGTGCCCTGGTTGAAGCTGTTCCCTCTGCTGGACCTGAATCCCAGGAGGAATCTGATCTTCCTGGCATTCACTGTCCTCTCTTGGAGAGGGGGAAATGGAGGGTTCAGCCCTGGGTACAGCTGATAACTGACTTAGTATGGACCTTCTAATTAAGTATGTGACTTGGATGCACTTGATTATATCACAGCTGCACCTCTGCTGGGGACAATATGAGGCAACTGAACACAAAGAAGATGCAAATCTCTCTCGACTATTTACAGTCAGATGACCAAGATACAGCCTTCCCCAGCTGCAATTAATGCAAATGCCAGACTGAGTTTTTAGGCAAGAAAATCTTTAACCCTATGTAAAATTCATTCCAGTAAGCCTTGTTGGCAACGTTGCTTTTGGAAATGTAGCATCAGACTCTTCCATGAATAAAAAATAAGATGTTTTTCTGGATGCAGTAGGAGAATTTGGGATAAGTTTTTTAGTTTAATTTGTCACTGAATTATTACCAAGGAATTATGCCCAAGGAAAATTGCTTTCCCTATAGTAGCTGTGAGGTGACTTGTGTGTCTATATATAAAGAGAGATAGATCTTGGATAAATAACAAGGAAAACATGAAATATGTATTTGTAGTGTTGTTTGATATCCTTGTTTTCAAATGTACATTTTCCCCTCTTTTTTCATTTCTAGGGCAAAGCCTATGGCATAGGAGAAAAAGGAGAAAAGGTAAGATCTAATCCTTCACTGTTCCAACAAATGAGTTGCTTGCTGTTGCCTTCTGTAGTTCAGAGGCTGCTTTTGGAGTGCACAGGATGCATAGATCTTTGTGGGGAACTTTTATGCCTTTTTATGCCTCCTTCTGCAGACAAGCTTTTGAGTGTTCATTGCTTTTTCCCCTTTGTGTTCTTGGAGTTTCTTTGTGCACTGCCCATGGAAAATCTTATCAAACTGAAATCATAATCTTTGCTTTGTGTAAGGAGCAGTGAGTTCGTGGAGGATAATGCACTAAAGAAATTGGCTGGAAGGATGAAAAACAAAAGGAAAGCATAATTTTGAATTTATAGAATTTTCAG
>NW_008246063.1:4191991-4212856 GCF_000691975.1 Corvus brachyrhynchos
CAGCAGGATTAAATTTGGCTTATGAGGAGTCTGTTGTAGTCTTTCTTCCAGTTGGATCTTTTCATTAATAAACTGAATGACAAAAGCTGGAATATTTTTTTACTTCAAATATTAGGCAGGACAGAGTAATAAGACTTGGAGGTTTAAACTGAGGACATGGAATAACCACAGAAAATTTCTGGTTTATCTGTCTGGGAAAACTCTTTCATTGGTGATCAACACTGGGAAACAAGTAGCATGACTGGATTAATTTGCATTTTAAAAAGATAGTGATTTTGAGGCAATTCTGGCTGCAAACTTTCTGTTCTGCACAGAAAAATGAGTCTGGATGCCTAGATTTCAGAGGAGAATTAGCTCTTTCTGTCTGTAGCTCCATATCACACCTGGTTGAGGGTGTTTTCCTTTTGATAAAAATGAAATTTCAAGTTGCAGCAAACAATAGAAAAAGACTGACAGGAGGGTATAGGAGACAAATGTATTAAGGAGGGAGTCATGGCTCATTTTGAAAATGAGATTAAGAATCTGTTGGGCTGTTTCTCAGGGAATCTGTGGCTACTCAATTGCTCAGAGAACAATTTTGGACTGTGATCGAAAAGGAAGAATGCTGCACCAGAGAGAACATGGCATTTATGGCCATTGCACCTTCTCATTTGCTCTTTCTGTGGTTATGATATATTGATTGTAAATAGTGGTAATTCATCAGGTGAAATTACAATCAAAATGGCAGGAACTATTATTGAGCCAGGCTAGAGACATGGGGCCATAAAGAACACATTTCTGCATTCATTTTCCTGCAGTCCTCCCACTGACAGCCACTGTTTAGCCTTTGAGACTCAGGATTCAGCCTTTGGAAAGCAGTTCGTGTTTGGCAGGTGGTGAGAGTCAGCAGTGTGGTAGGAAGCATGATGTTTATTTATGATATGAGTTGTGCTGTAGTTGAAGCAAGTTCTTGTTTTCTTATGTTTTGAACTCTGCAGAATAATGTCGGAAAATATCTTTCCATCTGTATTATTTTCATGCATAGGCAAATAGATTTGCAGGTCTGGAGGGGGGGAAGTAGAGAGACCTCACAGTATGTGCAGAACTTCTTTGGCTGGAGCAGCCAAACAGCACTGAGTGCCCAAACAAATGCGTAGGCTTGGAGGATGCTGAGTTTATGGTCAGCTTGTTGTGTTTATTTGGTACCTCTGCCAGCTGAGGCAGCTTGTTCTCATCTGTGGAGTGAGGGTTTCTGGTACCCAGGTGTTTGTGCCCCATGTGCACCCAATGGCTGAGTGTCAGTGCTGTTGCTGATGCAGAGCAAAGATATATCAGCTTTATGTTGCTGGCTTGATTAAAAAGGGAGCCTGGGGACACAGAAGCATGAAATCATAGACTATGTCAAGTGGGAAGGAACCCACTGGGATCATCTAACTCAACTCTCTGCTCCTTCCAGGACTACCTAAAACTAAACTCTGTAACTAAGAGCACAATCCATATGATTCTTGAGCTCTGACAGGCTTGGTGCCATGGCCATGTCCCTGCACAGTCTGTTGCAGTGCCCAAGAAGTAGCCAGAACCACAGGGAGTGGGGCTGCAAGTGCCTGCAATGCCAGTTGCCATCTCTACTCCTGAAGAAAAGTAGAATAATGTATGAAATGAAAACCTTCCTGAAGAGGAGAACACCTGGAAGTAGAGAATTCATGTGTCTGCTTTGTTTGCCTGCTGCGCTGCAATGGCTGCAGGAGCAGGAAATCTTGTTTTTCACTTTGGCTGTGACAGCTTTGTTTCCTTGATTTTCATGAGTACGAGCCAGTGCTGGAAAGCTGGATCAGAGATGCTGGACTTTACTAACAGCTGCAGTCTGTGTGATTGTTGCCGTGCATGTGCTGTGGGATCCTTTAAAAGCATGAGGCTCACATCCTAAATGTTGATGGAACTAAGTTGTCTCACCTTTGAAAAGACTGAGATGACAAGATTAAAATCATCCTCTTACTACAGTCTTGCTCTCCAGCTGTGCCAGTGCCAAACACCTGTCAGACCACGTGTTGCCAAGTACTGTTTGTAGGGCATTTATGTGAGGTCTGAGGCATTTGTTAGATGGAAAATCCTGTGCTTTTCCAGGAGGACAGGAGAGGCACTGGCCTTGCTTCTCCAGGTCATTACCTTGGTTGTATCACCAAGTTAAAGCCAAAAGGATGCTTGTATTAGAATATATAAAATGTCGAGCACAGCATTAGTGGTAAACCAAAAGATAATTGTAGCTGTGGCTAAATTCATGTTGACATGAGGACTTTTGTGACTTTTAAACCCAGGAAACTCACAGTGATGCTTCAAGCAGCAGCCTGGCATGTTCTGCCAGGCTTAAATAGCTCAGAGTGATGTAGGATGCTTTTTATGTACAGAAACATGCATATGCAGCCAAGTTATTGCACACAGATATAAAAAAAAGAAAATACCACAATGCATCTACAGGTGCCCTTGTAAACCTCTCTCAAGTGCATTTCCTGGAAAGGTGGGATTCAGCTATTGCTACTCCGTATTTGATCTTAAATTTCCATTGCTGACTGTCATCTCTCAGCCCTTGGAGTTCTTAACCCCTTTCACATTAGATGTAGTCTGTCATATTTCTGCTCATAAATCTGTTTCCCTTTACTGTGTGTTCATTCACTTTTGCAAATGCTTCTGTTGTTGAACTGATTATTATACATGGGTAAATATCCAATTCTGTAACATCACCACCATGAAAGGGAATGTTCTAGCTTTATTCTGGCAGTCATTCAAGTGGACATCTGCTAAACTAGATAGTCTGATCCTGCAAGGGTTATAACTCCCATCTTCAAATCTCTATTTGTTCAAGAGGAGTAGGGGCAGGAGAGGAGTGAGGGCAGCAGGAGCCGCTGGAGAGTGCAAGAGCCATGGCTCACCGCAACAGGAGAGCATTTCTGAGGATGATTCAAGCAGAAGTCAGAGAATTCATGTCTGAGAAGGGAGGTTCTGTAGAGCATGAGGGCTGCATTCCTGGGGCACAGCCATCCACATGATGAGCCAGCCTTTCTAATGCCTCAATGCAAAATTTAACTGGGAGACTTTCAAAAACTTATCCCTTTGTCTTGCAAGGTACAGAGCATTATGCAATGGTGCTGAGCCACCCTTCCAGCATCCCAAAGGCCAAGAGAAGTGAGAAGGCTCTGCAGGCAGGAAGGTGCTTGCAAAAGTGATGACTTTGGAGAGAATAAGATGAAAATTTGTCAGACTTTGAGTGGTATGGAGATACTAGTAGGAAATTATTTTTCACTCTTTCTTCTGTTGTAAACCTGAAGGGAAGCAAATCAAGCTACCTGATGGCAAGTTTAAAATTAACAAAATGAAGTTGCTTTTCATCCAGCAGGTCTTGAAACACTTCTCTTCAGTCTGTTCTGGAGGTTAAAATTTTGTGTCTTTAAAACAGTGCATATGAGTTAATTAGAGAGAGACATCTGTAAACCTCTAGTCAGTACAAAGACATTCTTTGCTTCAGGATGTCAGTGGAGCCCTGCAAACTGTGATTGGTAACAGCAGGACAAAATGTTCGAGAAGTCTCCCTAAGGAAAACTAAGGCAGATGGGGCAGGAGCTCACTGCACCTTTGTCTTGACTGCTGGTAGTCGTTCTTAGACTTTTGGTACAACTCTTGAATATTTGTAACACACTCACTGCCCAGAAAGGGACAGAAATTTCCATAGTCTGTTCAGGGCTTAGGCCAAAACTCTCCACACCTTCTGAAGAAGAGTAGGAAAGATGAAAAAGGTGTCATGAAACAAGTGGATCAAGTGATCACTACCATGATTTTTCCACAGGAAACCAATTTGTCAGAGGAAAAAACTCTAACCACAAGCACCCACCTTTTGCAGAGGTGGTGGATGAAGGTTTCATTATGTTTTACACTGGGACTTTCCTCACTAATGAGTTTCCAAGATATCCAAGCTTTCTTTTTGTGCTTATCTGTTTCCCTTCATGCTAATAATCACACAGACAGCAATGAATATGAGAACAACTTTGGTAGATTAAGTCTATATTCTCCTGGAAATTTTTTTTTTCATGGTAATGACTCTGATAAAAATTCAGAAGGATTATTATAGTATTTCTAAGGAGAATAAAATCTCTGAAGTGGCTTGGCTTATTAGAGATGCACTGACTGCAAGACCAAGTGTAGAAAAGAAAAGCAGGCAGATAGTTAAGGCTCTGGGCTACACTGTAGGACATCCAGACTTGGAACTTGGCTCTAATGACCTTGAGCAAAGCAGCTAGTCTTCGTTCCTCGAAAATTAAGCTGAAGAACCTCTTTCTCTCCAGGCTTGTATCTCTTGCCTGCTAGATCCTTCAAACAAAGGCTTTGCTTCCCCTTCCCTTCTCTTCCAAGTTGGAGTTATTGCCATTTCTAGAGCTTCTGGAGAAGCTGTGGAAATCTACTCTGTTAGATACAGTCTCTCCAACACAGAGCCCTGTGCTCTGTCTGCCCTGAGGCAGCTGAATATATGAAAGGCCTGCCCTGAAAGCCCTGTTGCTTTTTACTCCTGTGCTGTGCTGTCAGCAGGACTTACCAAATTAGCACGAGAGCTGTGTCTTTAGATCAGGGCTGGCCAGCATCCAGCAACTTGGGACACAATAAAATGAGTGCAGTTCTACCTGCAAAAATGCTGCAGGCATAGCTGGAGTCTGGTGCTGCAGGGTGGTTCTATGGTAAAGGAGAGCTTTCATGTGTGTATTTTTAAGGGATGCATTTTGGGACCGGAAGATGGTGTGTGTGTTTTGCTGGCAGGTAAGGCTCAGACTGACAGTGATACTTTAGAGCCAAGGGCCAGAGGTGAAAGCTTGAAAACAACTTCAGTACAGAGGAGAGGGAAAAACCAGCTGAACTTCTAATAGCAGGATGTGTTCTGTGAGCTCTTAAATGATGTGGAGCCTGAGCTTACACAAACCAAGATACAGTCCTTATTTCTGCAACTTCCAAATAAAGCTATTTATCACTTCAAGAGATATGTATGTCCTTTTCATTGCTGAAACCATGAGCCCAGTGCAGGGAAGATGCTCCAATGAGGTTACAGACCTTGCTTGGGTTGCTGTGGTGTTCAGATAGTGTTACTAACTCCCTGAACTTGTAAATGCCACCCAGTTTACCCAGGACTGGTGAGCTGAAGGGTTTCCCCTGAGAGACTAAGGCAGAAGCAGGCTGCAGGAGCCTTGGTACATCAGCACCCGTGCCTGCTCCTTCAGTGAGCACATCCAGACAGTAACAAAAGGGGAAAACATCTCCAAGTTTAGAGATAATATTGAGTTGAAATCTGAAGACCAAAAAAAAACCCCAATGCCCTGTCACTGATGTTCCTTGGAGACAGTGGCTATGGAAACATTGCCTTCTCAGGGTTGCGTTCTAATGTTCTTAGTGCTCAGTTCTTATTTTATTGCAGAATAAAAAGTAATGTGAGCATAGCTAAAACTGACCTGGCAATGAAAAGTGAAAGCACAATCTGCAGGCTTTTTTCTATATATGTTTTGGGTTTGGTTTTGGTTGGGTTTTTTTTGTTTGTTTGTTTGGGGGTTTTTTTTTTTTTTTGTTTTTTTTTTTTTTTTTGTTTTGTTTTTTGGGGTTTTTTTTTTTTTTGTGCTGGGAATCATCTCTCTCAGCAACTGTTCTTAGCTACTGACTTCATCTAGTTAAGAGCACTTAACCTCTCAGTCCAGCACTTAAACACCTGTATAATAACACCTCATCTACTTCATAAGGCTGTCATGCAGTTCACTGGAGTTGTTCATATCTGGGATTTCTTCTCAGAATCCTCATATTAAAGATGAGTTCTAGTAATATTACTATCTGCCTTAGTATGTTCTGAATCCTCTTGTGTATGTGGCCAATTCTGCTCTGCATGCTGAGCATTTTTGTGTCCCCTTAACTGTAGTTAAAGCACATTCTGCAGAGCTAAATAACCATGGTTTGATGGAGTTCTTTTTCTTAACCATAATTAGAGGGTTTTAGATAAATTCTGTGGGCTTCTGTGACCCAGAATAACAGCTGCAGACTGCAATAAACAACTCGAAGACAGCTCACATGCTCATTGTGATTGTGACAGCTTAATTCTCAGCAGTGTAAGAGTAATACTAACTTGGTTCCTTTTTTTCCTTACATAAACTTAGAAAACATGTATTTCTTTTCGTCATTGTCCCCTGGCTGGCAGGTACATTGCTAGTATGCAATGACATCTACTGGCAGCCAGAAGTTTGCAAAGTCTTCAGCACTTGCTTCTTTAGAGGATTTCTCTGCCAAGATCCACTGGCAGTGGAGAAAGGAAGCATCTGAGATTTGCCAGCTTCATGTTTCTTCTGAAAATAAATTGGGCGGAGAAAAAAACAATTGTCTTGATTCTGTAACTGATAAATCTTGCTGGAATGCCGGATGCTCCTGAGAGTGATATTGCAGTGGAAAGGTATGGATTATCTGCCTGTTAGGTGGAAAATAAAACAGCTTTCCCAGCAGTCTGGAGAACACCCTCTGAAGAGCAGCTCGTAGAATGAATCTAATGAATCACAGAGAGCTGAAGCATTACACAAAGTAAGTTGCTATCACTGGTCCATCAAAGGTATCCTAAGCATTCCCTGCTGGTTAATCTCCCTAGTTAAGCAGACAGGTTTTCCCCTTTCCACTGATCAAAGCTGTTGCTGGGCTGTTCTTGTTTTTGTGATGGCTGAGAAGGTGCAGGTGCCTTGTTCATGGGCTCTCTGAAGGTGCAGGTGAGGGCAGCTGAGACAGGGCAGCACTGGATTTTATGCTGTTCTTAACTTGCCCAAGTGCAACTCTGGACACCTTTAATTTCCTCTTCTGGATTTCTCACCCTTTTTCTTAAGCACTACCTTGAGGTTTTGTCTCCCAAAGCAAACAAGGCCTTCTGTCTCTGGCAGTGACAGGATGATGGTGTTTTGGGGTCTCAGACCCTGCTGAATAATGAATGTACACATAGTACTAAGCGGCAGATAAGGAAAATGCAAGGGTTTTTTATCATGTCAAATGCTTGCTTTACTGCTGAAGCAGTGTGTGGACCCTTAGTGGTTGTTGTTTCAAGGATATCTGATACATTTGGTATTGGGAGTAGGTTTGGGTCTCTGGAGACTCTGTTTTATTTCTGTCCTTGTCACTTGCTCCAAATGAGATCTTGACCAGAGCTTTTCCCTTTCTTTTACCTGTGTCAAAGTACAATGAAGACGGATCATAACTTTTTCATGACGTCTGAGATGAAAAAGACCTAGGGAGCAGCACCACTTTATAAAGAAATAGCATAAAATCATAGAATAGTTTGGGTTGGAAGGGAATTTAAAGATCATCTATTTGCAGACCCTGTGTCTGACTGGATCAAAGAGATTTATAGCTTTGGCAAAGACTTGACAGAGCAGCCTCAGGTGTGTTTGGCAATGAACAGTAGTGCATCACTGCAACTAATAAACAGGTGGTGATAAGACTTTAGGCAGATGTTCTCTCCAGTTTGGGTGTGACATTTAAAGAGAGGTGTGGAGAGATGTTGCTCTTGCAAAGAGCAATAAGAAGAATGATCGCTGATTTGGCAAATTTACCCAGCAGGGAGAGATTTAAAGGAAGGGACTCCTCAAGGAGGGGAGGAATCATGGACCAGACAATGCAGTTAATCCTGAGGAAAAGCTTTGTACATATTTCAGGGAGGCACCAGAAGATAGACTAAGGGGTGAATGTGGAATATCAGTAGCAGGAGATGGTTCAAAGCAGATCAACACCAGAGTTCAGAGTGCTCTGACACATTACTCCTCTGCCCTAAAATGCTCTTCTTGGAACTACTGAAATTTTTGAGGGGTATGTGGAGATCTGAAGCATCAGAAACTTCCCAGAAGCAGAAGAAATTGAATTTATAGATTATTCTGGCAAGAAAAAATATCAACCAGTGTCTGTAAAATCATCCACAAGACCAGAACAATTTTCTGTATACTTTTTGTAGATGTAAGGACTTCAATTCACCAGTGCCATGATACATGACTGGAATATTTTTCTGTTTCAATGAACACTTCCCTCTGGCACTTGGCAAGCTGTTTGTCTGGTCCTGAGCAGTGTCAGGTGCTGGCAAGGAGCATTGACTTGTGCTTCAGGGCAAAGAAGTTTTTGGAGCAAAGTTATGTTTTTCATATTTCAAGGTTTCTAAGAATCATATCTTTAATTGAAGACCCTCTTGCCCCAACCATGCAAACAAGAAAAAATAGACTTTTGGGATTTGTTAGTCCTGCTTCTACAAATCCAACTCATTGCAGTCCAGTATATTGGTCAGGTTATTCCTCTGTGCAGTGAGAGTATGATAGCAATTGTTTCCAATTATATTTTACCTCCTATTCATTATGTTCAATCATAAATAGCTCTGCAAACTCTTGACTGTTTCTTAATTTGAACGTTTCAGTGATTGACTGAGCAACTCTAGCTGTTGAACAGGAGTATTTCAAACAGAAGAGCTCCCTCCTGTACTCTCCTGTGCTCTCTGCTGCAGAGGTGCTTTCTTTAGTTACATTCTCCACTTGGCTCAGCCTGGGTTGGAGATGAAGGAGCAGTTCAGGAGCTGTCAGAGGTGTCTCACCACCCCAGTCTCTCAGCAATCACCTTCTAAGGGAGTGAAGGAGTATTGTGGTGGGGAGGCAGATAATATGAAGCTGATGGAAAGAATTCCAGGCACCAGTGATAACATTTTAGGATATTTCAGTGTTATTGTGAACTATACACTGACTTAAATTAGTGTAAAGCTGTGCCACATGAGTGAGCTCTGATGCAACTTTTCTCCTGCAGTACCAAGTTTATAGGTGGCCATGTGTCAAATTAACTATGACCCACTGTTGCTTTACCTATTTTTATGAAAATTTGGAGTATCAAGTTTCTTGAGGGGAAGATATCTGTTGGAATCTCTGAAAAATGATGCATCTGCTCTCTCCAGAAGATCAGTGATCATAAAATGGGAGGGTCAGAAGGACCCTTCTGGTCTCATGGTGGGATCCATGATATTCATGATAAGATTCAAGGGTTCAGAGAGTATTTGAAAACATGGTTCCCTGAATTTCTTTTGGGAAGGTACCTTTTGGGGACAATTGACTTCTATTTAGTGGATTAAATAAAACCTTTCATATGTTTGAAATACAAAAAATTCCAATAGTTATTATTTAAACAGTTGTTTGCACTGGGCTGGATTTCCTGATAATCCTGCAGAACCTGTGTCTTCCACTGACCCCTGTGTATCATGTCCACGTTACCATTCTGTTTATTAGACCAGACTATAATACACACACCCAGAAGAGAAGATTTTCTTAACTTCTTTCTTTGTGCAGCAAAATCCAAGTTGAGATGAATATCTTATTTTATGTGGAAGCAGAAGATTAGGCCAACTTTGGTGTCAAATTTGCCAAGATATTAATAGGGTTTTAGCATCATTAAGCTAATAGAATCTTGCACCTGGGCACTGGAGAATGGCAGTCATTTGTGCTGGCTGTCTGGTCAGCAGCTTTTGAAAATGGAGCTAGGTGACATATATCCACTGCGGCTCTGCCTCTCAGTTGATCTGCAGATCACCCCTGGTTTTTAATGAAACCTTTATCTTTGCCTTGCTTATCTAAAAAAAAAAAAAACACCTCAAAATTTGAAGTATATTTCAATAAAATATTTATTTTGTCATTGGTTGGTTCCCTTGAATGAAGAAACCCTGAAAGGAAAGATACTGCATTCTTCCAGACCATGATGTCTCTTGGAAGTGTTCTAAGACATTTGAACCTGAAGACCCCACCCAACTTGTGACATCTCTTCTGGCCTCCCACTTCATGTGACTGATCAAACACTGATAACAGTTCAGAGTGTAACCATGGATCAGCAGCAGGACAGCTACCCATCATCTTCTCATTTATTCTTTATGAATATCAAGCTGTCGCATTAGATGCAGGCCAAAGAGCCAGGAAAAATAATAAATTTATGGTTAAGGCACTGACCTAGGTCACAGAAAATCTGAAGTGAGTTTCTATCTTTGTCCCGGGCCCTGGGACCTTCCATCCGTCCTCTGCTTCATTGTACCTCCAACTCATCACCCTCATGAGGTGACAGCAATATTACAGTTGCTGTAACTCCCTTCTCATTTCACAGGGGTGCTGTGAAGTTAATTAACAAAGGAGAGAGGGGGTGTTAATGGTGAAGTGCCACCACTGCATAGTTCAATTTTACTTCTGTTTCTGTTTCATCTTGCCCAGTTGTTCTGTTTTTCTTCAGATCTTGCTATTTTGTCTCCTACTTTGGCTCTAGACTCCCCAGTTTGTGAAGCTGCCAACATGCTGAGTGTGTGATTCATGGGGTTCTGCTTGGCAGATTTTTTGTATGTCTCCCAGTGACACCTCCACTGACATTTTGTGACAAGGTTAGAAACTTTAATTTCATACCAGGATTAGAAAAGTGGCACCTTTGCATGAGATGTAGACCAGTTTGGAAGATAAAATAAATAAAATGTATGGAATTGACCTTAGAATTATCTGTCTTCTGATGTCTGCTCTGTATGCTGAAGGGAAAGTCCTGTGATTTATTTGAATTTGACAGGCAAATGAGAATCTAACCATGTGTTTTGGACTGACTTTTCCCCATTATTTGGTTTTTTTTTTTTGTTTCGTTTGCTCTATTTTCATTAACATAGGCTGCAACCCATAGTTTCAAATAAAATATGTGATTATAGGCCACAGCTGTTCTCAAGTTAGAAGAAATATTTGTAAACTTGGCAGCTGCTTGAGGAGCTGCAAATGGAGGAAAGAGAAACATTTAAATTTGAGTGGATTGCTTAAAAAAATCACTGAGGAATTTTTCCTTTATGTGCTTCCGATGTCTCGGTAATATTGAATTGTTCTAGCTCTTCATCTTTCCTTATACCTGCAGATTCCTTCCTTCTCTGTTTTAAATCTGTTCAGAAAAAAATTGCTATGAGGCAATTTTGCTATGGCAAAATCTGTGCACTAGTTTTTCCCACTCTGATTAAATATATCATTTAGTAATTAAGGTTATTTTTACTGTAATGTCTTTGTTATCTCCAGTCAGACATACCAGAATCTACATGGGATGTTGTGCTGGTTTTGGCTGGGGTGGAGTTAATTTTCTTCATGGTGGCTGGTATGGGGCTGTGTTTTGAATTTTTGTTGATAATACAAAGATGTTTTTGTTATTGCTGAGCAGGACCTACACAGAACCAAGGCCTTTTCTGCTTTTTGTACTGCCACACTGGCAGGGAAGTTGGGGGTGCGGGGGAGGTTGGGAAGAGACACAGCCAGGGTAGGTGACCCAAACTGACCAAAGGGATATTCCAGACCAGGTGACATCATGCTCAGTATATAAAGTGGGGGAACAGGAAAGAAGGGAGGGGACATTTGCAGTGATGGTGTTAGGTCACCTTTACATGTGATGGAGCCCTGCTCTCCTGGAGATGGCTGAACACCTGCCTGTCCATGGGAAGCAGGGAATTAATTCCTTGCTTTGCTTTTTTTCTGGGCAGTTTTTGCTTTCCCTATTAAACAGTCTTTATCTCCACCCATGAGTTTTCCAGCTTTTACCTTTCTGATTCTCTCCCCCGCTGGTAGGGGAGTGAGTGAGTGGCTGCAGTGGCCTTGGCTGCTGGCTGGGGTTACACCATGGCAAATGTGTATATAATTTGGCCACAGACCATAAATACATGGGCTACCATAAACATGGGGTAGTGGGGCTCACTGTAATCCAGCTGAGGTGAACTTTTGCACAACCTACAACAAATTAAGGTACATGGAGCAATTGCTAACCTGGAGCTGGCATGGTCTGGCAAATCCACAGGATGCTGGTGTATCCAGAAGACATCCTTCCTCAAATAGAAAAATGGAGTAATTCTGCTGATGTACACAGACTAGCAGAGGAACCTCTCTGGGTGTGTTTGTTCTTACCCACATCACCTATTTGTTTTTAATGGCTGAAGCCAAGAGGTGTATTTTTATTCTTCATCACCCCGATATTCTGTCTGTAGCAGCTGAGAGTTGCCTGTGCTTTGAAGTTTCTCATGATGTGGCTTTTCCTTTGATCCACTGGGTCTGGACAACCCATGTA
Source organism: Corvus brachyrhynchos (assembly GCF_000691975.1). Classification (NCBI taxonomy): domain Eukaryota; kingdom Metazoa; phylum Chordata; class Aves; order Passeriformes; family Corvidae; genus Corvus; species Corvus brachyrhynchos. The sequence continues at coordinate 4,204,094 of NW_008246063.1, forward strand.
CCCATGTGAGGCCCTCTCTGAGAGCCCCCTGGAAGAACAGAAGTAGTGGTTACCCCTTGCTTTGTATCCATTTTGTGGCTCTGAATGCTTCCATTTAAAAGCAAATACAAAGAAATTCAAAATTCTATCCTTTTTAGTGAATTCTGCTTAAACTTTTTGTTTTCAGTTTGGTTTGGAAAACCTTCCTAATTTTCTTGCAGAATTGTTACCAATTCTTTGAGGAATGAAGGATGGACTTTTCAGAGTGACTTTTCTAGTGCTGCATCCTGAGAGGCTGCAGTATTTCATTTTTTTAATAACTTCCTAAAACAAGCTTATTTGTTACTGCAAATGCCGTATTTGTTACTGCATAACAGCTCTCAGGTACCACTACCTGCACATTCCAGTTTTCTCCACAAAACCATTGACCAAAAAAGCAAAAGGTCACCCCATTTAAAGTATAAAACTACTCCAGAAAATACAGGCTAAACCTAAGGGAAGCTGCCTTAGAAGCTATAGTCTGTTCCCCTCTTTATCAGTAGCCTCTTCTTTTGCTGGTGCTCCTCATTTCCCTGGTCCTTGTTACCTTCCTATTCTGGTCCCGATGCTTCTCCAGAAAACGAAAACCTTGGAATTTCAGATATTCTTAAAATAGATGGGTGACAATAGGAGTGCATGGCATAAACAGCTAAGTGTGGTTTACGTGTCACCACCTGATTCCCATTGTGTTGCCTGGGGGAGTGCAGGCAATCTGTGGGAATACAGGATTATTTCAATCCCTCCCAGTGGCAAAACCAGGTCTGGCCTTTGTGCAAAGAATGTGATGGTCTTTTGTTCCCCAGGGCTCAGTGCCAGCTGCCAGAGCCTACATGTTCTCCCAATGTGGTTCATCCCAGAGCATTTGTGGACAGTGTCTGCTTGGCAGCTATTCCACTGCCCTGTGCTCTCTGCTACTTCTTTCTTATATTTACACATTGCTTGCAATTTTAAATGGAGATCTGAAGCACAGTGGTTGTCATTTAACGTTTATTTATACTGTGTCCAGCAGTGACCCAAGCAGGGAACAAATGAGTTGTTGCTGTTATTCAAGTAACTAACCATAGAATAACTGTTGAATAGCAGAAATTGGCATTTGCAGAAATATGTAGCTGTGGGCTGTGTAACCTCTGTATACTCACAGCCCATGGCAGTACATGGCTTCAGTGCTTGCAGCACTTGCCCGGCCTCCCTTGCTCTGCTTCCATCTGACTGCACTTCACAGCCACAGTGCAAGAAAAGTCTTCTGCTTGCTTTGGATCAGATTTGCCAAATCTGGGCTCCTTTGACAGATATTTTGCCAACTGTGAGCTAATGGACTTGTTTATTCCCTTGCTAACTTTGGTGGAAATGTTTGATTAAAGGCCACTGGCTGTGCAGCTCAGAGGGGGAAACTCAACACAAGCAGCAGGTTTTCCAGTGGGTCAGGAAGGAGCAGCAGGCTCATGAGCTGGGAAAGGGAAAATTCTCAGGAAAATCTGCTGCCTTTCTTTGAGCCTAACTGCCAAATATATAACGTCCCCAGCAAGGACTCCTCTGGAACACCATTATTTGGGTCCCTCTGATTTCTTCCTTGGGCAATTTTGTCTTTTTCTAACTGCGACTTTCCCTAGAAAGTCATTTCCAGGATAGATGTGCCAGCAGATCCCCCCCAGTCCACAAGTGCTAGGGAGAGAGGCAAGCACTTTTTCTAAACTAACTTACCTATTTTGAGGGGCTAAGGGGAAGGAACAGATGCCTTTTGGGTATAGCAGTTCCCTAGGTCTCAGCAGCATGCTGAGCACAATACTTGGGATTTTACCTGTTTTAAAAATTTGGTGGACAAGTGAAAAGAAAAGGTGATTGTTCTGCAGTGCAGTTCACAAAGTCGGACCGTTAGGAAAAAAAGAAAAAAAAGAAGAGTTGCTTAATGAAGTAAATTGCTGTGACAACATGACTCCGTTCCAGTTAGCTGCACCCTCAGAAGGGTTTTGGCAGCTGGCTGGGAATTAGGTGAGCTGGTGGTTGCTTTCCCATCCCTGTCTGTCACAGCTTCTTTGGCCCTGTGCAGCGCAGCAGCACCAATGCCTCTCTGCTTTCTGCTCTCTACCACTGCTCACTCCTGTGAAGTCCCTGTGAATGTGAGCTTTCTGGAACAGGCTACATGATCTTCTCTTGTGCTTTTATTAAGGTTCAAACATATGCAGAACCTACCCCTATCCTGACATGCTTTTCTGCTTACTGAGGCATACAAAGCAGCCATCTGGGGAACTGAGATTGTTTAGCCTGGAGAAAAGGAGGCTCAGGGAGCCCTTACTGCTCGCTACAACTCCCTGAAAGGAGGTTGGAGCACGGTAGGAGGGCAGTCTCTTCTCCCAGGTAACAAGTGACAGGACAAGAGGAAATGTCCTCAAGTTGTACTAACGCACTGTGTGGGTTCGTGAAGGGTAGCTGCGTTTCCCTGACACGTCCCTGGCAAAGGAATCATTCCGGGGGTGCAGGATAGCACTCCAGCACGCTTACTCCTCTCACCCGTGCGGCTGTTAGGTGCGGACTTTCACACCACACCCAAGCCGCATTGCTCAGCGTTACCAGAAGCAAAGAGTCAGGAGGGCTCTCCTGCATGGCATTCCACAGAAGATGGTTCATTGCTGCATCCACAGACAGGACCAGAGGCGAAAAAGAACGGGAGGCAGCAGTCCCAGAGCTTTTATACAAGAGCGGAGGGAGCGTCAGGAACCAGTGACCGGCGGGCACGGGGGCGGTACAAAGGCGGGCCTAGCGAGAGGGAGCCGATGGGGAGGATAGTCCACCGGGGAGGGCAACAAGTCAATCGAACAGACCGGGTCTGCGTAGCACCACAAAGCCCGAAGGGAGAGGCTTTTCGTTTCTCCCCCGTGAGGTCGGAGGGTGTTCTTAAACCTCGGAATCAGTCCACCAGCAGGCCTCTGCTATTTTGGGGCTCCTTGGGCCTTCAGCAATCACAATTGCTGGCTCAGTCACCTCCACATTGCACCAGTGGAGGTTTAGATTGGATATTAGGAAACATTTCTTCACTGAAAGGGTATTCAAGCATTGGAACAGACTGCCCAGGGAAGTTAAGGAATCGCTGTCCTTGGAAGTGTTGAAGAAACGTTCAGATGTGGCACTTGGGGGCATGGTTTAGTGGTGGACTTGGCATTAACTTGCTGGGATAATGGTTGGGCTCGATGATCTTGGAGGTCTTTCCAATCCTTAATGGTTCTATTGGAAGTCAGCAGAAGGTGCAGAAGTAGGAGCTCTTTTCACTTTATAGCCTTTCCAGTGGTGGTTCCCCAGGTAACATTAAACCTGTCTCTAGAGTCTAGGTTGCTTTTGTGCAATTTTCTCCTTGGAGAGAAACTGGAAAAGCTGGTGGATACTCTCCTGTCCTGCATGAATATTTCTATGAGCACTATGCTTCAAACTTTTTGATTGCTCCCAGGATTAATTTGTACAGCTTTGCCAAGCAGTTGCTATTTCACAGAGGAAAAAAAAAGGCAAGAGAAGAAGCTAATTAACTGAACCTTATGCAAACTCCCTTTGCTTTGCATAGGAATGACACAAATTGTTCTCCTACCTGTGTGACACACTTTGCCATGGAACAGCAGTTCCTTCAAGTTATATTGACCTCTTAGAGCAAATGATTTCCTCAAAAATCACGTTTGCTATTTGATGGGTTTTCTATCTCATTAGAGAGCCATTTGAATACAGCAGAGCTGATTTTTATCACCAGCTGCATTGCAAATTCTGGAATACTTCATGAAGGTTCAGTTAGCAAGGAATGTGATTATAAATGTAAAAACTTTAATTTGCATATACAGGACAGATGCTTTTCAGATACTATCTTTTATTTACTTTTAAATGCCAAATACACCTATAAATAAATAAGGCTGGATTTGGACTCATCTATTGTTGTCTGGAACCTTGCCCTGGGAATACATCCATCTAAGTCTGCTGGACTAGACCTACAAAAAAAAAGTCACAAATCAGATTGCACGTGGCAGAATTTAGCCTGACTTTATCTACATATTTAGTTAGTCCTTATGTATGTACAGACAACTTGGAAATACATGCATCAATTTCTTAGCCAATTGAATGCTCTTGCAAAAGGATTTTTCTGTGCTAGTGAGTTTTTACAAAAGCAGATGGGGAAAAAGCTCTCAGTCTTTTGTCCTAAAGAGAGCAGATAAAGGGAAAAAAATCCTATATTTTAATTTTTCCAATATTTTCCATGTCAATTTCCCTGCCATTTATTTAAATTAAAAAAACCAAAAACCACACAGTTGGGAACTTGGCATTTTGGCCATGCCAAACTTCAAGTTTTTGTGCTTTGGAATATGGCAACAGGAGTGTTTCTCAGGGAAGTGGTGCTATGCTTCAAATACTTTTTTTGACAAGGGTTGCTCTCTAATCTTTTTCTTGTAAAACTACTGGTTCTGGATGGTAATTACAAAAAGGAGGGGCAGGAATACACTGGAATGGAAAACTGAAAGTGAACCTGTTCAAATATGGGCAAGTTAGAGGTGACTGAGCACAGTATTGTTACAGTGAGGGTGAGAAGCTGGACTCAGTTCTCAAGAGATGACAACTGCACTGTCTAAAATACACAGATATACCACAGAACGATACGGCATTTGATATGAGGTATTTTTTACTTTGGTGTTGTAGGGTGAAGAAGGGTTCCCTGGCTTTCCTGGACTGAAAGGGGACAAAGGAGAAAAAGTAAGTCCAAGTTTTTATTAATTATCCTCTGAAAAGTGGACAAGTTTATAAAGCTATTGTGGAAGTGTAATGAAAACCAACCCTCCTCTAAGTCTTTCATTTTACCTCTGTATTATATTTTGTTTCATTTTGTGTAAGCAAGGTGCTCAGAAAAGGAGATTGTGATGTTGTACTGTTTTTCATCAAAGTGCAGCTTAAAGTTTTCTAAACCTATTGATGATGGTCAGTCACATTTGACAAATGTGTGGAGAGCTCAAAGGCATGAGCTTTGACTAAACTTTGTAAAACTCCAAAATACATAAATGTAATAGAACAGGAACTCAGTGCTAATACACACAGAAACACTAGAGTCTCTTCAATATGAGACATGGAAGGCCAAATATTACTATGCCTTGACTTGCACTGAACATAAATAACTTTTGGACTGTGGTGGCCTTTAGCTGCTTGTTGTGGTTCTGTTGACTAGTATTTATTTTGGGCACATTTGTTGGAAATCCCTTAATCATAATTTGCAGGAGGAATTTTAGGAATTTAAACTTTTTCCACCTCATGAAATATCAAGATGCCCCTCCAAGTAATACACAACAAACTGGTCCTATACAATCTCAGTGGCAATCCCACAGTGGCATCTTGCTGTGCCTGTGTCTGTTTCTCATTTGAGCCTTTTATAAAAACACACCTAAGACGAAACTACTGCAGTGCCTAGAAGTGAAAACACTAAGCCAGTTCCTCACTGTATGGCTTGACTTGCCTGTTGTTTGTCTATTGTCTTTCTGTTCTCCATTTGTTCTTTAAATTGCCAGCTGCAGGCAGCAGACTTTCATTTTCTCCACATTTGCTGCTGTTCCTGTTAGCTGGGGGGCTACCAATCTCAGTATATTTAGTTCCATTCATCGTGGTGCATAGGAAGATTTTAAATGGTAACATTTTAAATTTAAGTGGTGTTTGGCTTTCTGTTCCTTGTTTTCTTCACCTTTGCACATTCACAGCTTTGGGACTTGATATCCAGTGGCCAGGGTCATTCCTGAGGACTGCTTGAGTATTTCAAGACTTCTTTTCTGTTTGCTTTTCGGCTTACTACTTATGCATATTATAGCTTTGCCTAGAGGCTTCTGAGCTTTGGGATGGATGCTGTACAATCAAGGAGGAAAATAAAAAAAATTTGAATGCAACTTTTTGAGACAATGGAATGGTGAAGAGAGAGGCTAAGGGAAGATGATATGATAATATTAAGATGACTCAGTTGTTATGTGTCTAATTAGCTCCAGAGCTTTTATATTAATTTATTCTTAAATGAGTTAAGTGGACGAGAGTGCCTTGTTCCTCGTTAGCAGCTCATCAATCATGCCTAGTGTGTTAATGTTAGCAGCAGCTCCTCCAGAAATTAAATAAATGTTTGTGTTGAAATGTTTCTCCTCATTCCTTATTCTTGTTTTGATGCTCTCCTCATGTCACTGCACTTGCAGCAGGTGTTAATGCTGTGCTGATGATAACTCCCTTGTTGTTACAGGGTTCCCTGGGCTCACCTGGCCCCCCTGGGAGGGATGGAGCAAAAGGAGAAGCTGTAAGCATTTTTGTGCCTCCCATGTAATCCTGCTTTTCAGTGAGAGGCAGGCAGTGGGAATCAATCTGCCTTGAGTGGAACACATCTGGGGGATTTGTGTGGCCGTTTTAGGAGCAGCAGAAACAAATAGCAGGAGATAAATAGCCCTGAAACTCTCCCTCACATGTTTGCAGCCAAGGCAGGTGTCCTATGGATTAACCATCGCTGGAGGCTCCAGGGCAGCTCTGTTATCATTCATTAAGGAGGGAAAGGGAGCAGCTTGTGGTTTGAGACCTGCTGGTAAATAGCTGCAGCTGCAGAGCCTGGCCACTTGTTTTATGGCTGGCAAGGAGTCCTTGGCTAGTGGAGATGGCAGAGTGCAAGGGACCACCTTGTGCTTCCACAACAGACATGGGCTGGAGAAATTGGAGTCTTGGTCACAGAAGCAAGGGCCTGAACTCCTCCTGTGCATTGCTAAAAGCTAGGAGAAGAGGAGGAGGGGCAGGGCTAGCTTAAGGAAGGATGTAGTGTAACAAATACTGCCTGTAAGGGGACTACAGTTAAAACACAAAACCACAAATACGTTTTCCAGTATCTTATAGAAGTATATTTTAGAGCCTTGCATCTTTTCCCCAGCTTGATCACCATCCTTTAGAATTATCTTCAACCTGATGGTGAACCTTCACCATGTCATTCACTGTCTCTTTGTGGCAGTCACTTGGTGGTAGCTGAAGGAGCTTGGGAAAGGATCCTTTGGAAGGGCAGGAAAACACAAAAGGAGTGACACACAGCAGAAAAGCTCTTTTCCTTACATCCTGTTTCTTCTTTGTGCCACACTTGTCCTACTTTGGAAAAACTGTGACAATTTTTCAATATTATTTCCAGAACTGATGCAACTTCATCACATCATGGGATGGACGTGTCATACTTGTACTTGCAGAATTCCTTATAAGATGTGTTCATACACTGCAAGGTGCAAATTCAAAAACAAATGCGTTATGCTGACTCCAAGGAATCCTTTTTTGCATGCTGTAATCAGTGCAAGCTGTTCACAACTTAGGGAACTCACTTCTTGCTACTTGGTTGTGTTTTGAGAGCAGATGAAGAGCTGCTTTGCTTTTAATTTTGTTTCTTTCTGCTTTCATTTTTTGTAAGGCAAAAACAATGTAAGCTTTCAGATCTCTGTATAGCGGTACTCAGGACTGTCAATATTTCTAAATGCATGTACTGACTGGTTTGAGCTATCCTAGCCTTTATATAAAAGATAGGTGTTTGCCAGTGATATTTCTGTTATTTGCAGGGTGAACCAGGACAGCCAGGAGCATTTGGACTGCCTGGGCCAGCAGGTCCAAAGGTAAGTTTTCCATTTCTTCTTTACATGGGCAGGCATATTTTTTTCACTGACTTTTTATGCGTATGTTGCTTGAATTACTCCTTGTTGATGACATTTGATATTCTCACTGGTGAATGGAAAAACTCAAAATGCTCATTTTCATCAAGGGTCTGCTAAAGGTATCAGCAATTAAGCAAAGTATGTAAAAAAAGAAATATCTTTTGTTCAATCAACAGTGTAGCTGGAGAAGGTGAAGAAAACATGTTTTGGGGCACATAAGCCTTTTTTCATGTCTTCAGTATATTTTCCAATTCTCACAAAGATGCAGATGAGATTATTATCCCTACATTATGACTTGGAAAAAAAAATCACGTAGAGACCCTAGCCTGGATGTCTCTGCCTATTTTGGGAGCTTCAGTTTTGCACCAGTGAACAATGGCTGAGTGATACAGAGCTTGAGCCAGTACTTATATCACTGGGTTTGCTTCAAACAAAGTGCTTCTGAATGCAGATCTAGTGAGACTTAGCTGAGCATCAGAAATGTGAATTTTGAAGAAGCAATTCTTTAATCTCCTTTCAAAGTCTCAGCTCTCCTTGCCTTGTTCCCTGGTTATTGAGGGGATAAATACCCCTCAGGTGGTTTCAGTCTTCTTGTAATAACACAAAAAGTAGATGGTGCATTGTGACAAGTGTGTTTTTAGGGGTATCATGTGAAAGGTGCCGCAAGGACAACAGTTTGATTGCCTGAAATAACTTCACTCAGTTCTGCTTCTGTACAAGGCAAGACCTTTGAATATCTCATCTTTCTGGAACAGACATTTCTAGTCACCTAAATCTCGCACTGAGTTCACTGATGCCTTTATCCTCAAATAGGAGTTAAATACCTCAGCACCTTTCTGGGTGCAGCCTTGGCTGTCACTTGGCTCTGTCTGAGAGGACTTGATGAAACAGGTCATATACAGGTCCTCTGGGTTCCTCAGCTATGGAGAGCCCTGTCTCCAAAATGTCCTGATGTCTTCGCATAGAGGGAAATGTTCACCCTTTCCCGAAGTCCCATCAGGAGGGTATCGGAACTTACCGGGTGTCTGTGGATTAGCAGAAATACTTGGCAGCCACCCCAGGGCTCTCTATAGCAACCATACTGGCTTCA
>NW_008246063.1:4213107-4225969 GCF_000691975.1 Corvus brachyrhynchos
GGCTGGGCTGGGCTGGGCTGAGTGGAGGCACACTGAATATTTTGCCCTTCAGTGGGATTTGGATCTTGGATGAAATGAACTGAATTTATCACTCACATGCTTTTCAGCTGCATCTTTCCTATCAAGTAAATAAATACATATTTTCTCTCTGTCCTGCATGTCTCACTTGGTGGAATTACAAAACAGCAGGCTGTATGATGCTCTTGGTGGTATGAACTTCCTCACACTTGCTTTGCAAAGCTTTTGCAAACCAAGCTAAACTGAGGCACCTACATCTGCCTCAAGGTGGACTTGATCCTGTTCCATGTTTCCCACCAGGTTCATCAGGAACATGCAGTTCAGCCAATTAGTGAGGCAATGCTGAATAGGAGTTCAGATCTATGGGCTGGGCAGGACAAGTGCTGGTGGGGCTGGACCAAAAGACATCTGACAGGACAGTGCCAGGTGCTCCCAGGGAAGACCGGAGCTTGGCCAACCGCAGCCTCTCACAGTGCCTAAATATAAAATGTGTGTTTTCATAGTGACTTTCATTTACCTCAGCGGATGCATTGGCTGTGTGCAGTGTCCTTGAGCTGGATTCTGGCCCGAGCTATTTTAAGAAATAGCCCTGACTTTGCTGACAGGACTTTAAAATCTAAAACAGGAATGCACACTCCTTTACACCTCGGTGTAAAGCCTGAGCACGTTGCCAGCATGGAACAAGGTGTATAAGGATGGGTGGCATTGGCAATTAGAGAGGTCACATCTCCAATTACTGGTGTAATGACTGTTTGGGTTTTTTTTGCCAGATCACTTATTTTTGTCATCAGCATCAATACAGCAGCTCTGGGCTCTACCGCAGGCTCCATGGAGAGCAACCTTGCAGTTTCTCTGGTTGGCTGGGTTGTGGTCCTTCCTGGTTCAATCCATCTTCATTAGCACTGAGCCAGGCAAGCCCAGTGTGTGCTCAGCAATGATACCTGTGCCCCAGGAAATTCAGCCCCTTGTTTGTCTTCTTGGCTGTGGAGCCTGTTGCTTCAGTGGGAATTGCCAGCACTTTCATTTAAGAAATTGTCTTGTACTTTTTACAGACCTCATTAATTGTGTGAAGCTTCCAGTAGCATAGACAAGGGTCCTCCAGACTCCTGGTAATGGGATTTCAGTCCAAAGAGTTACAGAAATGGCTGCTGAGCCCATGAGAGTACATGTATAGGTTCCAGGAATGAAATGGCCTCAGTATGTCATCCCTTCTCAGTGATGTCTCCAGGGGAGATTGCTCCTAGCTCAGTGTCTTTGGCATAAAACTGTGGGGTTTGGTGTGTATTTTTTTTCCTTTTCATCAGGCCTGGAGGGTAAACTTCACTGCTACCCAAGAAGGATATGTGATCTTGCTGGCTACAAGCTGGACACAAAAAAGAGTTATCAAAGCCAGCCTTGTGCTGAGGTATTGGAGCTTCTGGTTATAGAAGATGTCATGGTGGTCTGAGATGGCAAGAAATATCCACTGGTCAGTGGGGAAACTCTCACATAAGTATGTGGGACCTGGCAGGTTAATTTAAATGGAATAAGTGGGTCCAGAGAAAAAGGGCCATCACTCAGATTGTTCACTGTGTAAATGTTATAGCAGAGAAATAAAGTTTGGATTTTTGAGGTCAGACCCTTTAGCCCGTAATACCCTGCAGCAAATATTCAACATTTTCCTTCTTTTTTTTCCCCCTGTATCTCTAATAAAAGGATAAAGAGTTTTTTTGTGGTTGTCATTGCTGTGGCACAGACATAGCTATAGCATTCCCATCTGAACTGACAGTTATCTGCACTTAATAGAAAAAGCAGAGAGAGAGGGGGGAAAAAAATCAATCCTTTGAAATAAAAAGTATTAGGTAAGAGTTTCATTTTGACAAATTTCCTTCTTGCTTGCTTGAGCTGTTGAAGGTCTCACGCTTCTCTGGTTTACCAGACATGATCTCAGCACAGGCCTTGAGTGGGTTCAGCACATCTCGTCCAGACAAACCCAGATTCTCTATAACTTTTGCTGAGTGTTACGACCACGTTTTATGTAACAGGACTGAGTTGAGATTCTATAATTTGGACAGCTTGGAGCAGGACTCTGTTTCTCTTGGGGTTTTTTCTAGGCTTTTGTAGCAGTATTTTTCTGCAGGCTGAAGGAGCGATTTAGGTGCATGCCTGCTGCTCCCCCTCTGCTCTTAGAGGACTTGTAATGCTCCTGACCTTGCAGAGGTTCTCACATGTCTGATGATGTAAAGATCCCAGAGCCACCTTTGCTTGTGCTTGAACCCCATTCTTGCACTGCACTGGGGGGGAAAAAAGCCTCTGTAGTTCTGCTACTAATTCATTGCAAACACATCTTCCATTTTTAATTTTATTATCTTTTTAATAGGAAACTTCTGTTAATAGAAAATGTAGAAATTATTTTTGAATTATTTAATAATAATACGTCTATCTGTTTTGAAGCCTTGTCCATTACAGCCACCCAGTCAGGGTTAGACAGGAGTTAGGTGAGAGTGGTGGGAAAGGGGAAGTGATATAAGTACGAAAATGATCAGTTAAATATGTGATATAATATGCCAAACCAGTTCTCTAGGTCAACTTGCCAGACCCAGGCTGTGTCCATAGGATGGCTCAGAGGGCTAAGCCTGTTCAGCTGAGGATCCAGGTAATTTTCAGGCGTTGTAAGACGCATAAAGGCACACAGTGAATACTCTCCATTTCAATGTACCTTCTCCAGGGAGAGTCAGTGCACAACCAGCTGAAGGACTGATGAAATGTACCTGATCCTCCTGCATTTTTTCTTATTATTAAAAATAAACATTGGAAAATGTAATTCTGATCTGTTTCTTTTCATTTACTCTTCGAAACATATAACATTTTGAAGACTGTGGTCATTTTGCAGCAATGTATATCTTTGCTTTGTTCCATTAACACTGTGTTGGAGCCAAAACAGATGTCATGTGCAACAACTGACATTGCCAAACCCTCTGAAATAACCTGTAGAGAAACTTGTATGGCACAGTTTGCCTTTGTAGGCTAAGTCTGAAAGCAGAAGGATAAAATTTGCTAATGTCTGAGGGGACACAGGAAAATATTGGAGTGTCACTTTGGGTAAGTAGTTGGAAAGTTGAACATTACTCCTTTATTAGCACTGAGAGAGTCAAGAAGCCTCAACAGCTCAATGTGAGCCTGGAAGAGCAACTTACATTTCTGACTAACTAATTTTATTCTTGGTCTTTTATGTGAAAGAGTTTCTGGTGGTTTACTGTATCTCAATTCCTTGCCAGGGATCCGAGGGAAAACAGGGTCCTCCAGGCATTAAAGGCTACGTAGGTGCACCGGTAAGTCATGGCTCTTGTTCAATTTCTAATGCTCTAGAAACTTTCTTTACTTTTTCAATGTGTTCTGCCCAGCTATATTCTTTTATTATTAAGCAGTCTATAGTCTGTCTGTCCACTTACCTGCACTGTGTCCAAGTGGTGAAATTTTCTTGACTTCACTGAATTTCTTCTATCTTCTTTAAATGAGAACAGACCTGTAGCCCATAGAGAGATGTCAGCAGAAATGACTTGATTACTGAGATAACAGCTGGTGATTTTGTGATGCTCCCACTGTAATGCAATTGCTTTGGTCTGTGATGATGCACCATTTATATGGTGCTTAAAAACTTCATTAGAACACTAAAAAAATACCACTTCTCAGCAAGTTTCCAATCATATTTTCAAAACTCTCAGGGAATAGCCTTTAGGCTCAGGGGAAAAACCTGCATTGAATGAACAGACAGCAGACCAAAATAAATTAGATTCTATCCAGTTAGCACCTCTGTCTTGTGGTCCCAGCTTAGTAAGCAGCCTTTAAACTGGTGTTGGAAAGGCTGTCTGGATTTTCTGAGATTCGATGACCCAGATGGGTTGAGGCCACCTCCCACAGGCTGGGGGATGAAAAGATTGTGAGCTGCCCTGGTGAGACGTACTTGGGGTGATGGTGGATGAAAGGTGGACATGAGCTGATAGTGTGCACTCACAGCCCAAAAGCACCATGGGCAGCAGGTGAGGGAAATTATTCTGCCCCTCTGCTCTGCTCTGATGAGAACCCACCTGCAGTGCTGCATCCAGCTCTGGGATCCCAGCACAGGAAAAGATTCATGGACCTCTGACAGCAGGTCCAGAACAGGGCCATGGAAATGGTAGGAAGGCTAGAGCACTTCTCCTGTGAGGTAAGGTTGAGAGTTGGGATTTTTCAGTCTGGAGAAGGCTCTGAAGAGACCTGATTGTGGCCTTTCAATATTTAAAAAGTGCCAAACTTTCTTATAAGACCTGTTGTGATAGGAAAAGAAGTAATGGTTTTAAAATAAAAGGGTTAGATTTAGATTAGATTAGATAGTTTTTACTATGAGGATGGTGAGACTCTGGGACAGGTTGTCCAGAGAAGTGGTGGATGCCTCATCCTTGGAAACATTCAAGGCCAGCTTGGACTGGGCTCTGAGCAACCTGCTCTAGTATAAAATATCCTGCCCATTTAGATGATTATGTAAATCATCCTGAGGGCCAAATACACCCAAACATGGAGCTCTCATTAGCTTGGAGGTAAGACTCCACTATAGTGTAAAGTAAACTGAAGTTTAAATTATTAGAGCAGGAAGCATTTTAAGCTTTGGCAGTTTTAGAGAGGTCACTACTGACTGAGCGTATTTGTCTCTCTTATAGCTATTAGTTGATTGCTCTATTTCTACAATAAAGGTAAAATACAAGGTGTTTGCTGAGCCAAAGCAAGGTGAAATCCCTTTTTTGCCCATTGAGGAAATTGTCTGTGTTAGTGCTACATCAAACTGAGCTCCACCAATGCTTCTGGTGTAGCTGGGAAGAGATGAATTATGCAGTCCTGAGGAACACTGGCACTGGATTTATAGCACAAAAATGTGCTGGGCCCCCAGGACAGAGAGCATCTAACCTTTGCCAGTTCTCAAAGCTACCTGCTGTCTGCCTGGCTACCACATCCAAACCCACCAGGAATGGGAATTCTTGCTTGTTTATGCGATAGGTTTTCTCATCAGTATTGTCCTCTACCAAAGTTCTCATTGTTTACAAGAAACATGAAAAATTCAGAGCATTGGTTGTTTTCCAGGCCATCTGCAGCTGTGGTGTGTTTCCTGTCCCTCCACTCTGCTGTTGGCAGGAGGGTCATGTGTCTGCAGGCAATATAATATTACAGATGTTCTTGGGCTCACAAGTGGTCCCTGCTCTGGGTCTGCTTAGACCATGCCTGCAGCCAACTTTGAGGACTGGCAACACAAAAAATGTCCTTGAGGTTCACTTGAATAGCTTGTGCAGATGTGCACACTGATTTGGTGACTAATTAGAGGAGATAACTATGCCTCTACTTGGATTTAGCTTTATAATCTCTGTTTCTTTTTATTTTTAGGGTCTACAAGGAGAAAGAGGAGAAAAGGGAACACGAGGAGACAAGGTATTTCTGCTTCATGCTAGGAAAAGCCAGGCCTTTCCTTTGCCCATTAGGTGAGGTGGGCTGCTACCAGCAGCTCTGCAGGGAGTTGAATGATGGAGTTGCCTTACTGTGCTGCACTTCCAAGTGCTCTCCACCTCCCATAGGTGTGCAGGAGGGCTTTTGGGATCTGTGCTGTCTACTAAGCACACATTCAGGGAATTCTTGTCTGTGTAGCCAGGGATGGAGGAGAGAGAGGAGGAGTGAAGGTTGCCAGTGGGGAGATCTGGAGGGGTGTCCACAAACCTGAGAGTTGAGAATGATCACTGACTGCCAAGTCTGCATCCAACATTTTCCTATCTCATTACAGGTTTTCACATTCTCCAACTTCCTATGTTTCTTTCTTCTCCCATCCCCATAAACTCACTAGAAATAAGCACCAGGTAATTTGTCCTATGTTAAATGCTTCACCCAAAAGGAGTTGCTTCCCAGTTCCATGTTCTCTCCTGACTGTGAAGAGCTGTTTTACAGAGCACGTCACTCTGGGATTTGAACCATATTTGTGGCTCAAGGAAGAAACCAAGTGCTTATTATACCTGGAATAAGTATTTAAAAGGAGAGCTGGGCAGGCACAAAGCCTTAGTTATTTCAGTTTGCTCATTGTGTTCAGAGAGACTTCAGATGTGCACCCTCTTCTGCTGTAGACCTGCTTGGCAGTGCTCAAGGCCCCCCAAAAATATTCTGTCTCACTCACGACTCAAGCTGGTCCTGACACAGGTTTATCCCAGGGAGGGTCTGGCAACTTTGCCTGTGTTTGTGTAAAGGAGGGAGTCATCATCTTGCTGGCATAGCTTTGTTCCCATTTCTCAGTGCCTATCTTTTTCTGGAGAGGAAACCCAGCCATTAACACCAAATTTCTGCCTACTGGGAAAAATTATCAGTAGACCTTTAGTGTGAGATACTGTGTTTCTCTTTACCAGTGTCCTTTCTGCTGTCTATGATGAAGTAGCCACGATCATATTTTGTATTACCTCTCCTTGTTATTGCAGCTAGAGCAAATGGCTGGATTGTACATTATCTTCCTCATGCTTTTCCCTCAGCCCTTTGCAGAACTGGATAGGTATCCTGTGTCTAGCCAGTGCCTCTGCTGCTTTTCCAGAGGCAACACTGTCTAATCTGCTGGAATATTTGGCTCCTGGAAGAAAATATATCTGTCTGACATCACTGTGGTGGGAGAGGAAGCTGGAGCTGTGTGTGGGTAGGCAGCTAAGTAGAGGAAGATTAAAGTGGGGAAGAAATGAATTAGGTTTTGTTTCATTAGAAGGCTCTGCACAATTAGAGGTTCCCCCCATCCTTTTTTTTTTTTTTTTCCCCTGAAGCAGCCAAATCTCTGCTACAACAATTGTGGTTTGATTTTTTTCCGGGTTTTAATGATGGTCTCAGTGCACCCACTGCCAGTGCTTTAACTTCTACCAGTCAGTACTACTGTGAAAACAGTGGGCGTAAATTCGGTGGGCCAAATATTTTCTTGTCTGCTCTTCAGTCTGTAACCCGAATACTGACACCTACGCAATCTGTGTTCCTTTGTGCCTGAGGAGAAAAGGGGTTATAATATCAGGTGGGAGCACTGGTTCATGCACTGAGTATTGTTCTATCAAGTCTTCCCCCTTACTACCAAAAAAGCCCTAAGTATCCCATCCACCTTGCTGCTTTATTCACATATCCTGGGACCTCGGATGTAAATGTTGAGGTTTTATAATGAGGTTCCCAAATCCAGTAGTCCTGGTTACACCTGCACTTTAAGAAAATCACTGCACCATGTGAGGGAAATCCCATGCCCTTTTGCATCCAGTGAGCTCATTGTAGACCCCAGGACAGACTCCAGAGATAAATATGATGCACTTCCCTGCCAGCAGGAGCCATGTCTGTATGTGATATTTGGCATGTTGATTTAGGCACGTCCAGGAGTTCAGTGTGACAAGGGGCACTGCTTTTGCTGTATAATCCTGTGTCCGTCCTGTAAACCCTTGTCTGTTTTATGGAGAAGGAATTGTGTAAGGAGGCAGCAGGGCTGGTCTTCTGCTGTCAGATCCCTCTGCAGTGTTTTTTTTTTTTCTCCTCCAGCCTTTTCCAGGGCCCTACAGACTCCTGGGTAATACTTTTTCCAACAAATCATTAAATTTTCTAAATGGTAGAGGCCAGAGAGCAGCACTGAAGTTTTGGCAGAATTGTCATTTCCCCTGATTGCTTGTGAGTCTTCACCATTTTGTTCCAGTGGTTAAAAGAAAAAAATAAAACAGTAGAACACCGGAGAAAGAAATTGAGTCTTAAAGTGAAAATTTGAGAATGAAACTTTTATGTGTTTGTTCTTTCTGTTGGGAGAAAACTGCCTTTCACTGAGTAGCCTTATTTAAAAAATGGAAAAATATTAAAAAAATATTTATAATGACAGATTTTTCTGAAGAAACAGCAGAAAAACAGTAGTTTTCAAATGGAATTTTTTGTATTTGCTTGTATAAAAAATACACTTGCCTTTCCCAGCCCCCACTGATAGCAGTAAGAACATCGACACTTTTCTGTTTTGGCAGCTAAACCAGCATGTGTGAAGTACTCATTGCTGCAGTGTATTGATGTTAAAAATTCTCCTGGGAACGCACTGCACATTTTGTCAGCAATATACCAGGCTGTTGCTTGCTGAAAGTCTTAGATTCAGGATATTTGTAGTTCAGTCAGTGCAAAGGAAAACATTAATGTGGAAACTATCACCTCCAAAGCAAGTGGATCTGGGTGTCTGACACTGGTTTTCAGCTGCTTTCTGTAGGATATGGGTCCCTCTAATTTCATTCCTTGAATACATAATTTGAAATAACATTTATGTTAGAAGATTGATTGACTTTCTAAGGAGGAAAAATAAACAGTGATTAGCAAACCCATTTCTGACTTGCCGAATCAATGTAGTTTACAAAGGAGCTAGTTAAATCCAGTGCTGTGTGGGTTTGCAGGTAGTAACAGTGGTCTAAAAGGATTTAAGATGTATAAAAACATTTAAAAAGTAGCATAAAACTATTAGTTTTCTGTCACTGTTTCTACTTGTACAATTTGTTTTTACATGCACATTCATATTAACATTGGCACTGTGTGTGTGTGTTTGATAGTTTATATTCAACTATGGGTGCAGCATCCAAACAAAATCTGTGTTTCACTTTACAGGGATTTAAGGATTTTAAAGAGCACAAGAAAGTCCCTGTTTCTAAGAGTTTTTAAACTAAAGAGGTTGGAATGGTCAAAGGCCGCAATCAGTAGGAGAAAAGTGAAGTTCAGCACAAGTATGTAATTGATCCAGTTATCTCTATCAAGAACCTTGATTATAAAATATGAAATATGTTGAGCTTGAATATGGAAGAACAGTAGAGATCAGGGTCAGAATTCAAAATTATCGTGTAAATACAATCCCCCAAAGCAGAAGATGACATTGAGAAGGGGCACTGCAGGATGTTTCATACACATAGGACAACAAATTGCAGTTATGGATTGGGAACAACTGATCAAGGAGCTGTCTTGTGGAAGGTGGGTTGGTGTAAAGTAAACATTCTCCTGGGATTTAAACAGAAGAATAGTCTACAAAACATGAAAACATATTTCTGCTCAAAGTTAGGCTTGCTGTGTTGAGTTTCATGCACCCAGCTACAATGAAGATGTGGAAAAATTGGACATTGCACAAAGGGGTGCAACAAAAATGATCAGAGGACTGACAAACATGGCCATGAAGAAAAGCTGAAAGTATTATGGTTGTTTAGTCTAGAGAAATTTGAAATGGGAGTTTTGTAAATCTTCAAATACTTAACAGGTCATTGTAAAGATGAAAGAAACAGTTCCCTCTGTGGGGGGTTAAGGAAGGGCTTACTAGTCTGGAAGTGCAGCAATAAAAAAGAGTCAGATTTAGGTACAGGGGAAAGAACCCATATCTTCAGGTAATAAAGTAGTGAAATCAATTGCATATGGACTTTGTGGACTGTCCAGCTCTGGAGACATACAGGAACAGATTAATTTTTCCCCCAGGTTACAGAAAGGAAAGGTGAAAAATAAAAGATTTTTCTTTACTGACTAGAACTGACCTATTGGTGGATTGCTTCATTATTTTTTAAGAGCT
The DNA here is from genome assembly GCF_000691975.1 of Corvus brachyrhynchos. Lineage (NCBI taxonomy): Eukaryota > Metazoa > Chordata > Aves > Passeriformes > Corvidae > Corvus > Corvus brachyrhynchos. The sequence continues at coordinate 4,222,688 of NW_008246063.1, forward strand.
GATCTGGGCTGACATTCTTCTGGAGCCCATTGTCCAGTTTACATGAACCCACCTCAGCAGGCAGAGGAAGGATGCCAACATGGAAAACTAGCACACCACTGCTTGTGGTTGCAGCAACTTTTCATGGTACAGATGTGGGAACTTTTGCCATTTTCTCTATGGGGCTGGCTGGAATTTCTCTCCTTATTCATTACTCTTGGAGCAGATAACATGGACATGCCCTTCAGGGCAGTGACCTAAACACCACAGATTTGAGTTATAGTGGTTCTTTCTCTTTTTTTTCCAGGGAGAGAGAGGCCTGGATGGGTATTATAGTGGTTCTTTCTCTTTTTTTTTTCCAGGGAGAGAGAGGCCTGGATGGGTTCCCTGGAAAGCCAGGTGTGGAGGGGAAACAGGTATGTGGCAAATGCTCAGTAACATGAAGTGTTTCTTTGGAACGAGTGGAAGTTGACTCTAAAACTGATACTTATCCTTGGTGGCTGCTGAAACATGACAGTACCCAAACATGTCCCTATTCTGAGGATCTTTGATGGCACCATTTTATTTTTTTGTTTGTTTGGTTTTAGAATTAAACTAGAATGCAATATACACTTACAGGAAATGCCAGTCCTTTAAACGTGATAAGTTAAATGTTTGTCTTAATTTTCATTAAATACATAAGAAAGCACTCATAAAAATTCAGTTGTTTAAGCCCACAACAGGAAAGGAAGAGAACTGGATTTAATATATTGGGTTTGTTTGCAATAAAAAAGGCTTGGAACTATTTACATTTTTAAAACAAAAAGAAAACAGAAAATGGCCTAGAAGATCAGTACATTTCTGCTGATCAGACACACAATGCTTTGTCTAAAACCGCTATCTGTAGATTCTGCAAGACTGTTTTCATTACCCAGAGAATGATACTTAATGAGAGGCATCCTTTCCTTCCAAGGACCTTCTGGTCTAAATAGCAAAGAACAGAGTGAGAAGCAGAGGCCGTAAGTTATTTGCCAAAAGCCATGAAGCTAATCATTGCCACCCTTGAGCCTGAAGCCTCCGGGGTGCAGCATCTGCATCCTGTTCTATCCTTCAGTCACAGCTTACTTTGTACCAAGAAGTATGTATCTAGTTAGTGTTTATCACTATCCTTGTAAGATGGACATGTTTTTCAGTGTTACAAAAGGATAAGGAACTGGTTTATACTTGCAGCAAACATAGATGAAGTAGGAAATTGCAGAGGGACATGAAGATGAATCTTGTTTGTTTACTACTTCAAAGGAACAATTTCTCCAAGTGAAACCCTGTTGCAGAAGTTTAGTTATCTGAAGCATTTCTTCCTTTTTCATGTCTAGACACTTAGAAGGGGGTAAATCTTCGTGCCTGCATTTTATACTAAATTTTGTGTTTGACACTGATTTACTCACTGAACTGCAATTCTTCTGAACCAGCTGAAATTGGATTGGTGTTATTGTGGTTGCTGTGGCATCTCCATTGTTATTCTTTTTCCTCTCTGTACAGCAGAGTCAAAGTAGCCTCATGTGTTCTATTAGTTCCTCCCCACTGCAATAGGATATCACTGTTTGTGCTGCCAATACCTGCAGCCTTATGTTTCTCCTGCACTTTAGAAACAAAGAGTTTTCTCTCAATTTTACCTCTTTATAGGGCCCTCCTGGCAGCCCCGGCCCCCCTGGTGCTAGTGGGACCAAAGGAGAAAAGGTGAGTTGGAATGGGATGCACAGAGTGGATTTAGAAACACATTTGTTAATTCTTCTTTGGGCCCTCAGTGCTGGAAGTCAGGGCTGTTGGACTGGTATTTATTTCATTTGTGTATAACAGAAGTTTAGATACATTTAAATGTTTCACTTTTCTGACATGGCTTCAGTCTGTAATGGGTGTGAGTGTTGTGTCTGATTCCTCTGCTCTTAGTTTAATGCTCATAGTGGGAGTAGAAAGAAATACTGTAGTTTGGGTCAAAAAATACTTCTCATCTAAGAAATGTGGGTAGAGATGTCAATATGCTTGTGTAGAAGCTGTTTTTCTGACCCAGGAGATGTAGAATTGACTCAGAAAGTGACAACAAAATGACTCTGAGCCTCCTACCTGCAAAATAATTATTCACTGCTCTCAGCAGCAATTTTGACCTTGTTATTTTACAGAGTCGTAGAGTATTCAGGGAAGCATTATGTTTCCCTCTCTGTTAGAGATGATGTTATGGTTTTGGTATTTCTGACATAGCTCTTTGGCCTGAGTGGAAAGGCATGGCCAGTTCTGTATTTCTTTATCTCCTCTGGATTAAGTAAGTGACCCTTATCCAAGAATGCAGAGATGGGAAGCAATTACTTCTATTCTCTTCCTGGAGTAGTCATCAGCCTTGAGTTCATAGCACTTCATCCAGCTGTCCCCTCTGCCACCTTCTGTGCAATTCTACAAGGCAGTGCTGTAATCCATCCTCAGCCAGCTCTCCCTGCCCAGGATGCCTTTCTTTTGTCTTGGGCGTGTTGGGCTGGGGCTGGCAGCAGGACCTACCTTTGGCAGGTGGTTGCCTCAGCGTGAGCAGTCATCCTTGGGGATCGTCCTGGTGCTGGCAGTGGGGCTCACTCCTCCAGCTGCCTACTGAGGCAGCTGAAAGAGAAGAGCCGGCGCAGAGCCCGCCGGGCCGTCTTGACGATGGAGGGAGCACGAGGGGAACTGCAGGCCTGTCAGCCTGACCTCGGGGCCCGGCAGGGCTCTGGAGCAGATCGTCGTCAGTGGGATCGCACGGCCCATAGAGGGGAACCGAGGGATCAGACCCAGCCAGCGTGGGTTTAGGAAAGGCAGGTCCTGCCTGAGCAATGTGTTGTCCTTTGATAAATGTGTGACACACCTCAAGGCTGAGGGAAAAGCAGTGGATGGAGTCTCCCTGGACTTGAGCAAAGCCTTTGACTCCGTCTCCCACAGCACAGTCCTGGAAAAGCCGTCAGCCCAGGGCTTGGGCAGGTGCACTCTGCTGGCTTAAGAACTGTTGAGATGGCTGGGCTCAGGGAGTTGGGGAATGGTTTGTCCTTTGATAAATGTGTGACACACCTCAAGGCTGAGGGAAAAGCAGTGGATGGAGTCTCCCTGGACTTGAGCAAAGCCTTTGACTCCGTCTCCCACAGCACAGTCCTGGAAAAGCCGTCAGCCCAGGGCTTGGGCAGGTGCACTCTGCTGGCTTAAGAACTGTTGAGATGGCTGGGCTCAGGGAGTTGGGGAATGGTGCCGCATCCAGTTGGCGTCCGGTCAGTAGTGGTGTCGCCTGGCCCCAGTCCTTTTCAGTTTCTTTCC
>NW_008246063.1:4226254-4243880 GCF_000691975.1 Corvus brachyrhynchos
TGGGTGACACGAGCCAAATGTGAGCCTGCATGTGCCCAGCTGGGCGAGGAGGCCGGTGGCCTCCTGGCCTTCTGTGTCAGCAGTAGTGTGGCCAGCAGGACCAGGGTGGTGATTGTCCCTCTGTGCTGGGCACTGGGGAGAAGTTCTGCATTTGGTTCTGGGCTCCTCATGACAAGAAAGAGATTGAGGTGCCAGAGCATTTCCAGAGAAGGGCAGTGCAGTTGATGAAGGATCTAGAGTGTAAGTCCTATGAAGAGTGTCTTTGGGAGCTGGGTGTATTTATTCTGGAGAAAAGGAGGCTCAGGGGGGACCTTACTGCCCTTTACAACTCCCTGGCAAGTGGTTGTCGCTGGGTTGGGATCTGTCTCTACTTGCAGGCAACCAGCAACAGGACAAGAGAAAATGACCTCAAACTATGCCAGGGAACATTCAGGTTGGACATCAGGAGTAATTTGTTCACTGAAAGGTTTGTCAGGCATTGGAAGGTTCTGCCTAGGGACATGGTACAGTCACCATCCCTGGAGATGTTCAAGGAACTACTGGACGTGGCACTCAGTGCTGTGGTCTTGTTGCTGTGGTGGTGTTCAGTCAAAGGTTGGACTCAATGACCTTGGAGGTCTTTCCAACCTTAATGTTTCAGTGATTCGGTCGTCAAGGTCCCTTCAAACCAAAACCATTCTATGAAGCTCTGAATAAATAACACATAGTAATTGAACTTAAGAGAAAGAAATGTGAAAAATATGCTGGGTCATTCAGAGACCTACATGAGTAATGAATAAATAGAGTGTGGAAGGAAGCTATGTGATAAATTAAACACCAGTCTGTGCCTAAAGTAAAGGATATACCTTCTGTATAAACAGTCTTAAAGCATAATAAATGATGGACATCACTGAAGAAAAATGAACTGGAACAAATTGATAGCCTAGATGGCAATAAATCATGGAAAGAGGGTATAGCATCCTAGTGTCCTGCAAACACTATGGCATGATTCGCTCTATAAAATGACTTGGGGAAAATGGTACCATTTTTCACTTTTTTTGCAAAGTTATTTTGGTCACTAATGAACAAAAGCATTTTGACCTCCTAAATATCCATCTTGTTGGGAGTCTGTTAGGGATTTACACATCAAGCAGTTTGTTTATGTGGTAAGTGTACAGAGCAAATACAAGACTTTTTGAAGCCCAAATCTGATGCTATTGTGCATCCAAGTGCATCATTCATTTTAAGTCACTGAATGTCATTAAATTAATGTAAAATCATCACAGTAATACAGACTACAACCAGTTCCTGTATGCATTCATCTGCAGAGCAGAGCAAACAGAGTTAATTGAGGTTGTGTGTCCAGATCTATTAATTATGGGATCGTATTGAAAATAAGAATGTACAACAACAGTTGGAAAACATGCTCAGGATGTTGATTTTGTTTTGCACTGTGTCATATATTATGCCATGTTGTGTTCTCTGTGTGTTTTTTCATTTCTTTTATGTTTTCTTGCAGGGTGAACCAGGACTTCCAGGATTGCCTGGCACTTTAGTAAGAATTTTTTTTTAGATTTCCCAAACTTTGTAGGCACTGTTGCATGAGAAGAGAAAGTTGAAGTGCAGGGTGGGAGGATCTCACTGAGAGATTGTTCTTAAATACTTTTGGTTTGCTCTTTTTTTTAAAGAAGTTTTAAAAAGTGAAGACCTTTGAAGAAGACATGTGACAGGTTCCAATGAGGAGATGCTCTGCCACAATTTTGGGGGATTGTGAAGTGTGAAGATCAGGACTTTAGGCAATGAAAGCATTGCATCAAGTGCATCAAACAGAGCAATACTGTGACAGGAGACTGTGTGGTTTCTGACAGTTGATTCCAAGTGGCCTTTGGTACACAGAGCCTGTGAAAGTTATAAACGCAAATGAAATTTCAGTATTGAGTAGCTGAGTGTCTTTGACACAGACTGAGAGAGTTGGGGCAGGAGAAGAAAAAGGCAGTTTCTGATTAGAGGGAATGATCTTTCCTTGGCTTATATCTGAAATAGTCCTGGTGGAATGTAAGACAGCTAGGACTTGATGTGCTGAAATCAGGAAAGCACTGATGAAAAAATTAAACAGAGAAAACAGAAGAGTGGGGTTTATCTTTCCCATGGCACTAAATTAACATCCTTTGTGCATCCCTCTGCCTTCAGCTTTAGGGACCGAGTCTGGAGAGCTGGCCAGAGTAACGACGCATACACCGATACGATTTGAGCATCGTTCTCCCTTTATTGTTCAGCTATGCTGACTTATATCTACTTTTGCAAAGATTCACACCCAGTCCATCTAGACAGCCTCTAATCAGCGGGGGAGACGACCAGTGTATAACTTGCCAAGGACTTTCAGGGCTGCCTGCAGCCAGGTGCTTTCCAGGCTTGCTTGCAGCCAGGGGCCTGTTCAGGGGTTTTTCCTCAGCAACCCTGGGTTGTCCAGTCTTTCCAGGGGTATCATATGCCCCTCTTCCACAAGGAATCCCTCTACATTCAGCAGTGCCTTCACTGACGCCAGAGACATCTCTGGTTGGGATGTAAGCATGTCCAGAGACTAGTAGTGTCTGTATGAAGAGGTCATCTCCAAGTGAATGGAGAAAGATTTACCACTAAGTATGCAGAGGAGATGTCTAGAACTGAGTTCAGTACAGGCAGGTAACAAATCAGTTAGGGTGTATCCCTTTTACTTTCCAAAAAAATAGGATTAAAATAGGAAACAGTACTCTTCAACTAAAGACAAGAATGAGAGGCTCCCTGGTAATCATGGGGAAGTCAGCAGGCAATTCCCTTACTCAGAATGTGGTAGAAAGTAAAGGAATTAGAAAAAGAAAACTATGAAAAAACACCCTATTTGGGTAAGAACATTTTGTTGTCCTGCTTAAATGTAATATTAATGATGGGACAGTAGTTACCAAGAAATTTTGAAAGATGTGTATAACATCTGAAAATGAGCCTAACAGGTGGGGCATATCCCAAGCCAGTCTGCTTGTTATGTGATGCCTTCTGCCTTCAATAGAACTTTGTAATTTAGAATAAAACAAGATCTGGGGAATTTACTAACTTGTTTATATGATGAGATAATGAATTAAGTTCGTACTGTTTATACAGCCACCCAAATCACTTCACAGGTAACTGTGTGAGCAAACCTTGTGTCAGTCTGAGCTCTTTAAATAGAAAGCATCCCCCAGCATGCAACAGGATTTGAGGAGCTGTAGGAGTTATCATGAAACTTGAAGGAACCTCAAGGGGAGAAAAATACCCTGTGGGGCCCATATTTGGCCTTCTATTTCTGCCTTGTATTTACTCTTTCCATCCTTTATGACTCTGCATTTCTATTGCAGGTGCATACTGAAGGCCTAAAAGGAGAGGAAGTAAGAGAGACTCAATATCTCTTCTTTCATTGCAAGGATATTTTAATGTAATTCTGTTGCCTGTTAGGTTAGATTTCTCTTTAGAATGGTACTTTAAAGGGAAGGTGGATGGAAGCATTATCAGGCCATCAAGAAATAAATTTTCCTGTTCACAGTGGAGAAAATAACCAAGAAAAGAAAAAGAGCAATGTCCTTCTCATATGCAGTGAATCTTACATGAATGAGAAGTACAAATTGTGGAGTCAGCTATGCAATTATTTAAGGACAGCAATGTGTTAACATTAATGTTAAACTGTATTTGATTTTTATGCCTAGTTTCTCTCTGAACCCGGGCACTCAAATTGGGGGGACATATCCATTGTGTCAGTCTGTTAGTCCTAGGTATAAAAATATATATATATTTAAATTTTGATTTTGTGTTGGTAGATGTGCAATTTGCATTTAGCTGTTACTTAATGTAATGGAATACATCATATAAATGATGATTTAAAGCCCTTCACTGCTCTGCAGGCTTGGGGGAAATGCTGGTGGAAGCTGCTTATGCAAAAATTGCTCTTCTCCACCACCAAACCCCAACACAGAGTATTGTAGTGGAATATCCAGGATATCCCAATGTTTCGGACCTTTGAAAATCAGAGAGCCAGATATGGATAAGTGCCTGCTGAGTGTGGGTGGATCATTCTTTCTGCAGTCTAGTGAGTGCTGATAATTCGAGTAGCCAGAGATTAAGGAGAAAACCAGCTGGTCTTTGCATTGGTTCTTCAGGACTTGTGGGGAAGGGGGTGGTATAGGTCCTGTAAAGACAGACAACATGTCTAATGTGCCCATGCACATTTTTGTAAAGATACTTTAACACTTTTTAAAAAAACCCCCAAACATTCCTGTAGGGAAAAAAAAGGGAAAGCCTGGGCCACGAGGACCACAAGGCCAGCCTGGACTTCCTGGACCTCCAGTAAGTTGTTTCTCTCACTGCTTGCAATTTCGGAAGCTGAAACTCAGGCTGGAGTGAGGCATATGAAAGTCTTATACATTATTCAGGCTATAAAATATTTAAACAGTGCCCACAGCCTGCAGTTTTCTTCATTGCTGAGAGGAGGTGTTGTGCTGTGGACGGCCTGTCTGAACACAGGGAGGTGACAACCAGGACATGGGCAGACTTTGCCTCAAGGCTGTTGTCATGCAGAACCTGATTGGCTTTCTGTTTCCAATGTCCTGAAGAGCTGTATGGGCATTCAGCACATCTCAGAGAGGCACTGACTGATAACTTTTGAGCTGTCACGTCATGAAGGTCAGGGAATAGTTGCAGTCAAAGGGGTTGGCATTATGCCACAAGGTCATGGCTGAAATATTTTGTGGATGAAAACTAGGAATTGGGTATGTGTGTTTATATTTCAACACAATTTTTGAAAGTTTGTACATGCCCACATTCTTACTTCTGACTTAAATTGTAGCCTTTTCTAGTTATATTTTATGACCCAGCTCTGCAGGATGTCTCAGTTCAGACTGTCACTGCTGCCTCATTTGCAAACACTCCGTGTTTCTTCTCTTTTGAATTGCTTGTTGTGTTTCACTGTTGATTGGCTTTTGTAAAACTGATGGCATTATGAAGATGTGTTACTTAGGTAAATCTGGTTTGAATAATGTAATTTAAATATAGTTGTGTGCTCTGTATTTAATCAGGGCATTGTCACTTTTCTCTATCTTGTTTACTCATTCTCTTCTGCTCACAGGACAACATAATTATCAGGTAAGAGTTGTCTGGGTACCCATGCAGTAATGGTAGCACAAAACAGATAGGAAATTGTTATATAGTTCACTAGTTTTTCTTATTCTGTTAACTTTCTAAATCTTTTCATTTTTAAAGGGACATCCTGGTCTGGAAGGCAAGCCTGGAGTCCCTGGTTTGCCAGGTCAAAGGGTGAGTTGCTTTTTTATTTAATCTGAGTCTCAAAAGGCTCAGGACAGCTTTGTTCAATAAGGTTTGCTACTTTCACCCACCTTACATGTACTTTTCTACTTATATAAGAATCCTGAGGCCCAGATCCTTTCCTATACTCCTTATTTATGGTGCAGGAACTTTCAGTACCTCTTGGAGTCGACAGGTTGAATGCAGGGCAGGTTCTTTCTTGCTATGTGCTCTCCTTACTGCCAAGGGGATTCTTGATATGACTGAGTGTGCAGAACCACTACAAATGGAGTCTGTTTGAAATTCCAGAGAAATTTTGTTGTCCTGGAAGTCAAATGAGTGTAAAGATTCTTGCAGTCCTTTTTGTTTTCTTTTCTGTTTGGTCTGTACTCAAAAAGAGGGTTCCCAAAAGTGGTAGCTGGTGTACCATTCTCTGCCAGGAGCTTAGTTTTCCTGTGTATGAAAAAATGTTGGATTTTCTCTGACATGGAATTATGTCTCAAATATTTGAGTACTACTAAAAGGTAAATTTCATACTGGGGCTGATGTTATTACACTCATACTCTGAACCTGCCTTTCCTTGCTTCAACCTGTTCTTATGAAGAACATTTCACTGGACAACATAGACTCATACAATATCCTGATTTGGAAAGGACCCACAAGAATCATTGGGTCCAACTCCTGGCTCTGCACAGGACACCCCAAGAATCCCACCATGTTCCTGAGAGCACTGTCCAAACACTTCTTGAACTCTGTCAGGCTTGGTCCTGTGACCACTTCCCAGGGGAGCCTGTTCCAGTGCTCAGCCACACTCTGGGTGAAAAACTTTTTCCTGATATCCAACCTAAACCCTCCCCAGTTCAGCTTTATGCTGTTACCTCAAGTCCTGTCACTATCACCTGAGAGAAGAGATCTGTACCTGCCCCTCCTATTCCTCTCTCAAGGAAGTTGTAACTGCAGTGAGGTCACCCCTCCGTCTCCTCCAGGCAGAACAGACCAAAGGTCCTCAGCCACTCCTCATAAGGCCATTCTCTTTGCCCTCCTTTGGACACTCTCTAATTGCTTTATATCTCTCTTATATTGTGGCACCCAAAACTGCCCCCACGACTCGAGGTGAGGCTGTCCCAGTGCAGAGCAGAGTGGAACAATCCCCTCTCTTGCCTGGCTGGTGATGCTGTGTCTGATGCCCCCCAGGACAGGGTTGTCCCTCCTGGCTGCCAGGCTACTGCTGACCCATATTCAGCTTTCCATTGACCAGGACCCCCAGGTCCTTCCCACAGCTGCTTTCCAGCCTCTCATTCCCCAGTCTGTTCATACATCCACTGTTTCCCCATCCCAGGTGCAGAATCTGGCCCTTGCCCTTGTGGAACTTGGTACAGTTGGTGATTGCCCAGTCCATTTTTCAAGGTCTTTCTGCAGGGTCTCTCTGCCCTCAAGGGAGTCAACAAATAGGAGTGGAAGTGAGATACCTGCTTAGCCTTTTTGGAGGCAGTCACTTGGGTCTCAGTACTGCTATTTCAGTACTTTTTTAAGTAATCACAGAGACTTGATGATAGCTCACTCCTTAAAGGAGAACATGGAGTTTGCCTGCAGTGCTTTGAGTCAGCACCAGTGCTGTTATCAGCCTGTGTGAGAACCTGTGAGCATAGGAGGGTGATGAGCAAACAACAGTACAGGGAAGAAATACACACCTTGCTAAGAGGTTTTCTAGAGACTGTCCATCGGATTGCATGCTATTAAATTTAGCTGTAAGCCTGACTTTTAGGAATCTTCTCCTTGGGAAGATAGTGCATGCAGCCTTTAGTCAATGCCTCAGTGGAAAAGGGCATTTACTTACTTTCTTGTAATTTCTCAGTCCTTAGAAAATATCACTTTAGAAAATAGCTCTGCAGTGCTTTACTCAAAAGTTGGTAAGTTAGGAATTACCCTGGTTTTAAAGCCTGCTGTGAAACGTTGGTTCTTGAATAAGATTAATAGAGCATATTAGCTGGGTAAAGGACAGTGATCTGTCAGGATCTGCAACAGGACGGAAAATGCTCCTGTTAATGATCATTTGACTATAGATGTCATTTGATCTGTTCTGTCTTTGAATTTTTCCCTAGACTCTGTTGTGTCTAGCTAGTTAGACTTCTAAAGGTCTTTATTAGTCACCAGGCATCTTAGATGAATAGATATATTTTTTAATTAAAGGCCATTATTCAATGACTGAATACATGAGATGAATCAAAGTCCTGGGCTTGGTGGATCTCCACAGATCCTGTCTGGGGGCAGGAGGTAACAATTTCATCCTGAACCAAGCAACTGGGTTGTGTTCATTTTACTAGTCAGAAGTTCCTGGCACTGGAGGTCTGTATTTTGACAACGATACCCTCACATTAGGAACACACCGTGTGAAAAAAAATGCTTTGCTGTTCTCATGTGACCTGTAAGACCTTTGAGTGACAGACAATACTGTCCTCAATTTATTAAAACTGCCTGAAGAAGGAGAAATCTGAGAGCCTGGTTTCACTTTTGTGGTGGTTTTGTGGTTGTTTTTCCTCTTCCTGTCCTTTTTCTTCTGTCAAAATGAAGAGAACTGAAGTGCTTTGGTTCTGCTCTTAAGTCTTTATACCTGATCTGAAATATTTGTTGGAAATAAAACCAATTTTTTTTTCTTAATAGACGCAAAAGGTGCAGACATATGACATGCTCCTGGAAAGCACACAGATCTGTGGCCAGTACAGACTAAACATAGGGTTCTTCTGAAGTGTACTCAGTAACTTGGATTTCAAGAATTTGCCTCTTTTTTAAATGTTACAAATTCATTCAAGTGATTGAAATCTCAGAAAGAGACCAAGAGAAAACATTTATCCTACAGCAGTACTTCCCACACAGGCATGAAGTAGGAGCTATCGAGACCATTTTGAGTTTGTTGTGCTGGACTGCAGCTTAGTTTTATAAAGTTGTGTTGATAAAATCTTTCCAAGATACAAGGTACAATCAATACATAGCAAAAAATAATACAGCATTCTCATAGGGTAGTAAGAATAATCTTATGAAAAGAAAATTAATGGAAATGTATTTATAATATAGTAGCATTTATTGAATGTCCTACTCCAAGTAAGTCAGGAAGATAAGTAATAATAATAATAATAATAAAACTAAAACTGGGAACTCCTGGGTTCAGGGTACACCTATGTGCCTGGTAACAAATCTACCTCTGTTCCTGGGACCAAGCCTCAGAGATAAACCCCAGCATCTCTCTTACGAGGAAAAGCTGAGGGAGCTGGGCCTGTTCAGCCTGGAGAAGTGATGGCTGAGAGGGGACCTCATCCCTGTCTGTCAGTGTCTGCAGGGAGGGCTCAGAGCATGGACCAGGCTCTGCTCCTGGTGCCCAGCAATGGGACAAGAAGAACGGGCAGGAACTGATGCACAAGAAGTTCCACCTGAACACAAGGCAGCACTTCTTTCCTGTGCAGTGACTGAGTGCTGAACGGATTGTCCAGAAAGGCTGTGGAGTCTCCCTCACTGGAGATATTCCAGAACTGTCTGGACACAATTCTGTGCCTGTGCCCTGGGATGACCCTGCTGGAGCAGGGAGGTTTGACCAGATGACCCACTGTGGTCCCTTCCAGCCTGACTGTGATTCCATGATTCGGTGATTCTCTGTTCTGGCTTCAATGTTGTAACTCTGGAAGTAGCCACCTTGACGTGTAGCTCCCACATGGATAGGAAGCTGGAGGTGGCTCATCTCCCATGTCTGGCCCCACACACCACATCCTGTGTGCTTTATTCATAAGATTATTTATTTATTTGAGTTTTTTAACAGTGTCCTTTGCATAGTCACCTTGGCAGTGGGCAAAATGATCATCTTTAACTAGAAAACATTTGTTAAATCATGTGGCGATGAGTCCTTCAGATTAAAAATGGGCTCTTGTTGGCTTTGACAAGAAAAGAAATGATGGATGTTGGAAAAGTAGAAGGAACATTTATGAATAGTGGGTGTGCTGGAATATATAATTCAAATTTTTATTGGTATTGAGTCCTGGAAATGATTACAAATTCCTTCTGATATCTGAGGACCCTATAATCACTCCTTTAATATTCTTCTAAAATTCTTTTGTATATGACCGCTGATTTTCATTGTTTTGAAATGGAGGGTTGTTGGGGATTTTTTTATGAGAAGAACAAGTAAAATGACTGATTCTGACACACCAGCTAATAAATCTCAGTCACAACTGAGGAAAATACGATGAAAACTTGTTTTGTTTTTGATGGTTTAGATTTTTCATTCATTTAAGTCAGCAGAAAGCTTGTTGTTCATAGATGTTTCTGCACTTATTTCAATGAAGAAAAAGGAAAATTTTATATATGAATCTTAAGCATCTGTATGACCATTCACATTATCAGGGACATGAAACTTCTTTAATTATATTTTCCTTCTAAAAAGAAAATCAGTCTGGATGGGAAGGAGAAATGAGGGAGAAAAAAATCTGTTTCTCAGATATTTGCATGACTCTTCTTGTACCCTCCTACTATATTACTAACAGCCTCAGAAATATTAATGATTCAGTGTCTGTTACACATGAGGGAAGAATAGATCAGTTTTATAAAATATGTGACTTGCCTAAAGTAACACAGCATGTCACCTGTTTGGTTGAGAAACAAATCCAACCTCTGCCTTAACTCCAGTGCTTTCTCCATCCTTTCTTCCTCATTTTTCTTGTGTAGGATTTTTTCCTTTTGAATTATTTGAGGTCAAACCCATGGGGACAGAGATGCTGCAGCAATCCATACAGGTGACCTTGGTGCAAGGGTATACTCCAGGTCTTGGCTTGTCCTTCCCTTGCACCAGTGAAGTTCCCTGGTTCCCCTGAAGGGATAATTTTTACTTGCTGAGAAGTCAGTGAGCTCTGCCCCTTGGTGCTAATGGCACCCTTACTTACAATTGCCTCACAGATTCCTGTTTCCCATCCTAGAGAGTGTGAATCTTTTCTATTCAACCATGCACCAAAGTTCTTAATTATTTTATATCTTAATGCATGGAGCAGTGCAGGGAACCAAAGGGACACTGCTTTACCTCTCAGCCCATGTCTACATTTGTCACCTCCCTTGGCTGCATCTTGGCACCACGACTTCCTTACCTGTCTGTAGGGAGAAGCCAGGTGGGATTGCAGAGTGTAGCAGATGCCATGATGTGCATGAGAACAACCCTCAACTTTAGGATTATTGTCACAATTTGGAAGATACAGGACCGTCAAAGACTGCTGGAATTTCATTTCCAAATCGTGTCTGCTGTCTTCATTTCTAGATTTTGTGTTCTGTGTACTCACATTACGTTGATTTACCAGTTTGGGGGTAACAGACTTCGGAAAATCAATAGCAGCATTTGGTCTGCTCTCTAATATGTTCTCCTCTGTTGAACATGCAGGGTAAAAAGGGAGAACCAGGATTCCCAGGAATCAATGGTCTTATTGGACCTCAGGTAAGCAATGATTTCTTCATTTTCATACAATACGTGGAAAAAACAGAGTTTTGTGGCAAAAGAGGATTTGGAACTATGCAGCATGTGTGATCTTCTCCTCTGTACCATTTATGAAGCTTATGTTTCTCTTTTTAAGAGCTAAATAATTTCTCTTGTGAATGAGAGAAGTCTGTCTGTCTGCAAGCAATTACTTTTACTTTCTACAGTTTTTCAACATCTCTGAACAGGGATGTAAGGAGGTGTTTTGTATGTGATTTCCCCATTGCTTGCGCTTAGAGCAGCATCATTGAAGAGGGAAATCACCGATTTGTGTTTTGTGAGGAAAGGGGATGTCTTCAGTTAATGACCCCTTAGCCCCTTTGTTTTAAAGCTTTTGGCAAGTTAGTGCTCCAGCTTGCACCATAACATCATAAGGGCAAAATACTGTGGTTTATGTTAAGAATCATAAGAGAGGATTTAACTCCACCTTGGATCAGCCCATCCTGCCCTGTGTTATGATAACACGGACACCTCTGGCTTAGTTTCTCACTAACTTTGCAGACAAATTCAGCAGACCTAAATCACTTTGTAGGGTCAGCCCTGCAATAAGAAAAATATCCGTGGGAATGTCTTCAAGTAGGAAAGATACAACCTCACACTGAGCTGACCGCTCAGAATAAAAATGAGCATTTCATCTGTTCCCCTTTCAATAGTAAATTAACAAACTGGACTTTGGCTTTAGGATTCTGTTTCAATAACGGGTAAAGTTTGGGGAAGAATGATGAGCTTCCATTGCTACAGCTGTTGGTGATGTAATGTAACAAGCAGCACACTGCTAGACAGCAGATACTGACTGCTCATTTATTTGCCATGGCAGTCTATGCCCTTGTAACCAGGAGAAATGATCTAGAAATGGTTTGTGTGGCAGGAGTTCTGTAATGAGCTGTTCATATGTCTGTGGAGGATGTCAGAGAGGCAATCCAAGGGCTTCAGACCCTCTGCAGGTGAAGTTGCTTGTGTCCAGCTGGGAGCCTTGCCCTGCAAAACACCACTTGATACTGGTTTACATATTTTAAGACTTTTTTCTTTGGTATAGGATCTAGTTTGCAAGTATTTTAGCAGCAGCCTGCAAGAATGAAGACAGTATTTCTAATGGATTTAAAAGATTTTAGAACCACAGAATATGCTGCATTGGAATGAACTGATAAGGATCATCAAGTCCAACTCCTGACCCTACCCAGGACACCCCAAGAATCTCTTTATATGCCTGAGAGCATTGTCCAAATGCTTCTTGAATTCTTGGATCATTGAGTACAACTCCCTGCTTTAGTTGTGTTTTATTTTTCTTAGATTGATTGGTTGTTGGTTTTTTTTGTTTGTTTGTTTGTTTTTTCCCCTTCATTTTGAAGGAAGATTTTTATCCATGTATGATTTTTAAGATACCTGACAGTATCCATCCAAACAATGTCACACTTTCTCAGCTTGGGTTCCCTGCAAATTAAACATATATATGCATGTGTTAGCAATTTTATAAATGCATCTGAGAAAATTGCTGACATAGGATTAAGTAATTTTCCTTTTTGCACAAGCTAAATAATGTTAGCAAATTTTATGTTAATTAAAACCACACAAAATTCTAGCCCCAACAAGGGATGCTGAAATTGACTCTTCCTCCAAGCTAACTGCACGAAAGGTAAAATATTGTTCCTATTCCTGCAGTGGCACTCTGTTCTGGACATATTACTGCAGATTTCCATATTTCTCTTTAAAGAAAATGCTTACATTCACTTTGTGACAAAACTACTTTTATGCTTAAGAGCACTTTTGGTGGCA
Source organism: Corvus brachyrhynchos (assembly GCF_000691975.1). Classification (NCBI taxonomy): domain Eukaryota; kingdom Metazoa; phylum Chordata; class Aves; order Passeriformes; family Corvidae; genus Corvus; species Corvus brachyrhynchos. The sequence continues at coordinate 4,238,814 of NW_008246063.1, forward strand.
TTAGATTTTTAAAGCATTTTATCAGCAATTTTTTTTTTTTTTCTTAATTAGACTATACCCCAAAAATGCCCAGGAAGAAAAGTGGTTTCCTTATACTGTAGTTACATGGATATTCATTCGAGTTATGTATGGAAACCTGTGTCAGCTGTTCTGTGCTGACCCCATGGTGTTGAGGGCCAACTGATTTGAGTTGGCTGCACATAAACTAGATTAGGACATGAAAATAATCTCCCTTTCCTCTGCAATTTTAACTTTGTCTGATTTTGTTTTCTGACCTGATTCCCCACATTGATACCTGTATGGACAAAAGGACAGGGTTGATATAGGAGCTTTAGAAGGCTCATTGTTGCTGAAGGCACAGGAAATATCTTCTGAAGTTATTATTGGGCTTTGTCAAGAAAAATTGTTGCTGTCATGCTCAGTCCAACTGAGAAGCCACAGAAGATCAGGTAGCTGTGCAAGGGAACTGACTTAAGGGCTACTCTTTGGGGTCCCTTCCAGCTCGGGATATTCTGTCATTCTATGATCCCGTGATGAACTGCAGTTGAGATGAGTCAGTCCAACTCTCAAGGACCATTCGAGAGGTAATTTAAGTGTCAGACCCTGAAGCAGAATCTCAGAGGCAACTTCCCTGCTAGTCTGAGGATGTTTTTTGACAATAGAGTAGCCTTACCTTTGTCTCTCTTTGCACAAACCGACTCAAACCAAATTAGAATATAAAAATATTTTTAAATATTTATTTTTCCTTCCAAATCAGCTGTGGTGGTGAACCTGTCCATGTGCTTATTTGCTCCATGTTGTCTGGTCAGCACCCCCAAAAAGAGCATTTATATTCCAATGACCTTTAGAAATGGTTCATCTTGCAACATCATTAAGCCATGGAATAGAAACTCTGGATATTTTTTCCCTTTTGGACTTGAACAATTTTCTGGCAGCAAGGACAGAGACACCTGCACTTATAATGTGTTTATATTGTTATTATTTATTTGTACTATTTTAGTGTCCAGGAACCTTAATCATTGGCCCAACTTCTATTGCAGTAGGATGTTCAAATGCAGACTGAAAAATGGGCATTTCTGTAAAGAACTTTCAGCTGAAATAGTTGGCTCAGGCACTCTGAGCTGTATCTCTGAATTACCAAGGTTGGGGTTTAGCTCCAAATGCAAGCACTTTTTTGGGTGAAGAATGGGGATGCAGGTGCCTGCTCCTCTTGATGGAGATCCAGTTAATATCATCAGTGGAGCCTGAAGCTCTCTTAAGACAGGCACCTACAAATGTGCCACTGAGCCACTGTCAAGGCTCCCCGAGCTGAGTGGGTACTTGCTGGCCACCTGTAAGACAGCAAAACACATCAAAAGTCTTTGAGATTTAAACAAAAATGCCATACCTAAGCCTTGCAATACCTCTGGGCTGTTACTGAGGCTTGCCTTATGCTAGATAACCTGGTGGTGTAAGAAAGACCTGAGAGGAAGACCAGTACAAGCTGTACCTATTATGGTCTTGGTTGGCAGTGATTTAATTAGTATAGACTTGTCTGTAGGGTGTGAGCTCAAGCCCAGGTTTTTTTAAGTAATTCAGGAAATAAATGATCTCCTCTGAAACATACAGTGTCCTTAATGTCCTTTTTATAATGCAAGTTAAAACTGCAAAATGTAAGAAAAGGATGTGGGTCCCAGCTTCAAAGCTCAGATTGAATTCAAACTTTGCCAGTGCTGTTTGGAATTGGAAGATATTGCTCAGAACTATCTTTAATAAGATCTATACCTTTAAAGAAACTAAATTAAAACAGTCTTCACCTGTGAAGATTACTAATAGTGCTGAAACAGAAGACATTAAAGGAGGTTTTTTTTAGTTGTTTTTTCTCATTTGCTGCACTGACTCAGTAAACCAACTCCAAGCGAACACATAAGGAAATAAATCTTCCTCTGTAGACAAAAGATCATGTCCATAGCTTACGCCAAGTGATTAAATTAAGTAAACACTGCCTTTCACTGAAAGCAGGAAACTCTCCTAGAGAGACTGCTATGTACAAAGTCAACTTTATTCAGTACTTTTAAAGAGTTGCAAAGACAGTTCAGAGAATTTTTTGCTGACAGAACTTTTATTTTAAATTTAATGCTGGTACTCCAGTTTCAATGCCACCTGATGAAATGACTGGAGACTGGATCCATATATGAATTATGGCACTGCCACTGATGCTGACTGTAGGACATGTATTGTAGACAAATGTTCAGATCTGTTGGCTCTTCAGGCTTTTGGTTTTTAGTGTGATCAGCAACAGCTTTTTTTATAAGTCCTCTTACCTTAATATTGATTTGTAAGGCAGGATTTAAGCAGAGAAAGAAACACAGTGCTCTAATGCAACCTTACAGAAAATAAGTCAGTAATATGTTCTGGTTTAGATTGGATATAAGGAAAATTTCTTCACTGAAAGGGTGGTCAAGCATTGGATCAGGCTGCCCAGGGAAGTGGTAGAATCACTGTCTCTCGAGCTATTTAAAAGAAGTGGCACTTAGAGATGTGGTTTGGTGGTTGCAGTGGCAGCCCTGGGTTGATGGTTGGACTCAAGGATCTTAGAGGTCTTTTCCAACCATAATGATTCTCTGATTGTATAATTCCAATTCACAGTAGTAGTGGCTGGGGTGAGAAATGAGAAGCAGATTTGAGGAGCTGATCCTGGAATCCACTCGGATGCAGTGGAGAAGTGGAGCAATGGAGTAGCAAAGGACATAGTGAGACACGTGGGCTGCTCCACAAAACTGGCTGCAACAGCTTCATTTCTTATGGGAAAGGAGATTAAATAAAAGGGAGACAGCACAAAGCCAACAGGAGGGGTCTGTGGGGTCTTTCTGAGAGGTGAAATTGTGGGGAATGTCTTTGGAGTGGAGACAAGAAGAGAGGGTGGAAGGGAAAGGGCTGTCAGTTCCTCATTTACTCATTTTGCTCTCATTTTGTCAGCAGACAGAATGCTCCTGCATGTCCCTTCTTCTTGTTCATAAATCTGGCACACTGCATTAACAGCCCAGACCAGAATCTGTTTTAATCTGGGTTAAGGGCTTATCTAAGCCTTTGCCATAGTGTAACAGAATCCAGACATTGGCATGGAATAATACACAGAAAATACATCTGTGCAGGCTTTGCCTTCAGATACCTGGGAAAGCCATCAGACTCCAGTTTTCACTGTGGAATGCCATTTGTTCACCACCCTCCAAGACTTAGTCATCCCTTCTTTCATGGAAAAGAGATTTAGGCCAAGAAGTCTACTGATGGAGTCACAGACAAAGGCTTCTGTTCCTTTTCAGAGCCTCCTGAGGGAGTGTACAACCTAAATCTTAATATCTGTGCCTTTCCCAGCCCATCTTCAAGCAAGGTACACACTGGAACAGGAGAACATCCTTTAGTGCATTCTTGAGGGCAGACACAGCTGTTTCTCCAGTATGAACAGTGTCAGATTTCTTTCCTGAACACTGTCACTGCATTACATTGTCTAAGGAATGGAGCTGGATGAAACACAATCCTGAAAAAATCCACCCCCCACAATGTTTTTAAAAATGTCCCATCACATAACACACATACCTCTACAAAGTATTTTGATTTTAGATTTTAATGAACATTTGAAATATTTTTGTTTCAAAACAACAGTTTGAAAATATTCTGGTCCAAATATTTTATTTAAAAAATCCGTGTTTTGCATTTTTTTTCCCAAATGTGTTTGTGTAGATCTGTTTTAAAATCAAGTTTTCAAGTTTGTATCAGTTTTTGCTTCAACATGTACAAAGCATACATCAGAGTGTTTGCCAGCCAGAAAAAAAAATACATCCTGTGATTATTTTCTTCTGGTTCAGGGTTTCAACAGGACACCACTGTGGTCTGGATTTGGGATAAAGACTCTCATGTGCATAATTCATCAAATAATCTTTGAAAAATGTAGTTGTATAAATCAGGTGCTTTAATCTGGATTCGCTTAAAAATGGAAGCAAAGAAAACAGATGGTGTGAGATTCCTTGGGGTGAACATTACACACAGTCCTGCTGCTGTAGTTTTATAATGTTGGGTTTTTTAAAACTTTGATAGATTCTGTCATTTTGGCGAATTCTAATATTTGAAAAGAATATTACTTGCTCTGAATTACACTCAGAAGTCAGGAGAAGGGCTACAATAAGATACTGAAATACAAGTGAAACAGAACTTCTCTGCACAGTAGCAAAAGGGAGGGCTCTATGAAGGATATTTATGATGTATTTCTGCCATTTTATTTCACTTTGTCTCATCACTTGCTGTAGCCCAGGCTGCAGAAAGCAGGAAACCCAGTAGGACAGTCGATGTATTGGTGTGTGCAGTCAGCTGGAGCAGGCTGCCAGCACCCTGTGCATCACCAAGGGATACTGCTGGCCATCCCATAAAACTGTCCTTTCTGTGTCCATCTCAGAGAAGATTTTATCAGAACAGCTTTCCATTAGTATGTGTAGCATTTGTTGATGCAACACATGGTGAGTCTACCTGTAAACCAGTTTGGGCATGATATCCTGGGTAATTATCTCTTGGAGAATGATGAAATGGAATTATTAGTGGCAATTTAGGAAAAGGATCAGTGGTATTCCATTTCAGGACTTATGGTTGCATAAGGTTGGCCTTGAATATGGAAAGTCTATGAGAATAATTAGAAATTGTCTGGGATAGTGAGAAAACCAAGAGTAACTGGGTGTAGCGGGTTGGGTTTGTTCCCGGGTGGAAACACCAATTTAGTGTAGTGGTTTGGTCTAAAATACTCATTACTGTTTATCTTCTGTGAGATAAGAATTAGGAGAAATGCAAAGCAGGCACCAAACTTGAAAGAATATAAAGAAGTTTATTAGCGGACTTAAAACAGGGGGAAAAAAATTATACCACCTTCAGAACTGTCCTCCTCCCCCCACCTTCCTCCCTTCTCCCACTGACAATGTAAAAAAAGACAACCCTTAAGATGTTCAGTCTGTTTGCCACTGCCATAATAACCTTGTTCAGTCCATTTAGAAAGAGAAGTCTCTTCTTGCTCGTGCTATGAAAACAGTATCACAACGAGACAGC
>NW_008246063.1:4244002-4248852 GCF_000691975.1 Corvus brachyrhynchos
ACTTTTGTGGGGTACAGTTTTAAGGTTGAGCCGTTCATAAACAAAACCAGAGGCCCTTCTCCTTCCCTGGGAGCAAAGGGTCTTCCTCATCTTCATCTTTAGGACTATCCCTGGGAGCATCTCTAGGGACTGAGGTTTTCTCCTTTCCCGTTTGGAGCAAAAGTCCTCATCTGGTTCATCTCTCCCTGTCCAAGCTTCTCATGAAATTACAGCTGCGTCAGCATCTGCCTATCTCAGTGCAGGTGCTTTTGCTTACGAGTTGAACACTCCACCCCCCATATCTTCATGAAATTACAACGGGATACTCTGATATATCATAGCTTCACAACAGAATTTCAGCTTTAAGCATCTCCTCTCTCTCTTCCCTCAGGTTTTCAGCTTGAGAGAGCTTGGGGGGGGGCGTCTGTCTATTCTTAAGTGTGGATCACAGAGGTGGTCACAACTTTAAGTGGCTTAAAGAATTGTCCATATTCAAACTGGCCAGCTGATAGGTTCTATCAGGTACCAGAGGAAGCTGTAAGCACCCCTTAGCAAGGACATCCCTTCTGGGACTATGCTTGCTAACCTATGACACTGGGAAAAAGAGTTGGGATGTGGAGTACATAATGCTTCCTATTTTACGGTTTATACTGGTTGCTGTCAGATGCTGGAGTAAGACTGGTTTCAGATCAGACTGACCCCTGCCACTCTGTCACTGTGTGGTGGTAACTCACATCATACCTGGGATTGCATGGGCTGAGGCTGGGTCCTGACTGGGCTTTTTCACCTCCTGGTAGAAGTTCCCTGTTCTAGGGCCATGAGGGATGTGTGTTTCATGGTGGGAGACAGTTCACTTAATGACAGAGAGAGAACAAAATGAAATTATTAGGAAGGAACCACTGGAATTGTTGAGGAAAGCCTGCAGAGGTAAATATAGACATAGTCCAATCTGAATCAGTTTGTCGTTTTAATAAAGTTTTGCCTTCCTTCCTAGTTCTCCTCCCACTCTTCATGGAAGCCCCTTCTTGGAGCCCATACTTTCTGCAGGGCCTCTCAGCAATGCCTTGTAGAGGTGGAGTAGGGCCAAGCAGAATTTCCATGTCCTTGGTGTTTGGGGCCGCTCCATCCAGCTGTGTCTGCACACAGTTCTGTCTGTGTGGGGTATTTGCTCCTGTGCTGGGCTTATTTGGACTATTGAGTCTTTTCCTTGAATAGTGAAGCCTTTTTAAGTGGAGGATGGTCTTGACCATGTGTCTCCTGATGGGTGTAAAATCTTTAACTGCAGGACCCAACCACAGGATTCCCCAGGAATTAAATCATCAGCATCAATGCATCCAAAGGCACATCTGTCTGGGGATGTTTTAGCCATGCTCACATTTGAGGCACTCTACGAGTGAGAGTGTTGTTGACAGGATAACTCCATGTCTGTTCTGAGTTGCAATGAGGCTAGTGCAGCTACAGGATCCTTTTCTGGTCTCTTTGCCCCATCTATTGGTGAGAGACTCTTAGCTGCTCCTGGCTGAATTTTGTGAGTAAGTTTCTATAAGATCACTTACCTGCCTTTTTTGCCAAACCATGCCCCAAACACCTCTTTTTCCTCACTTTTTTACGCCATTTTCTTCTCATCACCTACATTTTCAGTTAAACATAAATGCTAATATTGATCCATGACTCATAATACCTTAATATTGAATGGTGACAGGGAAAATGCTGTCTGGCCGTTTTCTGTCTTGTATCAGTTGCTCAGTTTCAAATCTTTACAGAGGGCTTGGGTGGGGTGGGGAGGTTTTTTGGTGGTTTTTTTTGTTTGTTTGTTTTTTTAAGTACAATTGCACCAGAACTCCTCTTATGCTGAAAACTGAGAATTAATGAGATTGTCATGTTAGAAAGACAGAAAGAGGCAGCCAGGGTAAAATTTCAGCTCAGTCATATATCCATTTCTCATGCTGTTTGCTCAGGTCCTGATCCAAAAAATACATGAACACATGTTTCATTCTGAGCTTAGGAGAAATCCTGTCTTGTCTACAGGGGAAGCTGGCAGTAACAAACATGCTTTGTATTTCAAGCAACATACTAAGATTTGTCAAGGCTGGAAACAAATTTCTCATAGGAAGCCAAATTTAACAATTTGCTCGATGCATAAAAATAAATCCCTCTGTAAATCGGGTGACTATTAAGAGAATATTTTCCCTAAGAGAAACAGCTGTTGCAGAGAGATGAGTAAGAATGTTAAGATATTTCCAACTGAATGTGTTCATCAAACTATGAATTCATGAGGATCTTTTACTACCTAGCAGGTTGATGTTGAGCAACAAAAGGGTGGCACATTTTGTTTTAAAACACCTGAGTCACTGCAGCGTTTCTCCATACTCTTGGATTCACTTTTTTACCTCCACCCTCCCAAAAAAAGCAAGCTCAAAGCACAAGCCTGTTCCATTAATTAGTTGCTTTCAGCAATCTTTTTGCAGAGGTAAATTATTCACTTTGAAACAACATGAATCAAAGTTAACTTCAACTGGATGCTCCAAGGAATCCTACTGGTCAAACTTCAGGTTACCACTGATGGCCTTCAACTGCTCCTTCTCTTGTAATGGAGTGCAGGATGGAGCTCCCCTCAGCAATGGCAGCAGTGGCTTAAGCAGAAGATCCTCTTCTGCCTGTGTTCGTGGCCCCTTGTCTTGGCATCTTGCACTTTTTGGGTAGAAGTTAAGAAAATAAAGCTCAGTGCTTTTGTCCATTTCCTACAGGGCTCCTATTACACAGGGAAGGACCTGAGGCTTTCAGCTGCTACCAGAGAATTTAATAAACTGGCTTTGCTTCCTCTCTTGCAGGGTCCTCCAGGGCCCCCTGGCATTGCTGGACCCCTGGGACCACCTGGACCACCGGTAAGAAAGCTCTGGGGTTTTTTGTTTTATATTGAGAAGAAAAAACAGGTGGGGAAAATTTTAGGTCATGGCTTTCAGAGGGAACAGAGTTAGGGCCTCTGGCAATGTGTGTTTTCTCTTACATTTTCTCACTGCAAAGCCACAGCTGGTCCTAGAGCACTGCTTCTCCCTGCTGAGCCTTGGAACCATGTTGGTGCTTCCTGGGAATAAGTCAATGTCTCCAGGGCTCCCCATGGCACTGACCTGACTGCAGTTGAAGGGAAAACTGCACTTCAGTTGAAAGCAGCAATCCCCAGTGAGATTCCTGCAAAGAACAGAAATACTGATTTATTTTTTCTTCTGGTTTCATTTCTCAGGGACTTCCAGGAGAGATTGGAGTTTCCGGTAAAACCGGACCACCTGGACCAGCTGTAAGTGTTGAGGAGCTGCTTCCCTCATCTCCGAGCTCTCCATTGTTTCAGATAGTTTAATTCTCAAGTCTGCTTTGTTTCCCACATCTTGTCTGCACACCAGGTTTTAACATGGGCTCCAATACTGTCACTTTTATTCCAGAAATTAATCTCTGATACCTTTTGTGAGTAAGAATTTTACCAGCTGCAGTCCCACTATTCTTAAGGAATTGGATCATATTATTTTCTTTATATGATACCTTTCAAAATTCCTTTTGCATTTTACACAATATTGTTTTTCCAAACCTGGAATTTCCTGAATCAGGCCAAATAACTCATGATTAAAATCTCAGATTTAGCAGAGCATAGCGATTTCTGTTGGGTCTTAAGTCATAAAAGTTGAATTATTAAATACTTAGTAGAGAAATGCCACCTACAGCCTGCAGGTTTTGGGGATTGACTGACACTTGGAAAAGGGAAGAAAACTTTTTCTCACCATTTAAAATGCATTACAGGAAGTAATTTTAATTCTTATCTTGCTGAACCACTATGTCACTATGTGCTATATAATTTAATTTTAGGAGTCTATGTACTGTATAACAAATTACCAATATTTAAAAGGAGAAATTGATGTAAAAGAAAATTTTTATAGCTACTGATAATAGGGACTTACATAGAATAAGTTAAAATGTAAGTAAGATACATTAAAAAATATTTAAAGATCCACAGTGTAGAAAAACTCTACACTGGAGTTTCTCTGTAATAATGCTGACATCCAGTGGTCATTCACTAAAACTGGGATACTGGAAAAAAAGGCAGAGCAAATACGTACAATGTGAGAATTTTTGTGCATTTTGAGACACAGTAGGGAAAAAAAATAAAAAAAAATGCATGAGGGGGTTCTTCTTTTCTTAAAATTAGGTGGGTGGCTAGAGGGTTGAAATGAACACACTTATGTTGAATTTGATGATAACAATTTAAAGAACCGGCACTTAACAGTTTATGATTTCCTCTTGTTTAGGGGCTGCCTGGCAAAGATGGACTCAATGGGCTTCCTGGGCTTCCAGGTCTAAAGGCAAGTGACACCACAGACACTAGGACTAAGCTGCCTACCTGGGCAGATCATTGGGGTGAGCAAGCAAGGGAAGCAGGAAAAACACAGCTGGGCATTGCAAAAAATCTTTCAGGAAATCCAGTGACTCTGGCAAGTCAAGGCATGTATCCAAGGCACAATGAAGAAGAACAAAGAAGTGTAGCAGACTACAAAGGTGTTCCTTTCTTTCCTCCCTGAAGGGCTGGAAAGAAGAGATGCCATCCCCCTGAGCCTTCTCTAGGTCTGTGTGGCAGAAAGTTGGTTCTTTATTATTTTCTACTTCTTATATCCCATTTGAAAGCTTCTCCCAATGACAGATTGGAAAGGGGAGTTGTCTCCCCTGTTGTCTCTGCATTGGGAGAAGGGAGATAGGAAATTTAGAGATAGGAGACACTTGACTTGTCATCCCCCTGCAAATAAGGGTCAAAGAAATGTACCATGTTTTGACTACAAAGGCCAAACTAGGTTTTGGGGATGATGATGCTTATTAAATAAAACCGCTCT